>NC_081827.1:10167727-10471818 GCF_030867095.1 Alligator mississippiensis
TCTGGACCCTCTCAAAATTATCCACATCCCTCTTGAAGTGCGATGCCCAGAACTGGATGCGGTACTCCAGCTGCGGCCTGATCAGTGCCGCGTAGAGGGGAAGCATCACTTCTCTAGACCTGTTTGTGATGCACCTGTTAATGCATGATAAAGTGCAGTTAGCTTTACGGATCACTTCGTCACATTGATGACTCACGTTCATCTTGGAGTCAACAATGACTCCGAGATCCCTTTCCGCTTCCGTGCTGCTGAATCTTTGAACAGAAAGCATGAGGGAGGGCAGGCCTGGTAATATCAGACTGATTCATGTTGAATTGGATACTCCTATTGCTGTAAGAGTGGCCAGCACACTGCAGTGGTGTTGCTTCCTAATAAACTGGCAACGTTGTTGGTAAAGAAATTGTTTTATCACGTGTGATACAAGAAGCAAAACTTTTATTCCATAGTTCTTGCTCCAATCATAAGAGTTAACACCATGCACACTTAGGATCTAATCAAATGCCTACTGAAGTCAGGGATACTTTGATTGAATGAGGGATAGTTGGCTCTCAGGGACTATGGATGGATGGATTTAATTTAGACAATAACTTCTCCCTTCCCTTCCAAATACCCAGTACTGAGCCACTGGACACATGAAGAATGGACGAAGAGCCTACAAAACTCTTTTGGGTCCTAGCCAAGGTTTCTCAAAATTAGATTTTGATTCCTGGCCATCTCAAGATTTTATTTCCCACCTTTTTCTCTGAGCCTCATGTGCTGTCTTCTGCTGGCAGCAATGCGTGAGATTTGATGGACAGATAATCTGACTCCTTGCAAATTCTGGGAGGCTCCATGCTGATTTACATTATATTAGGATCAAATTGAGCGTAAAAATAAACCAGTCCAACTGCCATTCAAAGTAATGGGTGCTGCAATCAGTTTATTCCAGGGTGGAATTTAACCCTTTGAGGCCAGATGGGAATTCAACAAGTCCTGAAGTTTCCTGGAGCATCCTTCGAGTTTGGCTAATTGACGGAGCAGCTTTTTGTCATGACTGAACTTCACAGAGGAACTTTTTGTAACTTAATTCTGTGCATTCATTATTAACCAAGAAATAAGTGGCACTGATAGAGTATCTTGCTCACTGTGGCTGCCTAGGGATTACATGGAGTCTATTGTATTATGCAGTTGTTCTTTTGCATATTTCATTTACTCGGGGGGGAAATATTACAATTTATAATTTCCATATTGCCAGATTATCATACACACTCCAATGATTATTCTCTCTATTTGTTTAGAATCTGTCAATTCCTGCACAATTTAATAAAACATTTTGACTACCCAAATGCCAAGAGACTCTCCTAGGGCAGGATTCTTCTTTTTTTTTAGGGGGGGGGGAGGGTGAACAATTGAAAAAAACGATCTTTCATGAATAGAAACCCATCATTATCATTCAATTGACCCACCCTGCTCCTGCTTAGCACAGAAAGATTCAACTTCTAATTTCCAGTTTGTTAAAAATAAAACCTCCAGGTTAATCCTTGGAAGTCTTTGGTAAATATCATGTCACCATTGGACTGTCACTTTAATACAAAATGTGAAATGCAAATTACAGTGTCGATTATAAATCCACCCTATGCATTTGATGATACGTAATAGTTAGTGCTTCTCAGCCATATAACTCATGGCACTTTATAATCCTGTCTAACCTGTTACTAAACTATACAATCAACCCTGTTACACAGCCGTGAGGCAGAGCACACTAACCTGCCGCAGGTGAAGCAGGGGGACAACAGCGGCCAGTATTTGAACAACATCAGGAAACACTCACAAGATTCAAGGAAGAAGGCAACCAGCAAAGACCAAAACCATGTGCAATTCCCATTGCATAGCATAGACATAGCTGCTCCTAGGCCATCTCTGTCCAATTTTTATCCATCTTCTTCTTGAATGTTGCCAGTGAGAGAGATTTCATCGCTTCCCCAGGCAGTTTGTTCTACTACCTCACTAACAGTGATGAAGTTTTCCTGATATCCCATCTAAACTTACTTCACTGCCACTTATAACCACTGGGCCATGACCTGCTTTCTGCCAAAAGGGAGAAAAGGTGTTCTCCCTCCCATTTATGGCAGCTCTTAAGATACTTGAAGACTGCTATCGTGCCCCCTCTTAATCGCATTTTCTGCAAGCTGAACATGCCCATTTCCTTCAATCTTTCCTTGCCTTGCAAACCCTTCATCATTTTTGTCACCTGCCTCTGGACCCTCTTTAACTTCTCCGTTCCCTTTTTAAAATGTGGAATCCAAAACTGCACACCGTACTCTAGATGAAGCCTAAAAACAGTGCCGAGTAGGTGCCTCCTGCATCTGGCAACTAATACTCCTACTGATGCAGCCCACAATCACATTCACCATTTGTGCAGCTGTATCACATTGCAAACTCATATTGAACCACACAGGAAAGCAATAGCAGATCCTGAAACAGCGCCCATGTCTTCTGGTCCTGTCCTGGGTTTTATGAGGTGGACTGTGTGGCTTCCAAGATGCAAGTATGGTCTGTCCGAGGACACTGCATAAGGACATGTTTGTATGAGACACTCAGTAAAGCTACTCTGAATTAACTTAAGGTGTCATTATAAAGTGGATTTGTCAACCTGCCTTAAATCTCAGCATAGGCCTTAAATCTCAGCAATGGAAGATAGAGATTATCTTCCATGCTTTACCTGCCTTAAATCTCAGCAATGGAAAATCACCTGGATTTGGACTATTTTAAAATCCCATGGTAGTGAATGAAGGGCTTGTCACGCACTAGTGACTCTGCACTAACATCCCATTCATACGCTCTGGTAAAGTAGCCCGCTCCTCTTCGATGTTGTCTGCACAGGCATATTCAGGAAAATTAACTGAAGGTGTGACTTTGAAGTGGACTAAAAAGTTTTAAGCCCCTGTGTGGAAACTCTTAAATTCAAGTGGCCTTCCTTTGATTCCTTCTCTGCTCCCAAAATTGTTTTTGGTTTCTTTTTTGAATGTAATAGTCCTAATACAAAATGCATACACAGTCCAAGGGATGGGGCCTGGAGGCCAGACCTCCTGGTTCGTACAGAAGTACTCACACCACTACAACACAGCCAGGTTTCTCCTCACCCAGCTTTCTTTCTGGTCTCATGAATCTTGCATCCCTGTCTGCACAGTGGCTCAGCTCCAACAGAAGTCATAAAGAAAACCCTTCCAGCCAGCCTGTTTAGCCATCTGACCGCTACAATGCTCTGGGAGGTGGGTGATACAGGTCTGAACAGTTGAGGGAGGACATTAAACCCAGGTGTCCTGCTTGCGGGACAAGCACTGCCACCTGTGGCTATTACAGCAAAGCTGGAGGCTCCTCCTGCTTGCAGCCCTGCCCCAGTTATCTCAGCTCTGCAGAGGGGAGGGAGCTCTGGCCCACTCTTGTATCACCCTACTGACTGGTAGCCAACGTACTGGCTGCCTTCTTGCTCAGCAGGTTTTGGAGCCCCTTTCTGAAGCACCTGCTTGTCTCTGCATTGCATAGGGAGCCTCGCTGCTGGACTCTGGGCTTTGGATTCTGCTGGGAGGGCCAGGTGTCTGAAATCACACACTGTGATATCTAATTTGTAGGGGCCTAAGTGTTTTATTGGACCTGGATTTTATGGCATCCACATGGGAAATGAGTGCCAAGCAGCTCTGTACATTTGCATCTGACTTGCTGTGTACCACATCTCCAAGGCTGTCATGCCTGAAGCCAGCTTGAAGTCGATAGGAACACTGAGCAAGAGTTTGGGGAGGGTTTGCTTAATCTACTTTGAATACCAGTTTCTAATTACTGCAGAGCATCTCCTTGCAGACAAGCCCTGATGGTCTAATCCTGCTCCCTCTGAAGCCAATTGCTTAAACTCATAAAGTGGAATCAAGCTCCTGGTTATTGATAGCAGGTAAGGTGTTGGCTTTCCTTTCTGGCCTCAGCCAGGGTATTAATCCATTTTCTCTGCCTCAGCCATAAAATAAGGTAAGGCCTACTGTAGGATTAATGCTGTGGAAGTTAAATGACTTGATAAATGCAAGGGCACTCAGGCCTCAGCATAGCACCGGCATGCGTTATTGGCTGGGGACAACTTTCAGAATATGCTTAGCTGGGTTGTGTGAGAACAGCTCTGGAAAGAAGATGAGCATCCTCACTCCAGGTGTAGAACCAGGCTCTAAAGATATTTCCATGGGAGATGCTACGGGGATGACCATAGCAAGAGGCATTTCCTGTATCCAACCTACAGAGACAAGGGATGTCATGGGATAGAAAATTGTGTCATCGACTGAACTGAGATCTGTTGTGTTCAGGTCTCATATCTAAAGCCAAAGACCATCCTTTCCATCTCATAAAAGGAAGTATAATTCTTATGAAAACAGAAATGTGTTTTACTTTTTACTGGGTGCATCTACACATTAAATTAATTCAATGCAGTGAACTCTGGCACTGTTCATGCTGCAGTTTATTGTTCCCAGTCACAGCATTTACACGTGCACCTGGGACTGCAGCATGTGGAGTCAGGGCAGAGCAGCCCCATCTGGCAGGATGTCCTGAGGGTGCTCCAACCCAGCTCAAAGTGCTGCAGGGGTGCTGGCTAGGCATGTGCTGGCAGGCAGCCCCACCTTGTAGCACACTTCTGCCCCAGCCAGCCAGGGTCAGCATCTACATGTGCATTGCAGCACACTAAATAACTCCACCATAGGTTAGTACTTGTGTTGGGCAGTACTATCCTATGGCAGAGTTAATTAATTTACTCTGGCCTAAAAGTGTCACGTGTAGATGCTGATGCTTGACTGCAGAGCTAATTAGTCAGCTCTACAGGAAATGTCTCATGTTGACACGCCCACTAAGAACTAAGTAGCATCTTCAGTATATCAGCAATAACAACGAATAAGAACAAAAGCTCATATCGTGTTTGGCCACATCAAGAACTTCCAAAGAAGCTTCCTTCCTCTTATCTCCAAATATAGTCTCCTAAGTTAGGAGACAGCACAGAAAGGCTTGGCCCCAACAGTTTGTTGCCTATGAACAATGTATTGGTTTCCACCCATTCTCAATGGAGGAAAACAAAGAGTTGAGGGCAATGGCACTGCATTCTCTACAACACTTCCAAGCCTTGCAGAGCTTAATGAAAGACAGGGTGGTTTAAAGAGACAGAGCTTAGCAGTTATTTCTTCTCCCTGGATCCTGCTGGAAAAGGGAGACAATGTAAGTGCCTTGTCCAGTTGCTTTTTTCTAGTGCCTTAAAAACTCTGGGCACTTTTACATGCGCTCCAGAAGTGGGAGTGCTTTAATTAGAGCAGCTGTAGGAGTACTGCGTCCAGTTCTGGGCACTGCACTTTAGGAAGGATGTGGCCTGCCTTGAGAGGGTTCAGAGGAGGCCACCCGCTTGGATGGAGGGCAAAAGGGCAGGCCCTATGAGGAGAGGCTGAGGGACCTGAACCTGTTCAGCCTTAGCAAGCGGAGGCTGAGGGGGGATTTGGTGGTTGTCTACAAACTCATTAGGGGAGATCAGCAGCAAATAGGAAGGGTCCTATTCCCCCCAGCAGCACCTGGAGTGATGAGGAACAATGGCCAGAAGCTGCTGGAGAATAGGTTCAGGTTAGAGATTAGGAGGCGCTATTTCAGCGTTAGGGTAGCTAGGATCTGGAACCAACTTCCTCGGGAAGTGGCCCTCGCTCCTACCTTGGGTAAATTAAAAAAAAGGTTGGATGAACACCTGTCTGGGGTCATGTGATCCCAGCATGTGCTCCAACCAGTGGTGGGGGGTTAGACTAGGTATCTATTCAGGTCCCTTCTGACCCCAAACTACTATGAAACTATGGAACGTCTTGTGTATCAGCATCCCCCTGCTTAAAAATGGTGACGGGGTGCAACTGCCCCTGCTGCCATTTTTAGGCTCAGGGACACTGATACACAAGATGCGGGAGGCTGCTGGAACATGATAATTGCCATGGTCCAGCAGACTTAATTAATCAAATCTTCTCCGATGCACTGGAATTCCAGCATGTCGGAGCAGCCTTTGCACTCAGTATAGGTGCTCTCTGGCGCTATGTTAGGACCAGACTTAAAGGTAATTAAGTGTCTAAAGATGCAGCTAGATGTCTGATATGTGGGTATCTTTGGAAATCCCATTAGGCACCAATCAGCCACTTTAGATGCCTCAATATCTGGCTTTTGTGCACCAGAAGAGGTAAGTACACTAATAAAGGAATATCAAAGGGTGGGAGGATGAACAAGAAGGAAGAAGAGCTAATATTGATGATGGCAGCAGTCAGGTAGGTGATGCAGTTGGTAAAAACTATTTGAGAAATTGGTAGTGGTTGGTACGAAACAGCTTGCATGTTTGCATGCTAATACAAGGAGCCGGGGACACAAAATGGAGGAGCTAGAGTTACTGGGGCAGGACTTGAAAGGATAAAAGGGATAGGGATAAAGCAGTGCGATGGAACGGTCAGGGACAGATACTGCTATAAGAGCAGACAAGGGTGGATCTGGGGCGGATGCATTGGCATGAATATACCTCTCTTTCAATCAACCACATTGTAGGAGCAGCAGCCGGGGACTTTATTGAAGTCCCCAAAGCAAGAAAGAATTCCCTCCTCCCCTTTCCCTCTTCCTAGCGGCATGTCCTCTCCCCTCCCCTTTCCTCCCCCACCATGCAGACCTAGGCTCAGCTGGGCACAGTGGCAGCTCCTCTCAGCCCAGTCCCCTAGGTGTTCCTTTCCAGCCCAGAAGCAGCTGCAGGGGAAGGGAACCTGCCCACTGCTGCCACGGTCTCTGGTCAAGCCTGGTTCGAGCCGGCAGGAGCTGCTCTAGAGCACCTCTCCCACCTTCAGATCAGCTAGGGACAGTGGCAGCAACAGCAAAGAGCAGGGGACAGAAGGGGCAAGGAAGGAACATGCTACTGAGATGGAAGAGAAGCTTTTCACATGCTTGAAGGACTTTAAAACAATGCCTAGCTGAGCTCATGTGAAGCGGTCTGCCCTCCCTGCTATGCGTGTTGGGGGCGGGGTGCATGGAGCAAGGGATGCAGCTACGCCTGCAGGGCAGTTCACTGCTCCTGCACGCGCCCTTACAAAGTCCTGCCTCTGCCCATGGGACAGACTCATGGACAACTTCTTTGGAGCTGCCGATGTGTCTCCACCCCTGATTCACTCACTGTAATTTAGTTGTCGGTCTGTTCTCAGAAGTACAAGAATCTGACAAAGTGCCTGCCGCTTGCAAAAGCTTCTCTCTCTCTGAAATGGTTAATCTACAAGATGCAATTCTACCTTGCTTTTTGCCTCCAGCGGCTGACAGACTTTCAGGTGGCCAAATAGCAGAGACATAACAAGCAGTTTCCGTGCCCGGATGGCCACTTCCATCCCCCCTTAGGCTCCCCCTTGGGCTCCTAAAGGGCACTTTAAGTCTCTAAGTCTCTTTGCAGAACTGCCCCCAAGCACTTGGCCAAGTAGAAACTCAGCAGGTTAAAGAATGGACTTTTTTGAGAGGAAAAATATCAACATTTTTCACAAACTTGGAATTCTTGTGGGGGGGGAAAAAAATCAAGATTTAAAAAAAAATGTGAAAAATTATGACCGAAAACTTGATAGCAAACAAAACAATCTACCTGGAGGATTCTCAGCAACACATGTAAGGCCACATTGTGACCTAAGTAACAACAGCTTTACTCTGGAACGATCCTGGTATTACCTACTTCAGCAGCCTGCATCGACTCAGGATTAGTGGGCCTGTCCACGAGAGATATCATTAAATAATACACTGTATGTTTCTTTAGATGTAAGAGATGCTGTATAATTAATCTCTTAGAAACAGGCAATTAATATGCCAGAGACTGTAATTTGCACAACTTTTGTCAACTTTAATAATCTATGGCATAGGATAAAACATAGGGGATGCAGTAACGTGGAAAGAAACATGCCTCCCCATATTCAAGATAAGTAAAGCATCAAGCAAAGGAACCGTATATTCTAATTGGATTTCTTGTCCCCCATCTACATCGGTGTCTTCATCACTGAAGTACGTTTCCTATGGAAATGAGAAACGGGTGACTGAGGCAAAGGGCATGATCCAATTGAGTTCAGTGGGTTTTGGATTGGGCTCCATGTTTGACAATGCCTACCTGGTGATGACTCTTGTTATTAGGATCATAGGAAAGTAGGGCTGGAAGGGACTTCAGGGAGTCATCTAATCTAAGCCCCTTCTCAAGGTGGGATCATCCCTGCCTAAATTATCCTAGACAACTGGTTTGTCTACCCTGCTCTTAAAACTTACAAGGATGGATGTTTCCTAAACCTCCAGCCATTTGTGTTCCTCTCCACTGGATCCCTTCTAATTTGTCCATGTCTGTCTTGAAGTTTGATGCCCTAAACTAGGCTTGATACCCTGACTAACTCCATGAAAACCCCTGTGAAAGTGGCCTGTGTCAGATGAGTAAAGACTTCCAAGACTTGGACTGATGTTTCTTGCTTGGTTTTCCCAGGCCCAAGATGTTCTAATTACGGTTGGCCCCTCAAAATTGAATTGGGCTCCTGTGAAACTTTTTGTGAACATTTCATCCATGAAACTTGACTAAAATTTCATCCAACTTCCACATTTTGAAAAAAAAAAATATCACCCACCCTATCCTTCAAGGTTTTAGCTCAATATCCAGATTTTTGGACACTCATCCAAACCGTGGCAAAAGTCTAAACCCATTGTGTGTTGCTTTTCAACAGTATTAAAGCAGGTATCTTTCATTATCTTACATCCTCCGGTCATGATGCTGCATCAGTGAAAATTAAAGATGTGCGCGTGGGATAAGTTGCAATTTAGAATGTCTTTTCTGATTCAACATTAAGGGGCTCATCTTCAAAGCAATCTATACAAATCCCATTAACAGCAATAACAGAATTTTTGCAAGTAACTCCCCAAGTGCCACTTTGAACATTAAGCCCTTTATTTAATTCAACACCCGATTTAAAAAAAACGATCTACGAAAATGCAGAGCGTTGATATTCCGGTCTGTGTTTCACAATGGACTAAAAAGACACATAGGCCTACTGATTGGAAATGGAAACACAACGCTGTCCTTTATTAAAGGAATTAGATAAAAAAAAGCCAACCCTCAAACTGCCTGCATAATAACAGCCTCATTCCCAGGAGAGAAACAAACACAAAACCACTTTTTTATTACACTTTTTTATTATGGTGGATTAAGTTTAAGAAATAACAGTGCATGAAGCTACATATTGGCCTGACCTGCTGGGAGACAGGTCTCAGTTTCAACCTTGCTTCCTACCATCAAGAAGTCCTCTCTTTTTCTTCTCCTCTCTTCAGGAGTTGATTGCCCGAGCCAACTCCCTTTATAAGATACAAGGAAAGACACCCATTCATTTTTAACAGAGGTGGTATAGACTTTGGTAGTAACTGAGCTTCACTGACACGGTAAATTTTAGAAGATTATTTATTGCTATTGTAATACTAGGTTTAAATGAGTATTTATTGGTATTGTAATACTGGGTTTAAATGATTATGTAATACTGGGTTTGAAATGATTATTTATTGGTATCGTGGTACTGCTTCCAAGCCCCAAGCATGAAGGACTCCATGATGCTAGAGGCGGTACAAACCCAGAACAAAAAAATACAGCCCCTGCTCTCAGAAAACTGGAAGTCCATCAAACCTTCACTCTACTTCTATCTTTGTGGGCACTATTTCATGCCTGCAGATAACTTTGCAAAGTCCCTACGCTCCCTACTCCTGCAAATGTTGCCATTTAGATGTCTAGGTGCCTAATGACACCCACAAATCATCTGGGGTATTGAGACATCTCCTGCTAGCATTTCTGCCTAGCACTAATTGTGCATGAATAACTGCAACCATAAAAACTAGAAACTACTTTTCAAAATCATGGCCTGTAATAGCAGGACTCAGGATGGTGATGTTGTTCTCCCAGGGCCATCAAAGATGACAACTGCAGTCCATGAATTGTAGGTTATTTTCAAAGAGCTCTATTAGGCTATTGGCTAATATTAACTCAAGTCTCTTTGCATCGCAACTGTTAAACATCCTAAAGAGCAGCTCATTCTCGAGAATTTCTTAGCCTCGCTGTGACTGGAGCCTTAAAAACAGTGTCAACCTTTGCATTATTTTATAAACATGAAGAGACAAGCTTCAGGGAATCACACAGATTTATTTTCACCCCTGAATTCTGGTGATATCGTAAAGCATTCAAGCTTTCACTTTTTAGGTTTTATGCTGCCATCAAGATCTCTCCACATTATTTCCTTATATAAATCCTTGCTGTTCTATACATCATCCTTCAATGATGACAATAATAGCATTGCAAGCCATACGTCAAAGCATGTCATCATCCGTTGGCCCGATACTTTAGTTTTACAACCACGTAGGCAGGTCAGTTATATGCATATGCTAAGCATTGTACTTCAGAACATGAGATGGGCTGAAATGCCAAAATCCTTGACGGATTTTTTGCTCTGATCAATCACCCGAAGAGATCTGTTATTCTACGTGTTTATTTTCTTTTGCTAAAATATGTCCAATCTTTATGAACCAATTAAATAAGTACTGTGCTCATGGAGAAGGGGAATCACTTGTATACAATTCTGCTTGCCTTCCTCTTCTGTATCCACGATGCAATGCAGGTGGACTATGATGAGGTGAGGAGGAAAGGATTAGGGACTTCCTCTGAGTGTCACTGGCCATTTCTCAGGCACTTCAATGAATTTAATCTCGCAACTCCAGTCTTAGGCTGGTATGTATTGCTACCAGTTTAGGACAGTTGAAGCAAAAAAAGAGGAATCAATATAACCGAAGACATAGAGTCAGTGGCAAAATTAGAGACTCGGTGCCTTAACTAAAAGGAACTCATTTTGCCATCTGACATAAGACCTGATTCAAAACCCACCTAAGTCAAGCGAGTTGTTTCTACCGCCCAAAGAGTATCAGTCACTTGCTGTGTAGCACCGCATCACTCATCTTTGTGGGCACTTTAATTTTCCCATCTTGTTTAACTCCTTTATAGGCCCATATCGAGGGTATATACATTTATGGGCCAGGTTCTATTTTTTCCTTCCTCCAGGTATGTGCCAGTCACGGAAAAGAATGAAGCATTATGCATAAAGTGCTATACACGTGTATGCTTCGTTAACCAACCTAGATGATATACTTAGATTAACAGCAAGTATTTATATATGTAGGTAAGAAAAACAACAAAGAATGCCTGGTTTGGGCTTTGGCTACAAATTCCAACCTATTCTTCCTTCTCGGTAAAAAACACAAATATCTCAACATCTGCAACTGAAGAACTGTTACTGGCATCTTTGGTTTGTTCTTTAAAAGTTGATGCCACCTCATCTGGCCCTAGCTGTAAAAGATGGTACCTACGTCCAGGATTGTTGTCTTGCACTTGCACTTTAGAAGAAAGGGCACAGTCCTCCTTGTCTTGCTGCAGTAAGCCATGCCATTTTCATGCTGGAGCATGTCCAAAATGAACACCTTGGCTAATGACAAACGATTCAGGGTTTTTCCCTGCATCCAGTCATTTTGAGCAGGCTAATCAGGTACCCTCTAGAGGAGGTTTCTAAATGAGTCCATGAATAGCAAACTAGCAATGGATCTTTAAAAAGATATGTTCATGGGTTTGGCATTCCTGGGTTCTCATGTTGACTACAGTTGACAGACAACTTGACTACAGTTGTTGGTCTATGGTTTTGGCAAAGGCTTCCAGGTCTCGCTCAAGACATAGACTTTTTGGGTTAAACATCTGTAAATGCCTACTGACTGAGGGTCACATCCAAAGTGACTGCAAAGGCATCTGAGCAGGTGGAATTTAGACCTAGCCGTTGTTTGACACAGAGCCCACCTGCAGCTCCAAACAAACAAGGCCATCAGGGGAGGAGGAGGAAGAAGAAATGTCCCCTTTCCATCCAGTAGGCAAGGGGTTAGGGACCTATGCAGAAGTCAGAGACATGACCGGGTTGTAGACCCAGATTGGATCCTTACTCAGAGAGGAGTCCAACCTACACCCCCTGCTTCCAGAGGTGGCATGCTAACCACTAGGCAACTGGGCTGGGCTCAGTGGGACCCTAGACATACCTTCTGCTTTAATCTGGGTCACTAAGCAGCCCAGAGAGTAAGATTTACAGGGCCAGGGGGAGAAGAGGCAAGAAGAAATGTGGCTGCATAGCCTACTGGTTTTGAGCCAGTTCCTCCCTACTCCTCCCCTCGTCCATAGTTCTTTGTTTTTAATCAATGCCTGTCAGATGTAAAACACCAAGAGTCCTGGCAGCGGGGACCACAAGCCAAGGTCGCCTATGCACCTGAGTGCCCTCCTCACTGAACTACACATTACGCCCCGTCACGGTCTCTCTAGCCTCTTCGTGTTTGATATCAGATGGGCATCATTTAAGCAAAACCAGACTCCAACAAGCATTTACACCACTCTCCTGGGAAGTGAGAACCTCAGGCTAAAGGTCTCTCAAATGTGGGGCATCTCCTTCCTGGGCAAGTGCTGTAACTTCTCAGCTGTGAGCAAAAAGTTGCTACTAGCATTGATGTTCAAGAGTAACCATGGGCTGCTGTGCTTTGTATTGAAGTCATTGCTATGAATTGATTAGTGGGCTTGGTCCAGGTAGGCATCTCCCCTCTGAACAGCTTGGACAAGACAGAAACACCTGCCTTACAGGTCTGTAATTTTATACCGTGCACTAAGGGCAGGGACCTTATCTCTTAGAAGAGCAAAACTCCCTTTGGGGGCCTGATATAAAGGTTGGGCCCAATCCTCACCTGGCATCGTTCAGAATGGAGCTAAACTACCATTTGCACCAGCACAAAATTCAAGCCACTATTGTCTTGTGCTCCTTCCTCCAGAAAACAAACAGAGTGCATCAAGGTACAATCTCGCCCATGCAAACAAAACACCAGCCAGGCAGAAAAGCCATAATTTATTATTCCTTTATTAACAATGTGGCTTACAATTCTTCAAGTAAAAAGGGGATTTCATTTTTGAATAAAAATTAAAATATAACTCTGAATATAGATTTTCATTTATTTACATGAAAACATATATACAGAATATAATCTTACAGCAAACTAATAACATGCCCTTTGCCCTGTGAGTTTTAAAAAGTAAAAACACCAGCATTTTGTTTTGTTTTTTCCTGTAGCACATCAAAGGGGGGTGTGTGTATATATATATATATATATATATATATATATATATATATATATATATATACACACACACAAGATCTGAACTGCTTCTTTGATACAAACTGGAATGCAAAGTAGTCCAAAGACTTCCAACATATGCCACTATGAATGGTTTATGAGGCTGGCTGTCATCCTACTTCTCAGTATTATAGCTGTTATAAAGAGTGGGGGGAGGAGGGTATAAATGAGAATTTTTTTTCTGATCCCTCTCCCATTTTGCTAAAGGAAAAATTGATTCCAACAAGGATCATCCTGAGAGTTGCCTCTATCCAATTGTCTAACCAGAGATCCAGTCCAATGCTTGGGAGGATTAGTAATCCTGCTCATAGTCTCACTAGGGACAGTTCTCAACCATCTGCACAGTCATTTTTCTAGCAGATCTATGCAGAAGCAGGAAAATACTCCGAGATCTAGTGCATGTTATGAGCTGACCCAACAAGAATATTCCTAACATTAAAGGCACGCACATCCTCCCGTTGGTTTCCTTGGGAGTACTCAGTTGCTTTAAGTGCATTCTTAAGGCCCTCATTCAATGTCTAAGTCAATGGGACTCTTGCTATTGACTTAAACAGCAATTGGATCGACTCCTCTGGGCTCGATTTCAGTGGGAGTTGGGCACCTACTCAGGTTTCAAAACCTGTGCATATGCATTTTGCTGATCTAGAAATCCTTACCCTGAGCCAGATCACGCTATCCCATAGGAGGCCAGAAAACCCTCTCGTAGTATTCCCTAAGCAGCATCCCTTTAGGCCAAGAGGGTGCAAAGGGGAGGGTTGGCCTGGCCCCTCCACGCCGGGGGATCCACAGGAATTGGGACCTCACTTCCATGGACGGAAGAACAAAATCATCCGCAGCCCCTACTCCCATCCATCCGGAGGACCTCCGGGTGTGCTGCCATTGGAGCGAGTCTCTGCTGCCTTGGAGAAAACTTGGACCTGCCTGCATCTGGAAACCACGGACAGAGGGCCTAACCCTGAGCACAGGTCTGCTTCATCCTCTCCTTCCATCTGGCACCTGTCAGAGCTCTAGGGATTTGACATCAATTAAAACACCTCCTCTATCTAGTGCCAGCTCTACCTAAACCCTTTTTCTTCCTCTTCCCTGAAGTCTTCCTCCAGCCTTCCATATATAGCCTTGAGGGTCATGGAGGGATAAGTGGAAACATGAAGCTGTGGCTCTATCTGTAACAGATAACCACTGAGCAGGAGCGCCACTAACTTTCCACTTGGACACCAAGGCAGAAATAACTGGGTGGAGGTGGGGACAGCTCCACTACTAACTTCCCCCCTGGTACTCTGCTAACTTTCACACCATATGCATGTAGAACAGCTGCAGGGGATGCTACCACGGAGGCAGATTTCACCTACATGCAGAAGCAGAACGGGTTGCTATGAATTGGGGTTCTGCTCAAGCGAAGCTCCCACTGACTTCAGTGGCAGCTTGGGCTTAGGGAGGACCCAATACGAACTACAGATTTCGCAGTGAAATATCAAAAGTGTGGTTGCATATTTCTTACATGCCCTGTCCTCCCACTGACTTTACTGGGACATGGTGCAGCATCACCACTGGAGGCTAGATCAAGCCCTGAACACCTGCATATATGGAGCATCAGTCCAGGAGGAAGTGATAAGTCAATGTATGCCTCTGTTAAATGAGCGGGCTGGAAACTAGCACAATGAGGGGTATAAGAGCATGAGAGGAGCATGCTGAACTGTGGGCTACACTTTTTGGAGTTTCATCTATGTGGTGTGAGATGTTACTGACATTTTAAGTGCAAGATGGGAATTAATTGTGTAAAGGATAAACCACGGGAGGCTTTCTTATGCAGCAGTGCAATGGTAACATTTTGCTTCTCCTGCACCGTGTGCTCTGCTGAATGGCACTAAGTCCCTACAAAACCCAAAAACACATCTCCTGCAGGAGAGGTGAAATTTAAGGACTGCAAAGGCCAATGCTGAGAATCCAGTCTTTAATCCTTGCGTTAATTAATATCTTCTAAATGACAGAAGAAATTCACCTGTTTCCAAAGCCCATTCTTTCCCCTGATTTCATCTGGCTTTGAACCAAGTCCTTTGTGAAGAACAAAAACTCCTTTTCTAGTAGGGCAGCTACTTTGTTGAATGGTATGGAAAAAAAAAGGGTGAATATGAATTTAAAAAAATCCATTGCTCTATATTAAAAAAAAATCATATCAAATCCTAGTGCTTAAGGCATTTTGCTGATCATGGAAAGCATATTTCTTGGCTTGGGGAATTAGATGTACGAGACCAAGCTTTGCACTATGCAGCCCTAAAATGGAGATCTTGAGGCTACTTTAACCCACACATAATAAAGCTGGCTTTTATGGCACTCAGTACTAGTGTGCGTTTCCTTTTCCTTCAGCACTTGAGTTTTACCTGCAAAGAAAAACATGCTCCACATTTTTTTCCGAGCTCGCTGCCTTGAGAAACAAAGAACATTTGAAATGCCCTGACATTTCTGAACTCCAGGAAATTATAATGGTAAGTGACCTGACTTTATTTATTTTTTTTTTAACTGAAGTGCTGTACACCTGGAGCTCCTGCTGAAGTCAATGAAAAGGCTCAGAAAACAACAAGGCTTGCTTTTTCGGTGAGTAAATACTGACTGACGGGGCCAGCTGGCTTTGAAAGAGCTTGTGTCAGGTTTGCTGACTTTCGGATTCAACGTCGTTTCAGAATTAATGCAAATTGCAATGAGACAGATGTCATGCGAGTTTGGTGCCTCTCTCCCCTGGCTGTACTTGCTTTGGCGTTTTTGTTAATCCTAAATACCTTTGCGCATCAGCGTCTTGACAGTACATTGCAGACAGTATCACGGCATGTCCGACACCATCTCAATGAGAGCCCAGTCCTGGAATGATCCTCACTAGAAAGACTGAATGCCACCAATTTCCATTGATTTCAGTGAGCATTCAGCACCCTCAGGAGGTAGTTTGCAGTTTGCTGGGGGAGTCCTTCAGGCACCAGTACCTATCTAATAAAGCTCAAATTCAGCTCCCGGAAGCAGACATCAGTGCTTGAAAGCCATGATGCCCATCAGAGGCGACAGTGGCCAGTGTTTGCTGACAGCTAATGAGCTGAATGGTGAAAAGTAGGTGCCCAGGTGATGGATGGTGGGTAGCATGTGGGAAATGCCTGGAATATGGAGAGCTCAAGAGGAAGAAATCTCATTCTGGAGCAAGGAAGTATATAGGAGAAGAGGAGGGCAGGTTCTCACCTGGTTGATAGTGGAGGGAAACGGGAGCTGGATTTACCCCGAGGGGATGGAAACTTCTCCTTCCAGTTCTAATAGTTGATCTAAGTTGGTGGAAGGAGATAGGTGCATAGCAGCACAGGACCACGGATATGCCTGGTGCACAGCATTTTAAATAGCTTAGTAAAACTCCACAAAATAGAGCTCCAGGCCTACATCTCAGAAGCTAGATTCCTCCAAGGAGACACCAAAATGGTGCAGAGCTGCTGTTAGTCTACCTGAATGGGCCAAGCACAGTGCTGACTTGAATGCACTGATTCAGCACAAGTACCCTGGGGTTCCCATCCCAGCTCTGAGTTGGCCCCAAGGACGGCGGCAGAGAGATGACCATCTTGTTCCTTGGCCAGAAGGAAAAGCATTGCTGGTAGGTAGCAATGGTTCTAGCTTTGGCCACAGTAATTTCATACCCTGAACCTTTTCATCCTGGAGACAAAGAAAACACCATCATTTATCTTGCCCCTATTCTCAGGACCAAATCCAGATGTGATGTAATAAGATGCAGCTTCCTGAATATGATGGGAGTCTGTTCCTTATTATCCCAGCTCTGAATTTGACTCTATACATTGGATAAAAATGCTTCTTTTTACCGATTACTTTTTTTTTTTTTTTTATGTAGCAAAGTATATCAGCATTTCACCCTAATGAGTTCTGTGTTTCAAATGTCTCCTTAGACATGCATTATTCTAAAATCTTGTTAATTTTCTGGATCTGGGATTATGCGCCGGAAGGAGCATTCAGATCGTTCTGATCTCGGCTTGAATCTTTAAGTGACAATGTGAGCACATTGTTCAATTTAACTGCCTGCCATACAGTTTTCTTTTACATAAAAAAAATTGGGTAGGAGATTCAGCGCTACTTCTCTGGAAGGCAATTAGAACAGCAGACTGCATCTCTTTGATCCCTTCCCACTCGCTATTTTAGGTGTCACTATAATAAAGCATTTGCCACTGAGGCCAATTCAAGGTAATTTTAGAATAAAGACTTGAGGTCACAGCTCTCCAAAAGGAACAGAGAAAAATAAATGAAGGGATATTTAAAAAGAAAGGAAGAAAAAAAAAAAAAACACAGAGGGAGGGGGGAGCAAAAGCCTGGAGAGCTTTACAGTCTGCATAAGCTACAGTCAAAGTGGGGTTTTTTGTTTTTTTTGCTAGCTGTGGTTTTAAACATGATTAACCTTTCTGATTCTTGTTAATAGAAGGAAAAAACAATCAGTAAGAGCTCCGCTTGTTATTTCCATAAGGTTGCATATCACCGCCCAAAGCTGTGTGCCCCCTTTGCTACATCAAAACTGAGCATGGAGATGGTCCCG
The DNA here is from genome assembly GCF_030867095.1 of Alligator mississippiensis. Classification (NCBI taxonomy): domain Eukaryota; kingdom Metazoa; phylum Chordata; order Crocodylia; family Alligatoridae; genus Alligator; species Alligator mississippiensis. Next base: position 10,185,543 of record NC_081827.1, read on the forward strand.
AATATAAAGCAGGCAGCCACGTGCACTCCAGTTCAGTCTTCCACAAGTATTTCGGTGGCACCAAAATGATTATCCATGTTGAGAAAGTAACAGGACCCTCAAATGCATTCAATTCCTTTGATGACCCCTGGGCCAGATTATCCAGCAAGCGTCAAAGGAGCAGAAGGCAGATGGATCTGCCCTGCAGAGACCTGAACCTGCATCAGGGCACAGCCACCTCCGGGCCAGGCAGACACGCTCAGCACCTTTTCCATTTCCCTTACCCGGCCCCGGTGTCTGGGCCAATTCTAGCGTTTCTTTAAGATCATACAGTGTACATACGTGTCTATATATGAACAACGCATGAGCTGCTTTAATTTAGCACAGTGACTGGGTGGAAGCTGCCAGGGAGAATATGATGTCCCTGATGTCCACTGGACTAGAGAAGAGAAGCTGAGCTTTTCTGGGGGAAATTTTAAAAGGGAAGGTGGGCATTTAAACTCACTGGCATCTTGAAGGGTTCACCAAAAATCATCAGCACAACCGCAGTGATTTAGCATGCTGTTAAACACCCCATAGGATTCCCAATGCAAAACCCACTGCCCGCTGTCTCAAAGGACAACTTAACCCTTAATCATTTGTTTTCTGGTGAAACAAAAGCCTCAGCACAGGAGCAGCCGCTTTATTCCCTTCCTTTAAATAAAGATCATTTAAATCTTACTACTAAGATCTTGTGAACAAAGGAAGTACACGAATTTTACTGAAGCCAACTGTAGTATTGTGGGACCTGGTCTAACCTGCAGCAACTCATATTGAATTTGTATTCAAATGTCAGACGAAGGTAATTCACTGGGAGCAGACTCAACCAGGCAACCCGTTATTATAGCGGCACATTATAAAGATGCCTTGAAAAGCTTGATGGTCCCCTGAATCGATCCTTGCATAAAGTATTCTCCGAAGTGAATTCTGGTCCACCAGAGTCTGTAAAGGGTATTTCAGAAGCATTATACAGCACCAATAATCCACACAATTAACAGAGTCGTCAAGAAGAAAATGGATATGGCAGAACCAACCAGCTCTAATCTGAGAATGCCCGGTCGTTTAGCTGAGCACATCCAGTCTGCAGGATTATCAGATCCAAGTCAGTGGGCAATGAGAGAGTGAACACAAGCAAAACGGCTTTTTAAAAAGCGGGGGTAAAAAAAAGGCATTGAAACCAACAGATTCTGTTGAAGTAACATTCGAGCTCTGAGCTAACTGGGCAAAAGCAAAGACATGTAGAATTCAGGGTAAAAAAATCATGTCTCACATTAGAAGGGGTCCCTGGAGACTCTGACCTGGCATCCTGACAAGGCTGCACTAGATTTCTGTAACAAATCCAAAACTCTGAGTCCGCTGAAGTTGCAGATCACAGGCCTATTTATAGTTTCAGAGGAAACCATGCAAAAACAACCAAAAAAAAAGTCCGTGGTTTCCTCTGAAGCTAGGGAAAAAAAACCCAGCCACAACGACCGAGTTTGCCTTTTTGGGGAGCTCCACTTGAAACTCATCTTCGAAATAAAACTCAGCTTCTGTTCTTGCTCGGGGTAGAGTTATTAGGAGGGTATAACACCATTGACTTCAATGGACTTTGTTCCGATTCCTATCACGAGCCATGCTGAGCCAAAGTCCATGCGTTTCACACAGCTCTTTAACACGGCCACACGGGCACTCAGGGCCAGGTTACCCGGTACCTTTCAGATGCTTCGCATGTCTCCATTGACACAAAACAGTGCAAATCCAGTTTAACCACGGACAGCAGCACAGGGCATCTGGTGAATCTGGCTCTTTGTATGCTCAGGAACAGAAGGGTGTGCTGGGCTAAATCCTCAGCTGGTATAAAACAATGCAGATCCTTTGCGGAACATATTCTGATCTTTTTTACACCAAAGTCAACCCAGGAGGTTCAGTTGCCTTCAATGGATTTAACCAGGTTCAGCCTAGATCAGCATTTACTCCAAAGTCTCATCCTTCCACCTGAATTCCCTGTTGTGTAGGCGTCCACCATTAGACCTTTAACGTTACTTGGAGATAATTGAATGGGCTTTAGTATAAAATATTTCATGCATGTTCCATTACAAGAATGAAGAACTGTACAGGTCCAATCACAGAGAAAATCAGAATATTGTACATAACTCTACCAGGTTTCGGAAGCGTTACTGGGCACTACCTTTTGCTGTACCCCTTGAAGTTCATTGAATTTTTTTCTGATAGAGAGCACAGCTGGGATTCCCCTTTATCAACTGCTTGCTAAGACATTACATGGCATATCACGGCTCTAATGCTTTCTTTGCAGGCCTGAATAAAGCACATTGATCATTACGATCAAATCTGCAGTAAACCGTGGATCACTAAAAATGATCACTCACATTTCAATATGAAAGAAGTGTGTCAGTTCATGACGGGGATCATTTATGTCCAGAAATTGACCTAGACACACCATAATCAGCTGGGAATGTTTGAACGCTATCCCCCATGGAATGTGTTTGCCGGTTGTAGGAAAACTTGTTTTATTTTCTCTTTTACTAAAAAAAAAGAAGACAAACCTTCTGCTCTCTTACAGCCTTGCTACACTACAATATCGCATGTGTGGACAGGCTCCCAAGAAGAAATACCAATGTGCTTCACAAAAACTGGAAATACTCATTCAGATTGTTTCGGGGGTTTTTTTGTTTTTTTTACAGAGAGCTTCTCAGTGTTTCGGCTTCCACAGGCTTACGAGCGCAGGGCGGGGAAAAACCCAAATGAGCTGTAACGTTTGAAAACCAGTGAGAAAAGCCCAGAAGGCAATGCAAGGAGCGGCAGTCAGTTGGCATACTGTGCATAGAAAGCAACTTTTACTCGCTCAATCTGGTGGCACAACTTGATGGCTGGGCCAAGTTTCAGCTCCATGCATTCTTGCACGGTCGGCAGGGTCAGCAGCAGAAGCGCCTGGCCGTCAATGTCCTGGGAGGAAACAAATAACATGTTGTTGCTTTTGGTTGAGAAAGGCTGAGCAGGAAAGGGCAGGGACAAGAGGTTTGGCTTCGGTGCATCTAAGACTGGATGACAACCGTTCTGAGTAGCACTGGAGTACTGTAAGGGGTGACAGCCAGGCACCAGGCACTTGTATTAGTATTTGTTTCAGTAGCACCTAGGGACCCCAGAAGAGCTTGACTGAGCTACAGACACATAGGCCCCTGCTCCAGACAACTCACACTCTACATAGACAGAGGTGGAAGAGACGGGAGCACAACTACCACTATTTTACAGAGGGGGAATTGAGGCATAAGAGGCATTAGATCAGACATGGGAAGGAGCCACTGGAGATGTTTAGGAGCCCTAGGAGATGATAGGGTCAGTAAACCCCCTAGCTCAAGGAGGATGGCCCAGTGGTGAAAGCCTAGAGCAGGACTGAATTTCTAAGTTTAGCTCCTTCCCATGCCTGATCTAATGCCTGTTTATGCCTCAATTGGGGCATATGCCTCACTTTATGCCTCAATTGGGGCATATGCCTCACTGGGCCATCCTCCTCCTTATCTACACTGCTGTGGTCCATAATCTGGAAGGGAGACCTTGAAGAAGTAATACACCAGTTCAAATCATGCCCCATTCAGTCCTGAGTCTCTCCAGTGGCTAAGAGCAGTGCTATTTGTGCGGTCGCCACCTGTCCACAGCACAAATAGCTGTGAGGACGGCATGAAAATTCATTCCAGCAATAATAATAACTCATACTTCTTGGTTTGGATTGAAGCCACCCGTGGGATGTTTCTACAGCTCTTTACAGCTCTTTACAGAGTTCTCTCGGACACCCTGAATGCAAACTTATGTGGGTTCCTGACTCTTAGGAGCAGGGACCCCAACATCCCACGTGTGAGACTTTTGGACTGTTTCCACCATATTCCTTCCTTGGTGCCACTAGTTAATTAGGAGACCAATTCTTTAAAGAGACAGACTGAAACATAAATAAGAGAGATATGATCATAATGAGGAAAAACAGGTGAATCAAAGTGTGTCAATAAGAATCATTAATGTCATAATCAAGTCCTCAAGAACTCCCTAAACATAGTCAATACACATGGTAAGTGCTCCTCTGATTAGGAGATCCTACTTGGGGGGGGTGCCCTCTTTGAAACGACCCGTAGCCTGAGAGCACCAGGAGCTGCACGGCAGGTAATAAGCAAGGCCAAAGCATTGATGGCTTTGGCTAATTAAAGATCCCACAATATTTTTGGTAAGAGTCAGAGTCTTAGCTTTCATGTCCTGGCAATGTTCTTGGCTGGCTAATAACTGATGTCCTTGTGATGCCCCTTCGTTCTGAACTGGATAGTGGTAAATGTTATTAGTGGAGAAATGACTGATTACTTATAATTATAAGTGCCCATGCTGCTTTGAGATGAAAGGCACTATTTGTTTGATCTCCAGAAATGCTGAGCTCCTGCATGCTGCTTTGTCTTAATTGGAAGCACTTCGCACCTTCTGAAATGGGGACACTTTCCATGGCTCCAAAAGAATTAGGGGCCATATTCTCCAAGGCATTTAAATACCTGACTCCCACTGCTTACAGTGGAAGCAGGTACCTAAATACCTTTTCAGGAAACTCACCTTTGTTTCCAACTGTCCCCTCCTAATATGTAGTAAGTGAAGTTAAACCGCCGTAGTTTACCCAGTTTTATTCATTCATTGGGCTGTCTTTCACAGTGGCATACGCATTTTTTCTGTGCATGCCCGCAGTGACAGAGCTCAGACGGGAACCTAGATCTTTTGTTTCCTGGTCCAGAGCTATAATCTCATTAGGGTGAAATAATACTCCCTTGTGCAGAGGGGCCAGTACGTGACCCTGTACCAACTAAGTGCCACGTAAGCCTCCTGTTAAGGACTTACATAGGATGTAAATGGTGGTGTCTGGGCCTCACACTGATGCCCTGCTGAAGAATGAATTTTACCCTTAATGAACAGGAAAGATGCAAGTCTTCCTCTATTTCACAGACTCCTGTGATGTGAATAAGCATGCGAATACCCCACTGCCACTAAAAAAAAAAAATAGCAAGGTGAAGCAGTCTACCTGTTCCTGAAATATCTTGGCTAGGGGAGCGCAGTCTGTCAGTTTGATAAACCTCACCACGTCAGTCACTGTCCACTCCAATGGGTTGCTGTCCAGAATGAGTTTTTCTTCCTCCTCTTGCTTTATTTCCTGCAAGACCCAAAGCATTTGTAAAGAAAAGGGCACTACACTCAAAACTACTCATCTGTGAAGCACGTAGTGCTCTCTTCAGATGGCTAGCACTCAACACCTAAGGTCATGTCAACGGAAAAAAATATTGCTGTTAAATGGGAACAAAGTAGTTTGCTAGAAGACTCACTTCCTTGACTTGAGTGCACTTCTCCTGTTCGCTGTACGAGAGAGACGGTGTTTTCCGGCTCCTTCTCGCTCTCTCAATGGGAGGAGGCCTGTCCGACTCGGTGCTGCTTCGTAATGTCATGGCTCTCCTCGGTCTGGCTGACGGGACCTCGGCCGAGGAGGTGTCTGTCTGGTCATCCCGTAGTTCTGAGCTGGTTTCTTCACTCCCTGTCTCATCTTCCATAGCATCTGGCTCCTCCTCTTCACTTTCCTATGGTGGCATCGGTACAGAAACATCACTGTGACACAGGATTGAACACAACTGCACATTTCCTTCCGCACATTAAAAGACATCAGATCAACTTCTATTCGCCCATCAAGTTCAATAGTGAGTCACACCGGTAGCTTCAACTGAGTTACACCATGTTTATCACAGTGGCATGTCAGTTGAGCCCCATATTTAGGTTCTGTTACAACACTTTATAGGGAAACAATTTTTTCCACTCTCGTATCAATTAAAACCATCTCTTGTTTTGATACGAATGTTCCTTCCCAGCGAGCGCACCTCGAGCCCTGCAGCACCGCACAGGGGCAGGAGACCTGGAAAGTGAAACTGATTAGAAAAAATGAAACTGACGAGTCCTGCGTTTTTGGTGTTTTGTTTTGTTTTGACCTTCTCTCGGCTTCAGCAAAGAGTTTCAGCGCGTGCTAATGATCTTTGCCATTCCTAACATAATGAGCATTACAAGCAGCTTTCTGAGCTCCTCTATAACCCAGCACATAGGCTTTCACCCAGGTATTCCTGCATCTGGCTGAACAACTGAATTAAAACAGATGGCCATGGGGTGGGCGAGAACTCACTTTGTAGTTCCTTGTGTCAGGTAGGGTGTGAAAAGCTTCGAGACACCCTACCTGACACCGTTATGCCCCCAAACTCTTACGTGTAGATAAGACCTTGTATATGGGCTAAGTTTGACTCGTACACATGGTCCCCCTGAGTTCAAAGAGGCTACCTATGTCTAAAGTTGAGCATGTTCATAAGATCTTATCCTCGTGCTGTGTCACATGGCTTTGAGTCAAAACATGATTTACAGCTGACTCAGTCAAATCTGTTCAAAGGCCTGGGTGATGCTCTCATTTCGGCTAAGAGGTTTACTTGGGCTGGCTTAAGTCAGTTAGAAACAGATTTAAATTAACCTAAGCCCAAATTAAATCAAAATGAGTGGCCACATCAGAGCAGTTAAACTAAACCAGTGAAAGTTGGTGCACAGACAACATTTGTGTCTCTGAAGGAACGAGACTTTGGATGGCACAATGTGTAGCACGGGAACTTTGTCTCAAAGCTCCTAGAGTATCTTTAGATACTAAACTAAATGACAATTAATTAGGAGAGCACTAGAACTCATGCTGCCTCCAGAGCAACCTATAAATGTCCACTCTCCATTTACAGACAAGGTTCTTTGGGTGAATCTGATATCTTTTATTAGACCAACTTAAATAGTTGGAAAACAATTATTAAGCAAGCTTTCGGGTTCAACAACCCTTTGTCAGACTAAAGAAGTTGTTTTCCAACTATTTAAGTTGGTTTAATAAAAGATATCAGATTCACCCAAAGAACCTTGTCTGCCTGTGTCCTTAGACCAACACGGCTACAGCCTACACCCCTGCACTCTCCATTTATAGTTTCTTGCTATGTGTATTGCCATAGCACCTAGCAGCCTTAATCATGGACTGGGACACCCCACTGTGCAAGGGGCTGTGCAAAAAGCCCATCTCTGCCCAAAAGAGTGGCCTCAGACAGACAAGGAAGCACAAGGAATCAGTAAGGCTGTATCAGTCCACAAGGCAGGCAGTGATCTCAGCACAAGAGATGCCTAACCACGGTCACATTTTTTGCTGGCAACACAGCAAGGGAGAGTCTTAAGAGGGAGGTTTATGGAAGAAGCAAGACAGAAGAAAGCATCAAGGTGCTCATTTGAAAATGTATGTTTTTTAAAGTCAATGCCACACACTACAGGATGCTTTAAAACATAGTGAAAGAGCCAACTCCAGCATGTACCTCTGCAGACCCTGCAGTGTTAAAATCAGCAGTCGATGACCTCCTCTTCTTCTGCACAAAAATGGATTTCCGTCTTTTCCTGCGCCTTGCAGGCTTGATGTGTCCACTCTTCAAGTTGTTGTTTTCCCCAATTGGTGGCTTAATGATTTTTTTCCTCTTCCCATAATAATAGGCTAGAGGGGGAATAAAAACCTAACACATTAAAAATATAATTGCCAAGAAACCGAAGCCTTGGCTTACTCTATGCTATTCATCCTACATGTTAGGCTCCTGCTGAACAGTGGTTTTCATAAAGACCTTTAAAATAACCCGATCCGCAGTGAATGTCCCCAAGCAGAATGAAAGAGTGGATGTCATCCTGGACTAGTGACCGAAGGGGCAGAGCTATTATGATGTACATGCATTTCTTCTATTCACTACAGGTTAAATCCTGCACTCTTGACTCAGCACTTCAGACTGGCTGAAGTAAGCAAAACCTCCATTCAAGTGCCTGCGAATTTTGCCTGCCCGAGAACTAAATGCAGATTGCAGGATTCGACACAACAGCCAAGGAATTAATAGCAGGGCAATTCCAGGACCGAACTTTTAATGAGGTGAAGCTACAACAGGAAATAGAGGCAGTCGTCTCTGCTGAAGATCATATTAAGGCCCAAGCAGCTGTTCAGTCAGTGCTTTGAACTATGACTGCAATGAACCCCAGCAGGCTTTATACCCACCCCACACAATCCATACAGGTAATGCTTACCTGACACAGTAAAGGCAAGTTACCCGATTTACATGCTCTGGTTCCTGCCTCCAAGGCACATCTGCATTTTCCATGTTTCATTGGAGGAAATTACCTCCTTAAGCCACTTGTGTCAAACTCACCTGGGCACCCAGACAGGATCTGGACCCAGCGGCAGTAAGATGAGTAGCAGTGCAGGGGTTAACACAGATATTGCTCATCCCTGTTCACTACTGCTCCACATCCTTGGCTAGGCTCTGACGCTGAAAATTTGGTGGCGTGCCCTACCCCCCCTGTAACCCCATTGCCAGATTCCTGGCCCCTCTTGGAGCCTCCTCTGTGGGCTGGGTGAAATGTTTCTCCTGACCACATCTCTGACAACCCTACCCTAAGCCACAAAACCAGCTCCCTTTGCTTTGCCGTCTTTCTGGCCTCGCATCACTCATCCCTCTTGACAGCTCAATGAAACCCAATTCCACCATCAGGCCCCAATTCAGCAGTCTCTCTCTATTCACCAGCATGGACTTGGGTGGGATGAAGTGTGCACTTAACATTGAGCAAGTGCTTCCCCTAATATCAACTATGTCTACTGAAGCTACACTTACAGAGGCATAAGTCCAGAGCCGCAGACACACTGCAGATTGATAGTGATGCAACGAATCGGAAGCTGGCTCACTGGCAGACAGTGATGTGCTCCAGGTACTATTGTCTTCTACATTTAGGCAAACTGCAGATTACCCCAAATTATGTGCATGTAAGTAGAACTAATTCCCTGATACTACAGAGACCACAAGATTAGCATACAGTGCTGTAATCAACCTAGGCCATCTTCCAAATGTAACAGGGGACCACAGTTGGGGAAGAAAAGATGCTACAACTGGTATCCTCTGGCAGGCAGAAAACCAGAGTGGTTGGAAATAAGCAAACACAATGATCACTAGAGCAGGGCTTTTGCATCTCACACCATGAAGGACTGCACTCAGTGATCTCATGTCCCATGATGAGTCTGGCTAAGTGCAGCATAACTATGTAACTCAGGTCCAGTACATGAGGGTGAAGAGGCCCAATGCACTGAGCCCCAACCACCACACTCCACACAAAAGCATCCTGGGCATCCGTGTTCTTGTTCGCAACAATTTCCACTCCCGGGATTAGAAAGGGGGCCTCATGCCCAAAAGCTTGTCTAAGATCTCTCCCAACTATATAGTGGTTCAATAAAAGATATTGCCCTTTCCCAAAAATATCATATATCCTGGATCATCATGGCTACATCACTCCAGTACTAGTGTGTGATGCTAAGCATGTTTTGTTTTGTTTTTTTTTGCCTGGCCCACAATCATCCCTGCAATGCTCCAGCTCCTAGTTGTGACAGAGCAGCACATAAGCTATTACTCACTGTATTTGGTTTTGGTGTGAATAGAACAGTTCTCGGGACAGATTTCAGCTACAAGCACAGGGCTGAACAGGTTGGGACAACACTCCAGCTTGGCACAGACTCTCCGGCAGAAATCTGCCACTTGATCAGACGTCCTCACGATCTTGACCGTCGCCCGGTAGGTTTTCCCTCGGTACCTAGAAGAGAACATGGCAAAAATCAAAAAAAATATTGGTTAAAAGTGACCTCGGGAGGTCATCTAGTCCAACTAGATCATCTCCAACTAGATCATCCCACCAAAGGCTTCGTCTAGGAAGGTCTTAAAAACCTCCAAGGATGGAGAGTCCACAACCTCTGTTCCAGTGCTTCACTACCTCCTAGTGAGATGGCATGTAATGATGCAGGCAGGACATTTGGCTGTTGTGGTGCCCATTATGGAGATGCACCACTCACTGGCAATATGGGAGTGGCCCTGATGTATCAGAAGGGCAGACATCAGTCTGATGATCTTACTTCGGATAGACTGGATGGGGCAAAGACAGGGTGCACTGAAGAGGTGGCAGTAACTGAGGTTTAGAGCACCAGGTATTGGGAGAAAAGGGCACATAGGGACTGGATCCATTGCCACCTCCCTTGTTCCCTGCTTGTTGCACAAGGCTGAGCATCCTGGAATACTTTAGTATGAATAAAGCCATTGGATTACATGAAATGTGGTGGTCTGTGATACAGGATGTCAGACTGGATAGGCCAACGGCCCCTTTTAGCCTTAAATCCAAACCCCACCAAACTGAGAGGCATCTTTCAGTTGCTTTCACTGGGGTTCGGATCAGGCACTGAATTCTTAGGGGGATATTCAGGATTGAGGTCTGAGGCAAGAGGTTGACCCTAAATTCACTGCCCCGTGCCAATAAAGCATTTGCTATAAGAGTTTATATGAAGAGCACTAAACAGCTGAAAGAAGACCATTTCAGTACTTCCACTGTTTGCTGGAGATGTGAACTCTGCAAGGCAATTAACCACATAATTTCTTAAACGGAGGCAATAGGCCATTGTAAGCACTAGTCAGACGTGGGACAGGGAGAGGAGGCAGGTGTGGAACAGGAAAAATGGCAGGAGGAGCTACAATGGCTGACCTGCCACCAGGATGCTCTTCTCTTACTTCTCCATTTCAATAGCCAGAGGCCCTTTCTGGAAACACGGAAGTGGTGGGGAAGTGATCAGGGCTTCAAAGAGGGCACAGCTTATGGTGATCTTCATGTTTGTGGACTCAAAGGTAATTTAAGCAAAAAATGAAATGCCATATGGACTTGTTTTTCCAGGTCAGCTGCAAGGAGGCACCCATTAAAGTGCCAACAGCAAAGCCACACTTCCCAGGATAGCCACTGGGCTTCCCAGCTGTTTTTAAATGACTGGGATGTTCACGAGCCCAGAAACACTATGACAGGTGTATAAAATGGGGAGTGTCCATTAGATACGAATGGAGGGAGTTAGGTTTAAAATTGGATTTTATGAATGCTAACACCAAAAGAAATGATGCTAGGAACATTTTTAAAAACGCTCTCTCTTTAAAAAAAATGTATATTTCTTTAAAAAGAAAGTTTCTGACTTTGCTTACTTCTAAAAAACGTAAATCCTGCCCCCTTTACTCTGCATAGATACAGAGTTCAAGGCTTTCGGGATCATGAGGTTACTTAATCCGACCTCCAGCACATCACAGGCGAATTTTGACTGGGCATTTCTACAGTGAGCCCAATCGCAGTGCTTAGCTAAAGCACCTCTTCCAGAAAGGCAGCCTGTGTTGATTTAAAGGCATGAGCAGATGAAGAATCTACCACTTGGCTTGGTAGTTTATTCCAGTGGTTAAAGTATCCCCCTTTATGTTTGTACCTCATTTCAAATTGAAATAGTCTAGATTTTACTTCCACCCACTGGTTCCTGTTATGATTGTCTCCCCTAGGGTGAAAAGCCCTTGCTGTGAAGGTATCTATCCACTGCAGTCAAGTCAGCCCCAAACCCTTTTTGCCCTGTGGAGCTGCAATCCCAAAGAGGACCACATTATAGTGCCTGCAAAAGCACACACCCAAGACTAACAAGAAGTGGAGCCTCCTTTCATGACCCAGTTTGAAGGAGACACACAAAGTAAAGAAATAGTATGGAAAGTGAAATATAGATGGATTTTTACGGTCATGTCTGTCTCAATAAACCAAAGTGTTACTACTGGCCACAAGAAAAGAATATTTTATACACAATTTTTGTCTTGGCAGTGTCTCTCTAAGCTATAAAACAAGATTTACTAACATTTTCCACTCTCGCCACACTTTAAACCTCCTAACACTAATGACATTAACTGTAATCTGAACGCACCTCCGACAGCCCCATGAAAGAAAGCTACTGTGGATAAAATCAGAAGACCATTTTCCACTAGTGTCATCAAAAATATCACCATTATTGATATTACATTTCAGATGAAGACTCATTTTGCTACTGCTTTTAAGTAATAAGCATCATGCACAAATACCCTGGCTGCACTATAGGATTATAAAGTTCACTGGCTCACAAATTTTATGTTTTGCTTTACAACTACAACTAAATCTTTAAAAATCTCAAAGTCATGAACCATATCGGAGGATTTTCAAGGAAAAACAAGATGAAAACTCAAGATCCTCTAAAGATGAAAAACCTTATGCGAGGGAGGTATTTCAAACAGGAGCAATCAACAGGAGTCATCAAACTCAATGGATTCCTCCCAAGGATTTAGTCAATAATTGCATTAGCTATTGGAAAGGCAAGACTTTCTGTGGGTGGTATCATTGGACCAACCACAAGACTGGGACAGACCTCGATGAGCTTTTAATTCAGGGCAATGCAGGTCCCTAAAGTGGAATGCTCTGCATCAAAAGCTTGTTCATCACAGAAATCATAGGGAAGCTAGGCTGGAAGAGACCTCCATGGGTCATGTCATCCAACCCTGATCATCCCACTAAGCCATCTACTCCTGCAATTTGTAGGCCTGGATGCACAGGGAGTAGGACATGTTTTTCGGCAGCATGCCCAGGCGGTGGCGTGTAGACACCTTGAAGAACTTGTCCCTGGTAGCCTGTGACAGAAGCAGAACCCAGACCATTTGTGTCCCCGTACAGTGACCTAACCACAAGGCCATCTCTCCTTGCTGGTGTGAGTGCTCAGCAACTCTCCTGGATAGTCAAACACCATCTTCCCTTTCATAACGTTACACATTAGAGCTCCCTAGACCGACCCAATAAAAAATACTTGTGGAGCATGGATGGCTCTTCTTAAAAAACAGCGGGACACAGTTGTTGCATGCATGAGCAATAGTTTCAGATGAGGGGACAGCTTGATTGAGTCCTACTCCTGCGACTAGCAGTTACCGTCACAAAAGGACCATGGGACTTCATCTTTTTGAGATCTTGCCAGGGCCTGTGTTTACGCCAACAGCTCAGGAACAAGACCCAGAAGACATCACTAGGCATATGTGTACATCTGGATGCACACCTTGCTGGGTTACTTGACCCCAGCAGTCTTTCCTGCCCCGAGCAGGGGGGCTGGACGCGATGATCTCACGAGGTCCCTTTCAGCCCTAAACTTCTGTGAATCGGTGCATTTTTCACCCACCAATATCAAAGGTGGGCAGGCATGATTCAGCCATAGAAACTAGGGCACTGGGAAGGCCTGAAGACCAAAAAGGCAGGGGGATAGTCTTTATTGGACCAATGGCATGGCTAGGATAGATTTAGGCAAGCTTTCTAATGCAATGCATTCTTCTGCAGGCCTGAGGAAAGGCGGGTGCAACAACGAAAAAAAAAACAGTTTGCAAGGTGGTAAAACTGAGAAAAAAATCACAGAAGAAAGGATATTTTGATCAAGATTTCTAAAAAGGGTCATTATCACCTGCAGAGTGAAGAAAGATTAGCAGGAGACAGGTAAATTATAGCACAGAGCGCCTGTTGAAGTGAGCCCTTGCTCACTATTCTCATCCAGGGTGCCCAATGCCCACATGGAAACTATTTGGGTGAAACTAGACTACAACTATGCACCAGAATGAAAGGTCACAGGAAAAAGATGAAGGACAGAGACATACGAAAATAAGCAGAGCACTTTTCACAGGACAAACAGTCACTTCCTGACTTTATTATCACTGTGCTCAAAGAAAATTCACAAAACACCTTCAAAAGGCGACCCCGGGGACAAAAATTCATAAGCCGACTGAAAACTAGGGACCAGGGACTGAACGTTGCTATTGACTCCACGGCATATAATAATCTGGCAGAAGACAAGCGAGAGTTGCACTTTACAAACTCACCAAATCAGAGATGCAGAAGCTTTCGTAAGCTCACTTTATCAGCTGCTCAATGCTATAATGTGCTTGACTCCTGCTAATCTTTCTTCACACCACAGGTGATAAAGACCCTCTTCCCTCTTGAAAGGTCTTGATCTTGCACTAATCAAATTATCCCTTTTCCTATGATTTTCTTGTCTGCTACCCCACCCCTGGGAATTTCTCTCCTCTCCATTTTCACAGCTCTGCCAACTGGTTTGAGTCCCTGTGGTGCCTGCCTTTATCCTTAGACCTGAAGAAGAATGCCCTGCGTTCAAAAGCTTGTCTAAGTCTATCTATCACAGCCATGCAATCAGTCCAATAAAAGATACCACCCACAAAAATCCTTGGTTTTCTCATATTTTCTGGCTCATTGTGGCTACCAAAATCATTCCAACCGTTCTAATGCCAAAAGTCACCCCAGCCCTTGTGTTGAAAGCCAGGCATCCACATCCATATTTAGGCACAGGAAGGAGAGTGTGCTAGTGGTTAGAAAAACTGGAGACCCACATCTGTCAGGGACCCTTTAGGGAATTTTAAATTTGGAGATGTTGGAAGAATCAGCTAGTCGGACATAATGTCTTTGGCTCATCGTGGCAAAATAAATAAGGTTCAGTGGTTTGCAGGGAGCACTGATGGGGGGACTGTGATTCCCAAATGTGCATACACACCCCTTTGGACATTCGAAATCAGTGGTTCTCAATCTTTTTAGCCTCAAAGCACCGCTCCATAACGTCTTTGAATTTTGCAGCACCCCTATTGAGAATCACTGAGCTTGAATCTAAATTCAGAATAGATAAAGAAGGGGTCCTAGAGGTTAAAACAGGTTAAGAACCATTGATCTAGGTGCTGCCTGGTGAGGCCAGATCCTAACCGTGCTGGGACCTGATCTTTCCACTATCCTTCCCCTCTCTGCCCTGGTTTGTACCTCCAGGGGCAAGGGTAGCTCCCACCACTGTGGCTGCTCCTGCAGGGTCTCTCATGCCTCTGGTGACTGTCCCCACGGCTCCTCGTGCTGGCCCCAGGAGTGTGGGAGGAGCAGAGGGGATGAGACGGGCACCTCCGACCTCAGCAGAGCACCTCTGCTGGGAACACGGGAGGAATCATGGATCTAAAAGTTATATCTTCTCTGTAAAGCTATTGTCAGTGACGGTCCCTGATGACAGCAAAATGAACTGCATGCAGGCTGCGGAGCTAATCGATTCCTGGCAGCTAGTGTTTCGGCTTGCTGCCAGGAAAAGGGCAATCCTCCCTCTCCCCATCTCACCTTCTTCCCCTGCTGCACCCTTCAAAACCAAATAGCAACACTATCAAGACCTAAAAAATTGTCAACTTGACACCAGAAGGAGGGTGGTGATGTGACACATCGCACTACAACAGGCATGTTCCAGCTGCTCCGATTAGTAGTCTGTCGGCAGATGCCACTGTAACCAGCGCCCTTGAAACCTGGGTTACACCGGCTTTGGCTTATTATAAGTCACTGGTTAAGATTCAGAAGTGGAACTGACTGTCATATCAGATGTATCATGTCATATGCTGCTTTAACAATTCCACAGAGTTTGATTTTTTGAGCCTGCTTTGGTTTCTAGACGGCTGGGTTCAATACAGGCGCTGCCAGATTTCTCCGAAGTCCAAGCAAGACGCACAAAATCAGTCAGGCTCATTTTGCAAGGTCTGCAGGCTTTCCTCTCTGACAGCTGTTTTTATGGGATCTGGGGTATAGGTTGTAGCCATGCTGGTCTAAGGACGCAGGCAGACAAGGTTCTTTGGGTAAATCTGGTATCTTTTATTAGACCAACGGAAATAGTTGGAAACATTTTTCTTTGCAAGCTTTTGGGTATAAATACCCTTCGTCGGGCTGAGGAAGCATCTGCAGTTGGTGTGTGCGCTCTTCCTGGGTGGAATGAATAGTAAAGCAGCCAGAAGCTGGTATTCAATGCAAGAAAGCCGATCAGTGGTTTATGGGATCTAAGCGCTCAGTGAAACAAAGTGCATGGCAAGTAAATGGGTAAATCATCCCTGCTTTCTACTGGGAAGGAATGTCCTGTTGAAAGAGTTGGGAGTACTTCACCACTAGTGGCTGACTTTCAACAGACATACTGGAATAACCACTGCTGTCGTAGGGGCCAACTGAGCAAGCATTACTACTAAACATTCAATCAGCTCAAGCAAATCATGCTACTAAGGCTCTAGTGGGACTTCTAACTTTATAGAATCGCCAATAAGTTTAAGTGTTTGCAGCCCTGGACCTCAAACTAAGCAATAACGTTGATTTTTTGAAGTGCAAAGAAGCAAGAGGGGCTGTGGGTATCACAGGACCTATTCCTGACCGGTACCAATGACAATCCAGCCATTTACATCTTTTTTCCAAAAAACATTTTGCAAAAAGCATTTATCACCTGATTTAACACCTGCCAGATTACACCTGATGCTGGATTTCAGAGACAGAAGAGTGTTCTAGTGAAAACACCAACAACCTGATTTTCTAATGATTTCAACGTGACTCAATCTTCAGTTGAAACAGATTCGTGCCTCTTAAACACACTTATGGTCTCCTGACCTTAGCAAATCTGTAGGAGAAACTCACTTGAGTTCATCATGAAATGTTAAGTTCCCCTTTCCTGAGATTTTCAAAGGTTTTCAGTTCTAACAGAGACTGCCTCCTTAGTTCAAACAGCAATGGGTCCGTGATTTTACAGTAAAAAGGTTCTCACATTTTATCCCTCAATCAGAGTGCAGGATTACCTAACAACGGTATCCGAATGGCCAAACAGATAATACAAGACCATTCAACAATGGTATATTTAAGAATATTCAATATTTGCGCATACTCAACTTCAGATTGTAGCAAAGTCTATTAAAACAGGGAAATAGAGTTGAATACTACTACTACTACTCTATAAGGCAAATACAAATTAATAGATTTTGAGATCAGAAGGGACCATGAGATCATGTTGTTGGACATCCTGTGTAATACAGATCATTGACGTTCGCTGAATTATTATTGAGCCCAGTAACTTGAGCTTGCCTAAGACGTATTTTTCCAGAATGGCATCCAATGATGATATGAAGATTTACAGAGAAGAAACCATTACTCTCCTCCAATGTTTAATCATGTTCTCTGATGTTTAATCATTATTCAAAATGTATGCCTTGTCCAAATTTGTTTGGTTTTAGCTCCCAAGAACTGTTTTTTGTTACACTTTTCTTCCCTAGAAGTAAAGGGCCTTTAAAGCAAAGATCAGAAGACAAAGAACTGGATTAGCACTAAACAGCTCAAATTTACATCCAAACAGCATTCTGTAAAATTCAATACTACGCTGATTCAAACATAAAAGCTTTTATTAACATCTGGAACGCTGGTGACAAAAAAAGAGAAAATATAGAAATGAAATGTCAGAGCATTTGCTTTTAGTTGTTTAAACAGATACAGGACTAAATTAAAAACTAATGCGGTATTAAAAAAAAACACTAGAGAAAAATGTTCACAAAAATGTCACTTGGTTTTTCAATCCGTTCCATATTCTGAAAATAAAAGAAGCTGGAAACAATACGATAGCGCGAGGAGATACTCACTTCGCCTTCAGCGTTTCCTCCTGGAAATTCCACTGCGGGTCTTCCACCAGCTGCAGCTCTCGTAAAACGCTCCCCGGTTTGTAAGCCGCATTGATTACCATGCTGAGAACCTGATGAAAGACCAAAAAAAAGTACAATGGAAAGCTTTAACGGGCTCTCATGACCACACAACGAATATTAGCACTGATGATGTGCGCTGCAGTAGCATCTAGAGGTACCAATTTAGGGCTATAGCTCCATTGTCCCAGGTGCTGCATATACTTTTAATGAAAGAGGGCCCAATCCGAGACAGTTTACAATCCCTGGGAATGATACTGCTACAAATAGATGTTTTTACCTAGCAAAAGGGATTTCCTTTGAAAGGAACATTGGGGCCCTGCACCGAGGCAGACCTAGACAATACTTTGCATTGCCAATATATCCTGGGCAATAATTTGCATTCCCTGTACCAGTAACATGCTGCAATTTTGCACATATCACATCCCCCAAATAAGACACACCCTGCTTTCAAAAGGCAGAATGGAGAAGAAAAGATTTTTCCAGCCGTGGCTGACTGCTGACAGCAGGGGATCCTGTCTGTAGGGGCTGTGAGAGGGTTAACACTATCTCAGACCCTGATGGGGGCATTTCACCACCCCACCACCACCCTCCCTAAGCCTGGGAGAGGGAGAAGCCCATCAGACATCCTTCAATAGTATCTCCAGGCTTGCTTCTATTGCAGCAAAGAAAAATCTGCTTCCTTCCTACGTTACATTGCAGTGGACGTGGTCTTTCTGGACTTTAGGAAGGCCTTCGACACTGTCTCTCACCTCATTCTCATTAAGAAATTAGGCAACTGTGGTGTCAATGCCTACACAGTCAGATGGGTCACCAATTGGCTGGAGGGCTGCACCCAGAGAGTGGTGGTGGACGGGTCTTTTTCGACCTGGAGGGATGTGGGCAGTGGGGTCCCCCGGGGCTTGGTCCTCGGGCCCGCACTGTTCAACATTTTCATCAGCGACTTGGACGAGGGGGTGAAAAGCACCTTGTTCAAATTTGCGGATGACACTAAGATGTGGGGAGAAGTGGGCATGCTGGAGGAAAGGGACAGGCTACAACTAGATCTGGACAGGTTACAGGGGTGGGCAGATGAGAACAGGATGGGTTTCATTACAGACAAGTTTAAGGTTGCACCTGGGGAGGAAGAACCAGCAACATAACTACAGGCTGGGGAACTCCCTTCTTGTCAGTGCAGAGGCAGAAAAGGATCTTGGAGTCATTATTGAGGCCAAAATGAACATGGGCCGACAGTGTAGGGACATGGTCAGGAAGGCTAACTGCACCTTATCATGCATCCACAGATGCATCTCGAGGAGGTCCAAGGAGGTGATCCTCCCCCTCTATGCAACACTGGTCAGGCCGCAGTTGGAGTACTGCGTCCAGTTCTGGGCGCCGCACTTCAGGAGGGATGTGGACAACATGGAGAGGGTCCAGAGGAGGGCCACCCGCATAAGCAGGGGGCAGCAGGGCAGGCCCTACGAGGAGAGGCTACGGGACCTGAACCTCTTCAGCCTCCACAAGAGAGGCCAAGGGGGACCAGCAGGGAATGGGAGAGTCCCTGTTCCCCCGAGCGCTACCAGGAGTAACTAGGAATAACGGCCATAAGTTGACAGAGAGTAGATTCAGGCTAGATATCAGGAGGCACTACTTCACTGTCAGGGCAGCTAGGATCTGGAACCAACTTCCAAGAGAAGTGGTGCTGGCTCCTACCCTGGGGGTCTTCAAAAGGAGGCTGGATAATCACCTAGCCGGGGTTGTTTGACCCCAGCGCTCTTTCCTGCCCATGGCAGGGGATTGGATTTGATAATCTACTTAGGTCCCTTCCGACCCCACCTACTATGAAACGGACGGCTGATTTTTTGGAAGAAAGGTGCATGTGTTATGCAGGTTAACGCAGCAGGTACAACCCTATCAAATAAGGATGAGAGAATCTATTCTGGCCCAGTCCTGAAACACACTAAGACCCACGCTGGCCCCGATCCAGAAAAAAACTTCAGCCCATGCTGAATGGTCCTGGCTCTTTGGGCAACAGAGCACTCAGGTAATGACATCCAAGAGAGTTGCAAGTGATAGATGCAAGACTTAAGGTGTGTTAATTTTATGTGATGAAACACTTGTGCCAGTGCACTTCTCCCAGGTCCTCATGGGATAAAAAAAGAACTCAGAGCGTGCAAGTCTTCATAGGTATACAGTTAACAGCTACTTAAAGAAAATGGACTAGTATAAAGGGTCAGGTATGCATTACGTTTCCATCATGTTTGCTTCTTAGATTCTCTAATGGGCGTAATGAGCTGGTTTCAATACTGTTTCTCATCCTCCTCCCAATACTTGCTCCTGCTCCTCTCGAGTCTTGCAATGGATCCCCTACACAGATGTTATTAGACTTGAAAAACTGACTGTTATTATAGTAGCAAACAGTCAAGTGTATATCTTTCTTTGCTCCTGTATCCTTCTCAGTCATGAGCATTCGCTGGCATTTTTGGAAAGCAAGGCTGTGCCTACACTCCAGTTACAGAAATGGTGTTTGACAGGGTAAAGTACCTGGCACTACTGCTACTGGTAAGCAAGCTAACGTGTTTAAAGTTATAGCGCGGGTATCTCCCTGATCTACCACAGTCCCCTCTGTGGCTGCATTGTAGATATTTTTCCTTGGGTGGACAAATTTCAGCTCCAGCTTTCACTTCCTGCTGTACACAGCAATGTGGAACAAGCACTGTCTAAAGAGCTTGTCTAGTTCGTTCATTAGTGACAGCAAGATGCAATTCTTGTGGAGCCTTTGTACACTGCATCAGGACTTCTCATTAAAATAAATTAAATTAGAGATACCTGCAATAATCCCTTGTAATAACATTAAGTTCTTCTCCAGCTTTCCATAAAGGGACAAACTTCCATACGATTCCTTGCACTCTTCTCAGCCAATCAAATTCTGTAAATATTCCTTCCCCACCTCCCTTGTAGAAGTGTCGTTGCCCAATAGGATCTGCTGCTATTGGGGGTAGATGGCATTGCAATGTTGCCCAGCCCAGCCTGATATAATTAGCCTCTTTTGGGTAAACTCCCATCAATTCATTACCAACCAGTATAGAAACATGACTGCTGGTAACCCATCTACACTAAGCCTACCATCATTGGCTGTAACTTCGGTGGTCATAAAACAATGGCCCTACTCTTTGCATAATGTTACCCATAATTCCCTCTTATTAATGTATCTTTTTAATCCTGCGCTGGTTAGGAATAAATAACTGTATGTTAGAGAGCACTTAATCAATTGGACTCTGACCCGCCTTACTTCTAAATGCAGCGAGCGAGGTATTACATTGCTGAGCAGGGCTCCCAAGGGGAGCAAGGTAAACCAAATTGCTTGACACATTAGACCGGGCAGAACAGTAGCAAACATGACACACGGAAGTGAACAATCTTGCACTGACGGGGAGAAGGACAAGACGAATTCAATCATGCTTCCACCTCGAGCTGCTCTGGTGGAATCCAGGCTCTCACAGGGACCGGTGACTCTCCTGGGTTTTTTTGTTTGCCGGCCAGCTGCATCTTGCAGAGTGCACATCACGGTGCAGTTTTTCAAAGTCACTTGATTGTATGGTGGGGAGGGGGGTCACCGATACTCCTGATGGTACTAGAAACTCAAAGGCTCCTAGATTGAGAGACTTGCTCTTCCACTAAGGGTCATCCTGATTACCAGCTTGGAGTCAGGAGGGAATTTTTTTCCAATTGGCATAATTTGCCTACTTCTGTAACACAGAATCATAGAAAGTGAGGGTTGGCAGGGACCTCAGGAGGTCGCATCTAATCCAACCCCCTGCTCAAAGCAGGACCGTCCCCAACTAGATCATCCCAGCCAGGGCTTTGTCTAGCCAGGTTGTGAAAACCTCCAAGGATGGAGAGTCCACCGCCTCTTTGGGTGACCTGCTCCAGTGTTTCACCACCCTCCTACTGAGAAAATTCTTCCTAATATCTACCCTCAACTTCCCTTGCTGCAACTGGAGCCCATTGCTCCTTGTTCTGTCATCTGCCACCACTGAGAACAGTCCAGCTCCATCCTCTTTGGAGCCCCCCTGCAGGGAGTTGAAGGCTGCTATTAAATCCCCTCTCAGTCTTCACTTCTCCAAACTAAATAAGACCAGTTCCCTCAGTCTTTCCTAGTAAGTCATGTGCCCCAGGCCCCTCACCATTTTTGCCACCCTCCGCTGGACCCTCTCCAATTTGTCCACATCCTTTCTGTAGTGGGGAGCCCAAAACTGAACACAGGGCTCCAGATGTGGCCTCACCAGCGCTGAATAAAGGGGAAGAATCGCTTCCCCTTGATGCTTGCTGGCAACGCTCCTACCAACGCAGCCCAGGATGCCATTAGCCTACTTTGCAAGAAGGGCACACTGCTGGAAGACCTGGTCCTGTGCGACTGACCTGTTCTTGACTGAAATCAGATTCTTTTACATGTGCAATGCTTGCGTGGCATCGTATCCGGCTGAATGCATGTGCCAGTGATAATGAGCATGTGAGCAGTCAGGCTGTGGACATGGAAAAGGAAAAGGACCATTTCCTAGGATATGATGAATTAACATAGGACATGGTCCTTTTCCTATAATCTTTTAAGCATAGATTAACTAACTACGTCCTCGCAGTAGCAGGGCATGGCCAGTGACCTCAGCTCTCCTTTTACCTATGGCATTTTGATACGCTGCTTTTTGGTGTTTAGGATTTTGCTCCTTGTAGGTTTGCAGTGGTGATTTTGTGGTTTCCATGGATAAATGTTTGCTTGCGAGCACAAGAGACTGGACTTGATGGCCCGGGAGGCCCCTTCTGCCCTATGTTCTCCTTTGTGCTTACTTTAATTTCATTTGCCACTTAGACGTTACCCACTCCTGAACACTTATCCACAGCGTGACTGCTCACATGTTCATTTTTACTGGCACACGCATTCACCTGGCTATGATTCCACCTAAGCACTGCACATATAAAATCATCTGATTTCAATCAGGAACAGGTCAGTCACACAGGACCAAGTTTTGCACTTTGCTTCTCCATAGGCTCACAGGGCACACACAACAGATGAATATATAATGTGTCCCAGCTATGTAGGGTCTGGGATAGGCAGCTATTTAATTGGTCAGTCAAACCCTATGTAATAAGCCTCAGAACTTAAACATTAGCAAATCTTACATCACTCCAAATATGTATGACCATTTTTCAGATGGGAAACCTGAGGCCGAGATATAGCTCGGATGTTCATTGAGTGCAACATGTGCAATGAAGGTCAGATTTTCAAACATGGACAGAGTACAGCAGCTCCAATATTTTTGAATGAGCCAAGTCCCCAAGGTGCTGAAAACCTGACCAATTACTACAGAACCTAATGGAAAAAGGGTGCATTTAAAAAAAAAATCTTTCCCCAAATGATCACATGCAAAACCCCGTCCGCAGAGCTGGGAACTGAAATCAGCTGTTGCTGGCAGGACTGAATCCTAAGCCTCACCGTCTTCATCGCCTATAAAGACAATCTTTGCTGCATGTGTTGTCCGTGATGAGTAATTAAGTTATGTACAACCCCCTCCCCCCAAAAAGCCCACCCCAAACCACAAGAACCTGCAAACACTCCGTTCCACGTTGTCCAGGATTTATGCTAGACACCAAATACATTTCATGGATGCTAATAATACCAGTGTTTCTCTGTGCTGCCTTGTCACCACTGTGACTCTCAGTAATCTTCTAAGCTCATGTTGGAGGAGAATGTTTTGACAGGATAATCATTTCCCTTTGGGGCAGAATGGGGGAAAAAAAAGAAGAAAAAAAAAAGCTGTAGTTGTTAGTCTGTGTTTATTTCCTCTAAGTCCCTTGGCTTGGTATTTACCTAGCAGCAGGAGTCCATTATCATGTTAACGATGTTCCCTTCCAATGACATTATCTCTTAATCTCACACACACTTAACCACCAGGGAAAATTTTGTTACATGACTTCATTGGAGAAATTGTGATACATGACTTCATTGGGGAAAGCGAACTGGGTTTATGTGAACTGTGTCTAAGGTGAAAACGGTCACCACACCAAATTCAGATCTTTGTCAGTAAAGTTCCTGTCGACTTTGGCATCACCGGGGTTTGATCCAAGAGGACTTTCTTACACCCACATGCATTTTTATCCCTCACTTTGTGAAAGCACAGTAGAGCGGACTTGATGCCTGGGAGCAGTGGGGATGCCTGTCCAGTCCTTTGTTTTCCAGTGCCATATATATACACACACACACACACACACACACACACACACACACACACATATATATATGAGCGCCGTGTGTGTGTGTGTGTGTGTGTGTGTGTGTGTGTGTGTGTCTAGTTAGATCCACAAGGGATGGGCTCGCTGAACTGCCACTGTAGATACTCCAAAAGTGCTTTCCCAAACCTACCACTGGATTAAGCCAGAGTCATTTAAAGTTGGTAGGCATCTAAATTTCCAAAATTAAATTCATCATGTGCCAAAAGGTCTGCTGGACATGCCCAGAAGCATCTCAGTCTTCATAGACCTGTGTATGTTGTTGCTATCTACTTGCCAGGACTCACAAAGTAGGTGTCCTTCCACTCCTTACCTCCGCAGGGGGTGATCTGAGAACACAAGTCCAGTGGGAGGTAAAGTTGCACCTTGCAGACTAACAACAATCGATATATCTACCTATATCTACCTTGGTTAGTCTATACAGTGCAAATGTACCCTGCCTTCTACTTGACTTCAAACTAACGCAGCTAACTAGGTTTCTCTGCACATGGATAACACCAATCATAACCATCAGCACTGCTGCCTCATTTTATTCAACGGTTGTGTAGTTTCAAGCACACACATCGGATAAGAGCTACTTGCATTCAAATCCCTTCCCTCAGTTCAAGCACACTCCTGCAAACGAGATTGCCCTAAACACTGATCTACAGGACATGGCACTATAAGAAGCTGTTCCACTTAGCATGATTTAATTAGATAGTCACCAGGCCAGAAAGAAAGAAAGAGGGAGAGGCCAAGAGGCAGTGTGATTAGAGAAGATGAGGCCACTGAGATGATCCAGTTTCGGTTCCTGTGCTGTTTAATACATGCAAATTAAGTATTCACAGGGGCAAGGAGTGGAACATTTTCAGGCCTGCCGAATCCAATTGGAAGGAGATGCTTCCTTGCAGCCTGCTGTAAGGTTCAAATGGGGCCTGGACCTAAGTCGCGCTCCTCTCCTCTGCATTTCCTACTACCAGTCTCAGCTCCCTTTCAGCATATCTTCTGTGGATCCCAATTTCAGGCACCAAACTCTCTCTACACAGTCTCTGGGCACTTAACTTGGGCGGCATATATTCTATGAGGCACTTGAATGTTAGCTGCTGCAGCGTTTGGCACTGCAATGCCTATGTCCACTTTGTAGACGTGGGTCTAGGTTAATAGAGACCATACTGAGCATCATCTCACCCAAAACATGGGCATCTGCCCCCAGGACAAACTAAAGAAACCTGAGTGATGGCCCCATGGTCTCTGCACTTTAAATGGAGGGATATAGCACTTGGGATGAGAATTAACAGCAGCCAGCATGCAAAGCAAGGAGAGGGGCCATGCCCAGCCCAGCCAATAGGAATCACAGAAGAAAGCCATTTGTCTGAAATCCCATCATTCTCCTGGACTAAGGCAGCAACTAGCCCAGGAGTCGGCAAAGTTTTTGGGATGGTCTCAAAAAATCCCGCAACCTGGATTGCGAAGAGGTTGGCGTGCCAGGGGTGGACAGCAAGGGAGCTACGAGCGGCCTGATCCTTGTTGTGGCAGCACAGCCCCGACCCCTTCCCTGCCATGCACCTTGAGCCATGCGTGCACCCACTGCTGCTACAGAGCCAGGGTGGCTTGCAGTAGGCGGCGGGCAGGCTGCAGACAGCTGCATTGGGGTCCAGAGCCCCAGACCGGCTCCGTGGCCAGTGGTGGCTGCATGCATGCCTCGGGGCATGCAGTAGGGAAGGGGCCAGGGTTGCGCTACCCCAAGCCCCTTCCTCGCCGTGTGTCCCAAAGCATGAGTGCAACTGCTGCCAGCCACAGTGCCAAGCCGGGCCAGACTCCAGTGCATCGGCTGCAGCCTCCTACATTTGGCCCAGGCTTTGGGCAGCTGTTGCCTGCCACAGAGCCCAGGCTACTTGTAGCAGGGCTTGCAGCCTCCCTGCCTGCTGCGAGCAGCCCAGGCTCTATCGCCGGCGGCAGCTGCCCAAAGCTGGGGGCAGTTATGGTGTGCTGAGCAAAACGGATTATACACCATGCTCTGGCATGCGTGCCAGGGGTCGCCAGCCCCCAAACTAGGCAATCCCTGCACTGCTGGGTCAGGCACTTCTAGCCAACATTTGTACCCCCATCTAGACTTGGTGTCTCAGTCCTTAGAGGGGTCCAATGCAGTACGTGTACCCAGAGCTCATGTAATAGAGGAGGAGCACAGTATCTGCCTGATAGCTCAGGAGTCATACGAGCACTCAGCCAGGAAAAAGCAGGAGCTGGGCTCTTCCTACCTTAGCTTGAGGGGTTTGAAACCATATCTGCTTCCTAGAAAATCACCCCAGCCATCAGGCCATAGGCTAGGCTGGGTGACGGCACCCTCAGGTCTTCCTATTGAAACTGGCTCGCTGTGCAGCCATGAATGTAAGATCCACAGGGCCAGAAACAAGCAAAAGGGAGTCTAACTCCGGGCCCAGGGTGTATCAAATCCCAGGAACAAGTTTCATCTAAACAGCAATTTAGATGCCCAAGACCCTTTTGCATCCAGTCTCGAACCTATAGCCTCCAACAATAATGAGAGGCTGGTCCTCAGCTGGATCCTCAGATGACGGGAGTCTATCAGCTGAAGATCTAGGCTGAAGTCCATGGTAAAAATGCCACTGAGTTCACCAAGAGAAAATCCAGTCCATGCAGCTTATACAAGGCGCCGCCCATACAAACATCCAACCTGATTTCTAATGATAACTCCATCCGCCTCGCTGCATCATACACTTAAAACTCAGCATAATTCTTAATTGTCGGAGCAGCGCGAGAGACAATTCATTATGCAAATTTCTCTTAACAAGCTGCTCCATGCTCTAAAATTTCAAACTATATAAGTAAGTGCAACAGTTCAACATGCTTTGCTCCTTCTTTTCCCAGACTGGCTTATTCTGCTTTTCTTGAATTCACCAAAGGGAGCTGCATTACACCAAAAGTCCTTTTGTTTTCGAACAGAAGAAACAAGCCAGTAACACTCACTTTTCACAGCAACGGTAAATCACCCTCAGAACAGACTTCCAAGGGACATGGTAGACTCCACATCACCGGGCATCTTTGAAACAAGATTGGACACCTTTTTTAAAAGAGATATTATACTGCAACAACAAAGAGTTAAAGCAGTGATAAAAATCAGCGGGAGAAGGTTTTGGCACGTGTTGTGCAAAAAAAAGAGAGACCAGGTTCTCTGAATGATCCTTTCCGGTGTGTTAAAATTCATTTCATCTCTGAAACTTTGCTAGGACGTTCTAACCTTTTCTTTTATTTTAAAAAAGCACAAGGTAGGAGACACAACTATTAATGGCTGCTGAATTCCACCCCAGAGGTGGCTGCATTGCTGGGCTGGCTGAATTCTCTCTACTGGCCTCAGACATACCTCCTCTGGAGGAGTCTAGGACTGGAGTCTATATTAGGCAAAACACTTTAGACATCCCCTTGATTCACCATCCTCCAAGGGCAGAACAAGACACAGAGTCCCAATTCCACCAGGGAAGGACGGACACACAAGGTTTTGCATGGGTGCCAGGGTATAGCTGTAAGTTTGATGCAAAGCTTTTCAAGGGTTATTCATAATTGCTCTCGCAGTTGCTCCTGGGGATCTGAACCAAGGGTACAAGCCTCCATATGTTAGGCACTGAACCGCCAAGAGATCCCGATCTAAATCTTCACAGCACATAGGATGCAATACTCGGATGACGCAGTCAAGCGGGCTGGACGTGGTAACCAACACAATTTGGCAGGTGTCAGCGTTCACCACTTGTCCAGCCACAGAGATGAGAGGGGTGGATGACGGTGAAGCTGTCATAACATCTCTCCTTTCATTTTTAGCCTTGGGCTGATCCCCTTAGTGCCCCGCTCAGTCCTGCCCCCCTTAATTTCTGTGCTGGCAATGAGGTTACGACCGACCAAGACGCTGCTCTCTGAAGCGCTGAGTGCCAGTGAGCTCAAGACCGGGATTTCCATTCATTTCACCAAAAGACTGAGCCCAGCAGAGCAGAGCGGCCTGGCGGGGGAATGGGAAGAGCAGCAAACCATGACGCGCAGCCCCGAGCAGGGGCTACCTGAAGGCCAAGCCTTTCCATCAACCTCCTTTATTCAACAGCCAAAATAACTAAGCAAAAGAGTGGTTGTTTGGGTGCTTTTTCCTCCTCTCTGAAAAATCAGTGAGTAGCAATTCATTTCTGAACACCACTGTTGTTCAGCATGGAACGCTTTCCAGTTTAATCGCCAGCCAGACTTGACTGTATATCAACTCCCAGTTTTATTTAGCTGGTATAAATATTGCCTCATTGGCTTCGCCTGGCAATGAAAAGACAAGTCTGCAATGCCCAAGAGAGAAGCAAGGGTGCTGCTCTGCTGCTATATTCTTCAGTGCTGGGAGTGTAGGTTTAAATGCTTACAGCAATGCTTAGCTACAGCGTGAAACAGCCCAGAGCGCCTGTTTTGCACTGGCTCCTGGTGTGGAGGCAGATTCACGCTCTTAATCCACACTAGGGATGCTTTGTGCTGTTCAGCTTAGTCCCAAACAGGTACACCTGGATGCAGAACAAGCGTGTCCACAAAAGGAGCAAGCACGTGCAGCATGGCTGCCGTGCTTTAAATTCACATGCAAGCTGACTTTGTGGCAGCTTTCTTATTGAAAGAGGGCTTTTTGTGACATACATCTCCACTGCCCAGCTGAATGGTCTAGGAGTTAGAAATGGGGGTCATGAACACTTCTACTTCCATCTCTGCCACTGGGTTGCAGGTAATAAAGTTGGGTGTTTTATTCAACTAATCTGGGCCTCAGTTTACCACCCCTATCAAAGGGAGCCTTTGCAAAGCAGGAACAGGTCCTGGGCTGGAAATTGTTACTGTGGGATGAGATATTTTAATAAGCACAACCTCACAGCAGTGAGTAAATCTCTCCCTTGTGCAATGGAAAATGCATCTCAAGCCCTTTTCCAAGGGCAACCCTGTTAACCCCTTTATGCTGGGGTTTTTCAATGCTGTCTGCCAGTGAATGATGCTACAGGACCACTGGATGCCTAAGGCTAACAAGAAATTTCTTTTCTCCCTTCATTTTAATGGCAGGAAAGCTGCTCTCTCTGCACTGCCCAGCCAAAATGCCTCCACTCTGAACTGAAAAGACCAGCTTCCAAGACAGGAAGGAAATCGCCCTTCATGCTCATTCATTCTTTGGCCTCTGTGCTATTAGTGCCAACCACGGCGATGGCTTTGTCGCGTGGATTCCTGCCCCATGAGAAACTGGATGGAGGCCAAATAGGTTTACGTTTTAACTACAGCGTCTCCAAAAGCAATGATTTATGGCTGGAAAGCAACGTGGTTGGAACAAAGGCTGGCCCAAGGTTACCACTGAGTTGGCTCGGTTTGTGCCACTGATATTTTTTAGCTGTGTATTGCCGAAGTAAATCCTATGTATAATTTATACCTTCCAAACACGAAACACTGAGGCATAATTTACAACTGTCTGCAAATTTTATATATGTATAATTGCAATACATCCCCCTGGCCACATCCTCAGCTACCATAAGCAGGAACAGCATTACTGACTACAATGAATTCTGTGATTCACATCACTTAAGAAGCTGGCCGTACCTCCTTATCTGGCTCGTTGTGGATGATGGACTCTGAAAAGAGCCGCGGTTTTCTTCTAACACAGTCGAGGCTCCTGTGTCTGAATGAATTAGGACTAGAGCTATAGAAGGGTTTTCTTTCGCCCTGTCTCTTCACTCTATGAACTAGGATGCGAGGCTCAAAGAACGTCATGTCAATGGGGATCTGGGTGACTCTCTGCCAAGTTCATGGCAGAGCACTTCTTACAGGGCACAAAGCGCTTTGGAACAGGCGCTGTCTCTTTGTTCTAGGCGTGCACAGCCCCTAGCAGAGCTACAGACTGGCACTCCTAAATGGTGCAAGCAATGCAAACACACAAATCACTACCATTCAGCCTGTCTCACTCCCATCACGTGGAATTCTCTTAACTCTAATGGTAATTGGACTTGATCCTTAATGCAGCACTAGGCGGTTTTAACAATTAACCCTTGACAGATGCCCATCTGCAGCTCTCAGGCTTGGTCTTCCCTCCTGCTATACATGATGCGACCCAGGTCCAGTTCATGATTCTCACCTGACACCCGTGGCTCCAGGAAGTTGTACTAGATTCATGCTGGCATACGGATGTGATCCAAAGCCCACTGAAACGAAAGGGGAAACTTCTCCCGATGTCAGTGAGCTTTTTATCAGGACTTAGTCAGCATTCAGCTTGTAGGATTCTAGGTCTTCCACAGTTCCCGCCTCACTTCTCCTTGTCTACTCAATGCTATTACCACCCTGGTGAGAGCAATGTCTTCTCTGCAATCCAGACTCGTAATAGAGATGATATCTTTTCTTTGACCAACAAGATTGTTGTAAAAAAAATTCTTTAACTGCAAGCTTTCGGAAGCTTGCAATTAAAGATTTTTTTTTTGCAAAAACTTTGTTGGTCTAAGAAAAGATATCTCTACTACGAGTCCCGATTGCCTTTTCCTCTAGACCAATACAGCTACAACTTGGATACTTGTCTTCTCTGCAGCATTCCTTTATCAAGAACAACCTTCCCCCCTTCCTGACTCCATATCTTACTTCAAATCCACCTTCTTTCTTATCTGTCCTTCCCTCATTCCCCTCCCACTGCTTATCTTAACCTTGCAATGCAACTGCAAATCATCAGAGGGTGAAAGGTGCTCCTTACAGTAAAGTGGCTTGACATTATGGACAGTTTTTCCTCAATCCATTTCTTAGCCAATAGCGGTGGTTATTTTTCTGAGAGTCTATAAGAAAATAAAACTACAAATATTATCACTAGTTATTTTTCCAAAGGCAGCCGAGAGAGTAGCTAGACTACGGATAAACCTATAATCAAAGAGCTAAGACAAACACGGAGGCACAAATGCAAGGATACACTTGCCCTCAATTGTACTGTGGTTGCCTCTGTCTGGCCTCTTCTATATTCTGTGTGGAAAGTCAGTCTTGGACCTCACTCATTTGACCACATTTTTTATTTGAATCTATCTCCTTTGACTACCTCTGGGTACTTCCACTATGAGGACAATCTATGTGATGTGAGCAAGGCGGCCTCTCAAAACTGGGCAACAGTTGTCACATGCTTTTCATACAGACTAGCAAGCGACCCTCCCACCGTAGCGCCCGAGTCGGTCTGGTCTGTGTGGCATTCAGATCTGTAGCTGGAAAAGTAACCATCTAGATACTTCATAGCGGGAAGTGAGTTTTGTGCACCAGTGTTACTGGATGGCTATACATCTTCCATGAAGACACTCTGGGCTGGACTCACTGTTGCCTTCCCCCCTGAAAAAGTCACGTGCACCTCCAGGTGCAATGCACAACTACGGTAGAGACTGGGGGCTTTGCAAAGTTCCTACCTCCCCTGCAAAGATGTGGGTTTGTGAACTATCTGGGGATATACAGAGCTGCAGCAAATGCCTGTAGGAGATGTTCCCTCTGAGCAAACAGCTAAGCAGCTCATTCGTAATTCAACACACTGCTGCAAATTAAGTGTTAATTAATTTGAACAAGATGTGAATGAAGTGGCTTGTGAACCACCAAGATAGGAACAATCTGGATCCCACTTTGGTTTAATTTGGCACATCTTCCCCCAGTTGTAACCGGCTGTAGCTGAAGCAGAGCCCTGGGAAATCAGGTCCTGTGTGAAGACTTTCAGAGGCTCATTATGTGGTTTCCACAAGGGGCTAGATCCTCAGTGGGTGGAAATCAGTGTAGCTCTGTGGAGTTACATTGCTTGATGCCAGTTGATGGTCTGGCCTAGGCTTTGTATCCTCTGCATTTCTAAAATCAAAATATTCCATGGGTGGAGAAGGAAGAAATACCTGCATGAATTCTTGCTTGGGGAAGCTCATCTCCATCTCCTGCTTACAACACTGAAGTAGCTCTTTTCTTTCTACCCCTTTCCCTGGGTGAAAATATTAGTAGCAAGCAAGCAACGAGCTCCAGCTTACAATTTGGTAGCTGTCACCTCTGGCTTTGCAGGCACTTTATCTTGCATTATGCTATGGACTCTTTGATTCCCCTGTTTCAGATTAAGCTGCCCCACCTGGGAAAAAAGCAGCTTGATCTTTGTGCCCTTTTGTAGCGCTGCTTGGTTAATACATTTTTCTCTCTCCTTCTCATCTCACCCAAACCCGGCAGTCTCAGTCCATGTCCAGTATCTGGCTGCAAGTGGGAATTAGATATGGGTAAATCAGTTGAGGCTGAATCCAGATGTGACAGTGGTGATGCTGGTGGTCAAACAGAATGACTTGTAGTGAGCAACGCCAACCTGCTCACCAGCAGCTTTCATTTCAAGATGTGAGGTGCCCAGCTGATTTTCCAAAGCAAGTTGAACTGAGTTAAAGCCCAAAGCTCTGAGGTTACTCCTCATACCACGGGGTTATCATTTTTTTCTAGCACCCTCTCATCTGTCTGGCTCCACCTGTTGCCCCTCGCCTCAGCTCTTGGGAAAAAGGACTTTCTCTCTTCTATCTGTACAGCATCTAGCACAATCGTCCATGACTGGGGCTCCTAGGCGCTACGGCATTACATACAACAAAGCTCAGCACTTGCTGAAGATCAGGCCCACTCTGAGTAGGCACCTAAAATTTGTGACAGCAACACCCCAGGACACTTCAGAAAACTAGGTTACAATGACATTCAGGGTCCTCTAGCTGTAAGGCCTATAGACTCAAAACCTTGCAGACTTGCACCTTATTAATCAATCATGGTATGTGTGATGGTACAATTAGCCTGCCCTGGTGCAGCGTTAGTGAGCGGTACAGCTCTGTAGAACATCCCCTGCGATTCACTCCGTCACCAGCATCTGAAAACCGAGGGCTCAATCTTAGAGCCAAATTTATTGTACCTAACCCGGCCTTCAACCACACGGCTTGACTTAGCTTTGGAGGGTTGCATGTCAACATGTGAGGCCCATCAGAAAAACCCAAGATTTCTGTTGCTCAAATAAAACCAATGCCCGCAGACAACTTCAACCTCCTGTCCCCACAGTTCGCAAAACCAACGTGGAATTTATACTGGTAAAACAGTGTCCCCTGGCCACAACCCTATAGGGTCCCAACTCAGGAAACAGTAACTACTCCATCCACAATGCTGAACTCCACTGCTTGGCTCTCAGCAACTAAAACAGTGACTCTCAACCTGGGTGCCATGACACCCTGGGGTGCCTTAAGATCCTTTCAAGAGTGCCGCAGGGTGCCACGCAAGGTTAGGTGTGCAAATATGCTTCACAAGATAACCTCAGATTTCAAATAGAAATCCAGAGCGTTAAAAGCTTTCCAACCTGTTGTGCTATTTCTGAGATGTTTGCAACAAGAGAATCGCTCTAATATTTTTCTGTAGTTAAAAAACAAGTGAAAGCTAAGGGCTGGCATTTCCAAGAGGTGCCTCAAGCCTACCGAAGTCTGCCTCAAGTCTAACACGGTTGAGAAACACCAAACTAAAGACTTCCCACCTTCCTTCCAAGCTCTAAGGGAGGGTTGGAAATATTGTTTGTCCAGCTCAGCTCTTCTCATTAGGACTAGTACATAGGACTAGACGGGATCTCTTGGACCATCAAATCTAGACCCCTGCATTCACAAGCAATCGTTTACCTAAGGGTCCCCAAAATCACCACTGCCAACAGTTACCCACAACTACAAAGTGCAGCACTCAAAGTGCCAGCACCGCCGCATAATGTACCATAGTTAAAAACCGGGGTGACAGTAACTGCCAATGCCTTGCCATTGCAATGACAGGGAAGTAGTTGGTTAATATAGAGGATCTAGAAGAAAGGACCATGCCCCATGTTACAGAGGAAGGTAACAATGGTAACTCCCCCGTCCCCCAATCTGTGCCGATCCAACCAAGAGAAAAATTCCTTTCCTGCTCCAAACGCAGTGATTGCCTTGAATTTAAGTGGAAAACCAAGATCCTCCCTAGCCAGAAATCTTTTCTCCAATGCCTGATGAAGGGTGTTTGTGCCCGAAAGCTTGCAATTAAAGAATTTTTTTTTGCAAAATTCGTGTTGGTTTAATAAAAGATATCATCTCCACTATGAGTCTTGATTGCCTAAGTATCAGTAGGAGCCTCTGTGCAGTCCAGTCAACACCCCCTCCCCAGCCTTAGCTTTGTCTCATGGACACAGTGACAGGTGCAGAACAGTGTAACTGTCCCAATCCTGAATGCAATTTGAGGGACCAGCTTCCCCAATTCTGGCCCTAATCTCCCCCCGTTTGTGTTTACGCAGCATTACGTGCGCATCCGTGTCCATGTGTACACCGGGAGTCATACCTCTTTCAGAACTAGCACGCATTTGCCAGGCCCGACAGATTGAGGTAGCTCTGCTATTCTCCCCTTGTTTAAATAAGGACCTGAGAAGCAGCGGTGGTTGATGAAGAGCTGGGGGCAGCAGTATCTTCCATTGATGGTACCTGCAAGGAGACAGAAACATTGCCAAGTGTTTTCACATAAGAAAACCGAAAGTGCTACTTCTTCCTGCTAGATGGTGGCAACCCACCCCCCACCCAAAATCTTCTGAGAGGAAGGGAATTCAAGCCCTTGCTAATAGGATCAGCCCCCAGGTGAGCACTCGGGGTTTAAACAGGGTAAACCATGAGACTGCTAAATGGAAATCAATATATTTGAGTGTCCTACTAGAGGTGACTATCTAAGGGAATCAAACACTGTTGTGCATGGCTCTTACATGGATCATGTAACCAGAGTATCCGAGTGCCTCATGCTTATTAGTCTGCAAAACACTCCTGAGAGGTAGGACAACAGTCCTGTCCATGTTCTCCACGTGAGGAACCATGGCAGGAAGAGACTGGCACTAAATTTCCAGTGGCATTTAGACCTGTAAAACTCCAACCTTGGCCCAGCCTACCCTAGTAGGCACCTAAAGTCACTCCCTCCTGACCAAAAATCCCGCCTCTAGATTCATAGATGCTAGGGTTGGAAGGGACCTCAGTAGGTCATTGAGTCCAACCCCCTGCCCTGGGCAGGAAAGAGCGCTGGGGTCAGATGACCCAGCCAGATGCTTGTCCAGTCTCCTCTTGAAGACCCGCAGGGTAGGGGCAAGCATCCCCTCCCTCGGGAGTCCATTCCAGATTCTGGCAACCGTCACCGTAAAGAAGTTTTTCCCGATGTCCAACCTAAATCTGCTCTCTGTCAATTTGTGGCCATTGTTCCTAGTTACTCCAGAGGGTGCCCTAGTAAACAGAGCATCTCCTATTCCCTGCTGCCCTCCCCTGACGAATTTATAGTCAGCCACAAGATCACCTCTCAGCCTTCTCTTGCAAAGGCTGAAAAGATCTAGGTCCCTCAGTCTCTTCTCACAGGGCCTTGCTTTCAGTGGCCTCCTCTGGACCCTCACAAGGTTGTCCACATCCCTCTTGAAGTGCAGCGCCCAAAACCGGACGCAGTACTCCAACTGCGGTCTGACCAGTGCCACATAGAGGGGAAGTATCACCTCCCTGGACCTGTTCCTCATGCACCTGCTAACGCACGATAAAGCGTGGTTAGCTTTGTTGATGTGTAGTCATCCAGGTGCACAACTTCCTGCATGCACCCAATTGCCCCAGTCCTGAGGCACTGAGCAGTGAGGTGCCCAGCTCACAACCAAACCCAGGGATTCACTACACGTGTTGCCTCTCCCACCTCAACTATGGGGCCAGGTCTGGTGGGTGCCACACTGAAGGAAGCCAAGAGGAGAAGGCAGTCCATTGTACCCAACAACCTAGCATTTGGGTGTTCATATGGGATGTTGGAGGGGTTGAAAAGCCTAACCATAGGTAAGACAGTACGTTGGGGTGGGCAGGAAACTCTCTCTCTGTTTTTCCTACTGAAGTGGCTCCACGTTATGTAAAGTTATGTTAATGTTTAATGGAGACAGGAATGGATACCAGCTTTTCCAACTCCCAGGTAAAGGTCCTAATCCCTGAACTATAAACCCATTCTCTCTCTCAAGTCTAAAGACTATTTATTTATTCCATGCAAAGTGGAAAAGTCTCAACAAGGAAGATGGAGGGAGTTTCACCCCACAGGCCCCACGGTCTGGAAGTAAAGTACTCACCTGGGTGAGTCGGTTCAAGTCTTCTGCTTTGACAGGACTTGAACTCACCTCGAGTAACAACCCTAACCAAGAGGCGAGGGGGTAAAGAGGTGGGACTTAAGCCAGACCCCTGCCCTCCATGTTTCCTCCTAGCTAGCTCGCTGACTTCTGTGAATCCCATTAGGTACCTGGCTCTTCTTCCCGGGGAGAGCCACCTCCACTATATTGAGAGCTGTAGCAGAGATGTGAACCCCACTAGGAAGCAGGGCATGTTAAAGTCAGTGGCTGCATCACCTCAATCCCCCTTAGGGATCTAAGCCAAATGACTTGGCCCACATCACAGAAGACGTGTGAAGTACAGCAAACTGAAGTCACGTCTCCAGGATCCCAAGCTGATGCACTAATCCCTGGACGATCCTTCCTCAGCAAGTTTTCCAGGGACCTTGCACACCAGCTGGCAAAATGCTCATGTAGGACCCAACCCATTTTCCCATTTAGTTTTGTGTCAGGATATATCCGGAAGGGCTGCAAGGTCTGAATGGGGGTGCTCTCTCACTGGGTGGGTGAACTGCAGACTTGAACGATACCAAGGAGCCCAGAGTAGGTACACTGTAATTGTTCCACAGCTTTGGGTGAGAAGGACATCATCCACCTGGACTTGGCCAGACGACCGGTCGGCCTTTTGTCACATTCGATATTTTAATCAGAGCTCATCTCACCAAGTCAAATCTCTGATTTTTTAGCTTTTTTCTGGCCCTTTTACCCTCGCTGTCATCTTCCTCAAGTCCTCCACTGAGGGAACAGGTTGTCAGGGCACTGTCCACAAAGCCAGGATCTTCTGATTTTAAATGAAGACTTGGCTTCATGGCCTACAGAACCTGCCTCAGTGTCCCTATCAGTAAAATGGGAGTTAAACGATTGAACTAGCTACTGCAAAGATCTCACAGGAATAGTGGGAGGGTTAGTCCGAAACATTATCACCTCTTCACGCACAGTATAGAAAGAAAAGATGATAAACTCACTTCAGCCCGTATGTTTAAGATACCCAGCCAGAAGAGAGCTTGAAGATGCTTCTTTCACACAAAAGGGTTTCACAACAGGTTTCTTTGTAACGAACTCTCCGAATATCAGCTACAGAAATATCCGACCATTATGAAAGGACAAAGCAGAACTTGCTTTGGTTAAGAAGAGTTGAAATGCCACACAGAGAGCATTGAGTAGAGGTACTAGGATACATCAAGCTCTGGTGTGAACGGTGTGGTGCCATTGATGCCGATAAGAAAAGCTCTATCTGTTTCCTCTGGGGCTTAATGTGGCCCAACACTAATGGGAGTAGGACTGGACTCTTGTACTTCTAAAACCCTGAGGCAGAGCTAGATATCTGAAGAGAGAGATAACATGCTCACCAGTCCAGATCAGCAGCTGATGTAAATCAGCATTGCTCTACTGACATCAGTGGAATCGCACTGACTTAGAGCAGCTGAGAATCCGGCCTGGGAAGAGTCTCCCTCTGTATAGATACATGCATGTTTTGCCATCAGTGTTTCCCCATCTCTACAACCCGAGGAAGCTTGAAGTAGCGGAGATCCTTCCTGGCTGCTGCGCAGACCTACCTGTTGTGTCTGGCTGAGGAACCGGGCAAAGGTCATGAGGTATTTTCTCAACAGGCACTGTGGAAGGCAACCTGTTTAATGACAATACAATACGCTTAATCTCACAAGCCTACATGATAGATCGTGGATCGGGGTCTGAGCCGTTTGGGTTTGGTGCCATACCCAACAAAGATTTGATAACAGGGCAGCTAGATGGGGACTCGAACACAGTCACTTTGGGCACTTGTACACGCCACGGGAGTTTACTTTGGTTTAATTTTCCCTAAATTGAAGCGGAGGGTCTTTAAAAACATTGATTCTTTTTAGGGCAAAGTAAACACCCATGGTGTGTACACAACGGTTGGGCCCGACCCTTACCTCCCTCTCCAGTGGCGGGGAGGGGAAGGCAAGCTGCCGGCGGCCGAGTGGTCCCCGAGCTGCTGGGGGGGGAGGGATACCTGCACAGCCCTGAGATACACGGGGCCTGGTGCTTTCCTCCATGGCAATCTAAAGCACCTTGGAGATGTTTTATTTTGCTGCATCCCAAAGTCATTTAACATGCATTACGCTGCTGATGCATGCAAACATCCCACCATTAAAGCGTGTTGCGCTGCCAACGCATGCACACAGCTGCACCATTAAAGCGGTGCAAAAGGGCATTAAGCAGCTTTAAAGGCCAATTTTGTGGCATGTGCAAATGGCCTATAACACAACCCTATTTCCAACTAAAATGACTGTGTTGTCTTATGGTCAAGGGCCCACCTTTTTCAAAGCTTGTAAAAAAGTTGTTGCAAAATTATGCTGCCAAATGGGAACCTGGAATATCCAGCCTCTAAGGCTATAACGACCTTACACCGTGGACGAAACACCAATTATTGCAGCAAGCAACCAACTATGTCTGCTGAAAGCCTGAAACATGAGCTCAAAGACCCCTGACCAGTCCCACTGGTCTCACCCAGGGCCCCGTGGATGGCAGGGGTCTTTGTGACTAGAGATGCCAGAATTGCCACCGAATTCACAAAGTCAAGTTACAGGTCAGACGTGACACAGGGTAACATTTTGTAACGGCCTGTACACAACACTGCTTCCTGTATTTCTATAACAGTGGGTCCCTCCCCACTGATTCACCTACAGCTGATGGCTCAAATAATCTCATTTATTATTCCCCATGCAAAATCTTCTTCATCTCTATAGCAAAGGCATTTTTTAAAAACAAACTTACTGCTTTTCTGGCTGCACAACTGCAATCTTTCTCTTCTTTCGCACTGCAAAACAGGAGAGCAACAGCAAATTTGGTTTTTTTTGTATTCAGCCCTCCCAGCGTATCAAACCAGTAAGATATGATCTGTCTTATAAACGCAATGGGTATAAAATAACATTTAACACAATGAAATGCTATTTCATTACCGCCACCATTTTTTCTTTTATATTTTTAAGCAAGCCACTACGCCATTTAAAATTGTATTAAAGATGCGATAGTACATTTAATCTGTCCACGGCGATGCTAAGTCTATGTTTATGGGATCTGTATTTTTACAAAAATACACTAAAATAAAACACAAATATTTTTCCTGTGCAAGGACACATCTGAGTAAGAGTACATTTCACAAGCGTGATTACTCCCAGCCTAATTTGTCCCTATCTATAAATTGAGATATAAAGACTGCGCAATGTTGCCATAGCAGTATTCTCCCAAATTAGGTCTGGCTGCCTGATGTTCAATGCGAGCATGTTTAACTCTTCAAAAGGGCTGACACATTTTTAAATTTGCCTTTCAAATGTTAATTAATATAAAAGCAGCGCAATGGTAATTTTTCAGCTTGTGAGTTGAGATCTGCCTGACTTGCAGCTTGATAAGACATGATCGTTGGATCTCAGCCTATAGCTTGTGACCACGTCCACAAGACATCCAGGGAGGGGGAAAGACCCTGTCCATACTGGCACCTGGTCATATCTCTCTCTATCTTCCCCTCCTCCCCACTGCGATGCCTGTCTTAACCCTTTTTTCCTACCCGTCTCCCATAGCTCCCACCTAGCATGTCTGTCTTCATTATGGCATTGTGTGGAAGTACTCTAGGGAACTGCTTCCTGGTCCCACCCCACTCTGCTGCTGAGACACAAATGAGAAGATTTTGCTATGAGATAGTGACAGCTATCTCATTCCTGGCTACCTCTCTTCCCTGGTGTTGCACACCCCTTGCCCTTCTCCCTCCACCCCTCTACACCTTAGGTCAACTACAATGGGAATGGTAGAGATGCGATCGAGTTCAAGAGAGCTGTGCCTGTCACACCAGATGCACAGAATGGAGTGAAAACACAGAGCACTTTTACACGTGCCCCAGGGGTGCAGGGTTGGGGGGGGCGGCACTTTAATTAGAGCAGCTCCAAGAGCCACTCTAATTAAAGCGCCACAACAAATTGTGCATCAGCATCCCCACATTTCAAAACAGTGGCAGGGGCACTTTAGATAAAGCTCGTTCAACAAACTTGAGTTCAAGCGCCCCTGCCGCCGTTTTGAAGTGCGGGGATGCTGACACACGAGACACAGAGGCTGGCTGGAGCACGGTAATTACTGCACTGTAATTACAGCATGTCGGAGCAGCCTCCGCATTCATGTACAGGCAGCCATACAGCCTCAGTACTGAGAAGTGGCGTTAGGCTCTCAGAGCCAGAGATCATAGTTTGCTGCTTCATTTACCAAATGAGAAGGTTATGGGCACGAGCAGGACAAACTTTCCATGCGGTCCCCCATGAGCCTCAATCCTGCCCAGGAGCAGGAAAGTCTACGGGTAGGACTTTCCAAAGGGCTTAAATGAATTAGGGGCACAAATCCCTTTGGACGTCAATAGGAACTGTGCTCCTAACTCAGATACTTAGGAACATCCCATCCATCATCACTTCTCTGCGTCACCCAATTCTTGTCTCAGACATTATGTCTGCCATGTATTCTAAACAGCTTATAAGCGATTTTAAGGTCTCGATGGGTGAGAAAGCATAAAAATAGATTCTGCTATGGCCAGGTTGGAAACACCCAAGGCCAGATCCTGCAATCCTGACTCACATGTGTATTTCTTACCCAGGGAAGCAAATACATTCTTAAAGGGACTGACTGATGCACTGTTACTAGCCACTCGATATCAAGGTTGTAGAGTCTAGCTAGGTAGACTAGTAGGCAGGAGCAGGAGATTAAATAGATGAGACAGGCTTGTGGTTTCATGTACTTACGAACTGCTTTGTGGGGTGGTATTAGGTTATAAGCATTTGCTTCACACCAGCCAACTGGGAAAATGTCCATAGACTCTACATCAACTATATACTCCGGAGAGGGCATCTGTAAACCTATAAACACAAATTTATAATGCAATTTAAGCACAGGACGACTGAGCTCAGAGCAGCTTGAACATTCATTACCAAGCGAAGGGAAGAAATGATGGAACGCGTAAAAATAAATCCGCTGCTCCAAAAAGAGATCAGGCATCATTTCATCTTCAATTTCATACGGAGAGAAATGATAAGGCCGGTGCATTTAAAGTGCAATGCGATTCCAGAGAAAGTCAGCATTAACTGAATGTTAAGGGCATACAGGTAAGCCAAGAAAAGCCAGCAAGGATGTGAACTATTCCCCACACTCACACAACAGGGGGGCCTGACATAAGTCCCTTCATTCTTAGATTTATTGACTTAAAGCAGGGCTGTTCGGCCTCAAAGTGGATGGGGGCTCTACCCTGCACAAATTATACCAGTGGGGACAGCACAGGACATATCGGTGTGACACATGAGCCCCCCCAGGTCCCACCAGCATGAGCTATGGGGCCCCCAGACCACACACCGTATGGGCAGGTGGACCCCTGCTGCACCGGCTCCCACACTGGGTTCCCAACCATGGGCTCCCCCACCGCGCTACACCACATGGGTGCCCAGGCCTCAAGCTCCCCCAGCACCATGGGCTGCCCTGTGCATTGCCCTGGGGCAGGGCAAGAAGAGGAATCTGGAGGGAAGAAGGGGAGTCTGGAGCCCTGAGCTGCTGCTGCAGCTGGAGTGATAGGTAGAGTGGCAGCCACGTGGGTGGCTGGGGGCCACAACTTAACCCCTTGTGGGACATGCCCACTGTGACAGACTCCATGGACCCGCTAGGGACTTCTCCAGTGCTACTGACCTTAGATGAGAGGTAATGTTGTGAAGGGTTGCAGTGTGGAACAGACAGGCAGACAGGGAGACCATGGTGTGAGGTATGACATACATAAGCAGACAGACAGGGTGATCTGGCTGGATCTCATGCATACCTACCATGAGCTATAAACTTCACCCAGCCATTTCTGCTCCTGGACCATAACTTCTGATTCAGCTCTACCATCTCGTGTATACAGCTATAAAACGAGA
Organism: Alligator mississippiensis; assembly: GCF_030867095.1. Lineage (NCBI taxonomy): Eukaryota > Metazoa > Chordata > Crocodylia > Alligatoridae > Alligator > Alligator mississippiensis. The sequence goes on from NC_081827.1 coordinate 10,227,323, forward strand.
TAAGCTCTCCATACGAAGCTCTTTCATAAGACCTCCTGTTGGGATTGAAAACCCCTCTTTAGGGGTCTGATCCCAAACCGAGGGAAGTTAATGGGAAGATTGCCCTGGACTTTAGTGGCTTCTGGGATAGAGTCTGTGCCCTCAGTCAGGATGCTGCTAAATTACTCTACCTATGCCATGGAGCTTGACCAAGGCGTTCAGTTCCCACTTGCTTCTGCCTCCTGTGACTGTGTACCCCACAACAGAGGATGCTGATAGTCTTTGGGACCACAACAGCATCTCTGTCTCCTGCTTCGTGCAGTGCTACTCAACAGTGCCTAGAGCTCGCCAGCTACAGGGACCTTTCCAGGAATGAATGTTCATTGCGGGCCAGCAGCATAATGCGAACTTGGTAACAGCAGCATAGTCCAGGCTGAGTCACGGTGCTTGAAGGAGTCGGTGCCTTCAAAAGCAAAGCCTGTGAATCTGGAAACACATTGTCTAACGCATACAGAGATGCAAAACGGGCAGGAAAACATCTAGAGACTCATATATCTGGGCAAAGAAAATAAATCAGTGTTGCCTAGATGCTCCTGAAGCCCCTATGAGAGCACCTCACAACCTCCTAAAAGTCCCCAGGATGTCCGTTCCCAATTTTACAGGTGGGAAATTGAGGCACAGGATACCTGGCACAACTTGCCCATGGTCAAATGGGGGAATATAGGCAGGTATTTCCTGTCCTGGGCTACAATATGTCCACTGAAAATCCTTCCTCTCCTGATAGCCGTTTACCAGTAGCTGGTCCAGGGCCTGTTTTAACGTTTATAGGATCTTATCTCATCATATATGACATCTATCCCAATTCCTACGACCTAATCCAACTCAGGAGATGAGTCAAGTTAATGGACCTTAGCTTGAGCCCTAAACCCATAGCAAGATTCAAGAAATCAACTCCACGCAGGATCAATGCCTGAAGTCTGAGTAGAGGCAGGACATCTCTCAGTTTCATCATTACAATTGCTCTATGATGTTATTCTGGTCCAATGAGTAGATCAGAGGTCTTTTCTGCTTACAAACATTAACAGATGCCACACTGAAGTTTGATCTTAAAAGTTTACAGCTTCGGCCACCCCAAATGGCAAAGAGGTGCTGCAATGTTTCTCCCCTCGCGCTACCACAAAGGCATATACCTCTAACCGTGCTTCATACAGCTCGGCTTTTTACCTGAGCAGCCAACAGCGCTGCCATTTGCTCCCTGCGCCTTCCTGCCTCACTTCACTTGGACCATATCATTGGAAATGGTCTGTTTGTGATTTCGGGTGGTTTGATTCGTGTATTTTACCACCACCATCTTTACAGCCCACCATACCGCTGCTGAGACTTGGGAGATGAAAAATAAAAGCAGAAGACAAGAAGAATAAAAGGAAAATTTCCAGTTTCAGTTCCACGTACGACTTGGCTGTGCAATTTCAGCAGCATTTTCTTTTCTTTCCTTTTCTTTTTTTCTGGGACATGTTAACACAATTTTTCCCTGAAAATTTATCAGCATGATTTTTTATTTTACTGCACCACTTTCTGGTTGTAGCCTTCCTTGCCATGTCGAGCATATACCTTATTGCTTATATAAATTCAAACCAGAAAGATCCAGGTTTTAAACTGAAAATGAGCTAGTAAAAATTAACAGTGCAGATCATGAGTAATAACTCCAAAAGGGAGCCAAAAGAGATACGAGACACATAGCCTCCTATCAACCCTGGGTCTTTTTCCTCCTCTGCTTTGAGTGAACCATACTGCTTGCTCATTAAATGCTCACCATGGAGTTTAGAGAGTTTTGCTACTGTACAAAGCGTGATTTATTAAGCAATGTTCCCTCACGTCTGACTCGATGCTGCTTAACTACTGCGTCCAGTTTTACAGTCGCCCTCTTTGCTGTCAAGCTACAGAACTGGAACAGCAGCTAGGAAGGCCATGATGAAAGGAGGGACCACAGTGTCTGGCACCACAGAGCCCCAGTCGGGATGGGAGCTGCTATCCGAATATAAATAACAACTTCGGAAAAGGCAGAGAGAGACTGGTGTCCCGCATGCCCCAAATTACATTTTTTTCATGACAGGAAGGAGTAACCAAAATGCTCGGCCTTGACCTGCCTCTGTTCCCATACAAGTCAATGAGTTTTACCACTGATCTCACCAGCTGCAAAGTCATCTTCTTTTTATCATCATCAATTGCGTATTTTCAGTCCCTTTTTTTTTTTTTTTCCTTAAAACAAACCCAATCAATCCCAAGACTCAATATATAACATGAACACAGTCCCATATTCAAGAAAACAAGAGACCTGGATTCTAGTCCTGACTCCACCATTGGTTTCCTGTGCAACCGTGGCTGGATCCATGTCCGTTTGCTACCCTGCAGAATAATGACCCCATCCCCACTTTGGAGAGTGCACAGCGATCAAATGAAAGAAAAGGAAGATATTTAGATGGACTTTGGGTCTGATCTAGCATGGCAATCCCTTTGTCCGATGGCAACCTATGTAGCATGCATAAAGACTGTAGTTTTGTATTAAGTTTAAGCTCTTCTATGGTGTAGACCTTACTCTATCATTCCTGCATGACACCAAACACAACAGGGCTTGCTCTGGACATTGCCACAATAGAAATGATAAAGGCCAGACCTGCAGCTGGGATAAATCTATGCAGCTCCACTGACTATAATGATATGAAGCTTCAGATCAGGGCCACAGAGCACAGTCAAAGTTTGGATACTTGTAAACGTACTGATTTCAGCCAGGGATCTAATTCAGTGAAAAAAAGTCTTGAATGACTAAGTGTAGCTGGTAAGCTACACTCACTTTCCTAAATTGTTATTTAGGACAGTGCACAGACTTTAATGCTCCTGTTTTGCTAGCATCCCCTGGGGTTTTCTTGCTTTTATATGAAGCCATGCTAATGTAAGGACCCCATTGTGCTAGGTACTGTACATGCTTGCACTGAGTTTGTAACTACAAATGTCTGTGGTGCGAGCAGCCTCGCATTGTAAAATAATACGAGTTAAGAGGTGACCAAATTAAAATACTTTAGAACAGCGGATCACAACCTTTTTAGACTCAAGACACCCTCCATAATCTGTGTGAATTGAGCAGCACCCCATTTCCTCACACCTAGCTTATGTCCCCATACCTTGGGACACCCTTCAGTGGATCTTGCAGCATCCTAAATGTAACCCAGCACCCTGGTTGAGAAATCACTGCTCTAAACCACCAAAGCTGTACTGAGAAACAATCCCCGAGCTCTAACTTACAGGACAGAAAGCGGAAACAGTCAGGAAGGGACTAGCTTAGGGTCCCACATCAAATCAGTGGGAGAGCTTGGACAAGCCTCTGATACAGACACTTGAATCCCACTGGCCCACTGAACTGGTCTCTCACTTTCCAGCAATGCCATCCTGAGCTGGATTCAATCAGATCTCACCAGCTATTCAGCGTTTATCGCAAGCCAGGGAATTGGCAATAAAGATGGAATAAGCGCTGACGATTTTGCTTCTAGCTGAATGCCAAGTTTCCGTTTGGAAGGAATTGCTCTTTCAATGGCAACTGAGTTATAAAACTCCAAAAATGGGATTTATAACAGAGGCACTGACAGATCCTTGACTAGAGCACAATGCAACAATGCCACTTTCTGGAGCTAAAATGCCACAGAACATCTGCCTTCATTATCTTTTAACGGTGAGTTGTTAGTGCAGCCAAGGTACTTTGGTTTACGTCTCAAAGTTTTTATGGACTTTAAGGCATTAAAGGAAGAGACGTTTTCTTGAGTGCATATCTCACCAGGATACACTGAAAGACTTCTCAGTTTAGGACGATCAATGCCACGTGAAACCGAGGAATGGGTAATCTGCTCTGCCGGTGGAAATAGATAAGAAAGTGTTAAAGGCTACCTGCCTGTCACCTGACCCAGACGAGAATTTAAAGAAAGGGCGAATGCTCTTTCTCCAAACTGAATGCCCCAGGGCTTTTCCCCTTGTCTTTGTCAGCTGCCAGGAAAAGGGCGCAGGTCAGCGGTGACCAGCCTTTTTGGTAGGCATGCCACAAATGTAGCCCTGCAATCCCCTTGAATGCTGCTCTAATCTTCATCCCTTCCCACCCTGCCAGGCTGCTCCTTATCCCTTCCCCAATTTTCAGTTGAAAAAAGTAAGCCCAAATCCACAATTTTCTATGATTAAAATGAAACACCACTATATAGGTATAGAGATCTATATAGATCTCTCTCGATAGATAGATAGATAGATAGATAGATAGATAGATAGATAGATAGATAGATAGATAGATAGTGATGTTTCATTTTAATCATGGAAAAATGTGGATTTGGGGATATACACCTTTAGATAGATAGATAGATAGATAGATAGATAGATAGATAGATAGATAGATAGATAGATAGATAGATAGATAGATAGATAGATAGATAGATAGATAGATAGATAGATAGATAAAAATCTCTATAGAGATATCTCTGTATCTCTATCTATATATATTAGTGGTGTTTCATTTAAATCATGGGAAAATGTGGATTTGGGGTTACTTTGTTTTTTTTTTTACCGAAAACTCAGGATTTTTTTACATCATAGAAAACCAAGACCCCTGGTGACTGAGCACTGCTGATTACTTGTGAGGGGGAGCCCTGAATTAAGCTTGGCTTGCAGGCAAACTTGGCTCCCTGTGCTCTCCATCAGATGACTGGGGCTCCCAGCCATAGGAGCACAAGGCTGAAAAGCATTTCCAGCCTCTGGAGCACCTAGGAGGCTTGAAGGGGTCACAAAGTGGTCCAGAGGCTGTGACCACTGGCCAAACGTTCAATTAAAGACGTAATAGGAATCAACCACAAAGTTATTACACATAGTTGGTGTACTACGCTGTGGCTTATTCCTCATTTTATCACACCATTCATTGAACGAACATGTGGCTAGGTCACTACTTCACATGCAGTTAACCAGTTAATCATGTCTTAAATCTAACATCTGTCAGGGGCCTTAGATGCACTCATCCAGTTCCCAACGACTTCAGTGGGAGGCACAAACAACTGCCACACACTATCCCAGATGTGGCTGTATCCTCAGCTGCAGTGCAAGGCAGGGCAGAGAGGATGCACTTTTATTTCACAAGCACTTTGAGATAATTGGCTTTATTAAGCTGCAGCCAAAAGGAACACAGCTCTGTTCACACATCTGGCACAACAGCACTGCAAATTTGGACCCTAATGCAATAATGCAGTTTAAAAAATCTATTTATTTTCCTTTCTTTTGCAACTTTCTGGATATCCAGGTGCAGTTCCCCAATGCCGATTAACATCCCACTTCATAAAATAGAACAAATGCAGTTATTTTGTAATCCAGCCCCACGGCTTCTATTTACAACTTGCAAATGACTGCGTAAGGGTGAAGATCAAACCAATGCCTTCTGCACAGGGAACAACCTGTTACAAACACACAAAGTAAAATCAGTTTTTGGCAGTGCTATGCAAGACCTTAGCAACTCAGCCTTGCAGTTTCAGGGACTTTATTAATCACTTAATTTTGTTAGGGATGCCAGGGCATCGCCGTAACCATACTGTGAACTTGAATTCATTTGAGAAGTTCTTACTCATCCATACAATGGCGTCATTCATAAATAATGACTCAGGTGTGTACTGTGGGGGAAAGATCAGGGTCACAATACCTCCTCAACTTCTCATTTCAATACCTGATTAGTGAAAAAAGAAAGTCTAGGGATGACTATGAGACCCATCAGACAACCCTACTGAATAACCATCACAACAGATACGGCAGCAGTTCTCCCAAACTCTACAAGCAGCACCTGCACCAAAAAGCTGCAAGTTATGAAAGAAGAATAGAAATCATTGGAAGAGATCTCAATGGCACCTGGTCCAACATCCTGCGTGAAAGCAGGGTATGCTGTTCCCAAATCACCCCAGACAAATGTCTATGCAGCCCCTTCTTAAAGCCCTCCAAGGAAAGATATTCAACAACTTCCTGGGCAGCTTATTCCATTGTCCTGCTGCTCTTATATTTAGGAAGGTCTCCCCAACCAAGTTTTCATCTAAATATGCTTTGCTACCAATTAAACCTATTGCTTTTTGTGTCCTTGGTGGCAAGGGACCGACCAAGACCAGAGGAGTGGGATATCCTACACCGGGGGCATCAGATCTATGGCCTGTGGGCTAGATTCAGGCTGGTGGGCTACTGGCAGGCTACCAGAAGCTGGGGAACAGGACTGAGGGGGCTCGGCCTGACACAAACCCCACTAAAACTTTCTCACAAGGAGGGTAATAAAACATTGGAACAGGCTATGCAGAGACCTTGTGGACTCTCCATCCCTGGAGATTTTTAAGACCCAGCTAGACAAAGCCTTGGCTGGGATGATGTAGTTGGGGCTGGTCCTCTTTGAGCAGGGGGGTGGACTGGATGACTTTTTGAGGTCTCTTCCAGCCCTCATTTTCTATGACTCGATGGCTATCAGCAACAGGAAAACAAGTGAGGGCTCTGCCCTGCTTGCCCCAATGCCGCCGGACTCTCAGACACTTGCCACTTGGCCCCAGCCCTCCAGCCTCCCCTGCCAGCCACTGGCCCCACAGATCTGGCCTGGGAGAAACCCCCGTGGTCTAGCCTGGGAGAAACCCCCATGGTCTAGCCCTGACCTGGATGAGTTTGACACCCCTGCCCTACACAACAAATGGTCAGGGTGAAAGATAGCAGGAATTCAGGTAGGTATGAAGTGGAAAGAGAAGGGGAGAAGAAGAAATGAGATTTGGGGGGGATAAAACAATGAAAATGGAAAGATGGAAGGAGACAATGATGGAAAAGATGGAGGGAGGGTGCATGAAAGATGGAGGCTGTGGAAGACTGTGTTCAGGGAGATTGGCAAGATCGGTAGGCATGTGATTGGAAAACAGAGACCCAAATCCAATATAGATGCCCATTCTGGTATGAGCCAGAGAAGGATCTGAAGGATGCTTCTACACTTGGGTTGGGACCTTTCACCAACCACCTGGGAAGATACATCTCATGGATTTTCCTGTAGAGAGGGGTGGAAGTCTTGGGTATCCAGTTTCCCTCCACTCAGGTGGTCTGCTTCAGTGAAAAAGTTGGGGAAAGACCGCACTAAATGTAATGCTTGGTCACTGGCTATGAAAGCAGGCGAGTATTTCCACAGGGGCAGAGTGGGAGATAGGAAATAGGAGAGGACCTCAACAATCTGGCACCACAACCCAAAAATGACAAGCCAGCATAGCCCAGTGGATATTTCAACATACCTTCCAGGTGCAGCCACATTAACCTTCCTTTCACGGACGTGATCGAAGCAACGCATATTTCTGCAGGGTTCTTGGGGTTCACCGCCTCCAACTTCATGTTCTTCGTAAAGCCACGGCTGAAGGACGTCTGAAAGAAGTCAAGCGCCAACACTGAAACATCATGCCTGAGCCCAAAATGGACACTCCCCATGGGAACGTAAATCTAGTTGGGGCCAGTTTCCATGGGTAATATCTAGGACTGTCTGGACCAAGAACTTAGCATGTGTCACAAAGGGCTGGTTTATTATAAAGGTGGTAAGAAATACTCCTGGGTTACCATAATCAACTATGGCACATTCAGGAGGAAATGGTAAACTTTGTGCTTCAGAGCAAAGCCAAACCTTGAACTAACAGGGAGTAGGAGGACAGCTAAATGGAGGCAGGAGAGGTTCTTAAAATCTTCATCTCCAGCTGGCCACTGGGGGAAGCAGAATATTAAAGCAGACGGATCTCTGATCCCATCCCGTCAGGCAATACCTAGGTTCCCCGAACCACATTTCCAAAGCAAGCCCTCCAGTGTATCCATTCGTTCACATAATAGTTGTTCGTATATATAGGGAGCCAGACCCTCCGCTGATTTAAATGGGCCACTCACTTCATCGTATTAGCTGCTTCATGTCGAAACACTGAGCCATGCCTATGCATCTTAGCTAAGTAGCTGGCGAGGAGCAATGGGGGCACACCCATTGCACGCAAGCGTAAGAACGTGTCCCTGAACAAATTTTCCATCCAAAACGTCAGCAGGATCCATTTTACTGCATTACTAAAGGTCTGATATATCTGGGTGAAGCAGTTCCAAGACTCTATTTTATTTATGCCCTTTTTTGATGCTTATAAGCTTGGCAGCACCATGTGTTATTATTACCCAACATGATTGCCCAACACTTCTCATTAGAAGATCAATTTTTAGCTGACATTTATAACTTTGCCAAACTCTAACGCTTGAGGCTGAGATTTTCCACGCAGGGTATCTGCTGCCATCTGATTTAACACAAATACACAAATAATAAAAAAAAAACCCAAAATATCATCCCTCAATCCGCAGACAAAAAGCCCACCAATTTCCAAGTACTAGTCTAACAAAACCTCTTTGTGTTCAAAATATTTAAAAGTTCGGACGGTTTTTTTCTTTGAAAAACCTTGGGGAGGAGAGGGAAGGGTTTAGCTTGCTTTTTTTTTTTTTTTTTTCTCTAAGAAAATCTAGGAAATTGTCTCCCAAACCCCTCAATTTATTGCAAAATCACCTATACATACATTAGAAAATAACACAATTCAAAATGCTGAGGCATCCTTTATTCTCCCTACTTCTGATGATTATGAGGGAAAATAATGGTGCGTGATCATGTAAGCAAGGAATCTATTATAATGTCTATGCATGAGGGAGACCAAACAAGCTGACATGGGCAACCTTAATTCTGGTATTTCCTAGCTTTTCAGTGCCTAAATTTTCCACCTTTTGAGGGACTTTGGGCAGGATTTTGATATGAACCTATCTGAGAATTACAGACGTGTTCGCCTTCGTGGGGTACCTGGGTGGAGCTGCTGTTAGGGGCATAGCTCTGTGCACTTCAGTGCAATCCCACCCATTTCCACCACTGGAAGGTCCAGCTGCTACTGATTTTGCAAGGCAGTCCCCTACCACGGGGTTGGGGAGCCCTGCAAGGCTGCAGACAGACGGACGGACGCCTCAACAGGTCGTGACAATCACAACAGCCATGCCCACAGCCATGGCAGACCATTTGCCAATCTCCTCCCCAAACCAGAGTCACTCCACTAAAACAGAACGAGGATTCCCACTTGCAACCCTCCAAGTGCCCAAGCAGATGGACACCTCTGTACCCTTCAAACACTTTTCACTTCCATAAACACCGGTCCTCCTTCTCTGCCTCTCCTGAGGAACTTCTGCTAAGGTCCTCTGGCCTGTCTCCCCATCCCTTTCAAGTGCCTTTCTTCTTTTCACAGAGCTTACCTTCTCCAAGCAAGGCCCCCACAACTACTACCTCCTACCCTTCAAACCACCGTGGAAGCAATGTGACGTGCGTTGCTCTCGCAGTGTTTTCTCTGTCCTTGTGGTTTTTATCTTTTCCCTCCACGCTCCACCTTTCCTTCTAGCGGCCAGACAGTGCCTTCAACTCGGCACCGGTTAGACCTCTGGAGCAGCGTGTGCAGGTCTGCGCTCCGCATTTTCAAAAGGATGGAAAGAAGTTAGAAAGTCCAGAGGCGGACAAGCAAGATAAGGGGTGTAGCAGGGCACTAACGTGCCTGCTACTTGGAGAGCCGAAATAGCTGCTCAGGTGCCAGTTGATCAGACAACCAGAGGGAGCCAATGTCCCACACCTGCTAGCAGTCAGCTGACCGGAAGGGGAGAGCCTGGCTCCCATTTAAACACCAGGACTGAGGCCAGGGAGGCAGTTCCCTCCTGGCTGCCAAAGGGGAAGGAGCTCTCCTAGAACAGCCAAAGGGGAGAGACCTGGCTGCAGGAACAGCTTCTGTCACTGTGGAGGGATGGAGTATTTCCTGGTAGGGTGAAAGTTGTTAAAGCCGAGGGGCTTGCATTTTGTTTACTGTTTAAATCCGGTGGCTTGGGTGAAGCTATTAGGGGTTGGAGGAGGCCCCATAAGGGACCCACAGCAGTGTGGAGATCCCAGTGCCAGCAACGGCGCAGCATTCAGGGTGCACTGACCCCAGCCCCAGAAAGGGGGGCAGCAAGAAGCCCCGGGGGGGGGGGGGGCATTGACGAAAAGCCCCAGTGCAGGTATGGTGAGCCCTAGAGAAGGGGGCAGCATTTTGGAGGAGCCTCAGAGAGGGGGAAACAAGAAGCCCCGGAGAAGGGGCAGCAAGAAGCGCCGGAGAGGGGCGCAGACCCTGGCGCCAGCGAGGCTCAGTCTTAAAAGAAGCCGGGAAGCTCAGGTGCGCCTGCGATGCAGCTTGGTGTTGGTAGTTACTTTTTTTTTTTTTTGTGGCCTGGGAGGCTGCGGGCTTGGGGTCATCCCCTGGTTTTGAACTTGCGACCCTCCAGCTGTGGGGCTGGCGCCTGAACCTCTGGGCCAAGCTACAGATTGGAACAGGAAAAGGGGCCACGGGCCTCAAGACAATAGAAAAGGCTAGAGCCTTGGTGTCAAACCCTGTTTAGTGGGTTTAGACGGGGAGGCCTAGCTAGAGAAAAATCAGGGGTCAGTCTCACACAGGGGAAAGGCCCCAACATACCCAATACAATAGGCAGCCTCCCGCTCGCAAGAACACCATCATAATTTCCATCAAGACGTGGCAGGCGAGTATAGGGCGGGACATAAGAACCCTAAAGAAGGATCCAAGGGCCCCACGCAAGGCAGAGAGTACTAGGAAGATGGCACTGGGAAGGGGGACTTGTTACAGGGGCTTGGAAAGCAAGTCATATGGGAAGGAGCTGGTCATGTTCAGCTTGTGGAAAGGGCGCTGAAGGAGGACATGACAGCAGTCTCCAGGTCCTCAAAGGGTTGCCATAAAGAAGTGAGAAAGCACTTTTTCTCTCCTGCTGTAAAGAGGAGGATGCAGACCAATGGCTTGCAGCTGCAGCAATGTTTAGACTGAAAAACTGGGAAAAACCTCTTCACTGCTGGAACAGGATGGCAGTGGGATAGATGCTGAGGGAAGCTGTGGGCTCTCTATCACTGGAGGGGTTCAAGACATTGGACAGACACTGTTTTGGGGGCAATCTAGGCATAGCTATGCTTATGCTTGCCGGTTGCCCCTGCCCCACCTTTCTGCTACATGCGTCAAGATATTTTTAAGCCTCCATTAGAGGCATTGCGTGTTGGCTGCAGGCGGGACTGGGGGTGTGCTGATGCTCCTGCTGGGACCAAAACAGGAGGTTCCCGACTAAAGAGCCTTACCCCTGCCCTCAGGGTCAGACTGATCATCATACAGGGTCTTCATAAAGTCCTTGTGCAAAACCTAAGTTATTAAAGTTGAAAAGTGCACAAGGACTTTACAAAGACCCTGTATTTGGGATTGGGAAGGAATTTTATCCCACGGTCAGGTTGGTACAGACTGTAGGGGATTTTGCAGGGGAAGGAGTGGAAGTGGGCCCTCTACCCAGGATTTCTCGAGCATATATCAGCAGCATTCCACAGAAGCAAGACTCTGGCTACTGCGGCTCCCCTGCTTTGGCCGTGACAAATTAGGGTGTTAGGTCTGTGTTGTGTCAGGGTTGACAGTAATCTTATGTACAGCTTAGATTATGGATGGTTTAGATAGGGTTTAGTATAGGATGGCTTGGATCAGGTCGATCCTGCCTCCGGCAGAGGGTTGGACTAGATGACCTCTGGAGATCCCTTCCAGCTCTACTTCTCTACCTGCCCTTGATACCTGCCCTTTTACTTCAACTATTAAAAAAGAACCCCAAAACCCCTCCTAAGATTTAGGAAGGCAGGACTGTCTACAGATCTATGTCAAAATGGCTCCCCACCTCAGTCGGTCCGGAGGCACTACTGTAACGAACACAATTAACAACCGTTGCAAATCCAAGATGATTAAGGGCTCAATCCTGCAAACTGCACACTTAAGCAAAGGGACAATGGCTTTGTCCCGAGTAGGAAAAGCAGTAGCATTATCATCAAGCGTAGCTAATGCATATCGGCTAACCCAACGTCAACTCATCCATCTTCCCTAAGCAAGGCAAAACCAACAAAAGCCTTCTCCGATTCCCCTGAGGCTACTCATGAAACTGCAGGCTGCTGAATCAGGTCCTTATTTCATTAAAAATCTTTGCAGAAACATATCGCCGCCTGTAGCGATTTCCATACTTTTTGCAGGGCTTGGCTGGTTTAAAGCTATACCCAGCACATAGAGTAGAAACAGCTAACAGGCCAGGTCTCCAGGACATCAGAGTGAGTTTGCTTAAATACATTTTTATGCTGGCTTACAAGGAAACGCCATCTATCTTCACACAGGCTCCTTGTGCTGAGGCTCAGCGCTCCAGGCTAATTTATAAAGGATCAATGGCATAACAGTTAGCTGGGAGTTTATTTTTACTAAGCACATGTGGGCACATCAATCCATTTCATAACTGCCTTTACTTGTTAAATATCCCAAGGGAACCGGTTACAAGGTATCCGCTTCCCTGCGATGTCTTGTACTAAGCGGAAGATGTGTGATTAAAAAAAAAAAAAACAAAACGGTTTGCAATAAGCGGTCTATCAAAGAACCACTTATAGCACTGTAAAACGTGGACAGACCTGCTGGGGTTGTCATACAGATGAAAACAAAGAGACTACAGCTTTCGCTATAAAACAGGAGCAATACAATGGGAGCACATTTGTCTGGTGAATGTTAAAAAGAAGTTACTGGAGCTGATTTAATCTTTGCAGAAGATTATAACTCATTCTCAGGCCTCCTGTAAGGTGAGCCCACCTGCGGTATGCTAATAAAAAAAGGAAAAGGAGATGGAAAGAACGAAAGAACGAAAGAACGAAAGAACGAAAGAACTCAGATCTCCCACACAGTAAACAGAAACTCTGCCACACAGCCAGAAAGAAAGAAAGAAAGAAAGAAAGAAAGAAAGAGAAGGAAGGGAAGTGTGACAGTCATTTGTTTGCATTTTATTTGCAACTGCCCCAGCTCACACCCTCTTGCAATTGCAGTGCCGTAAATTATCATCATTCCAGTGCATTAGATCAGCGGTGCTCAACCTTTTGGTCTTGGGTGGCACAGGGCTGGATCCGGCCCTGCGCCGCTGCTCTGCAGCCCCATGCATGCAGGGTCATATCTGACCCACGCGACTCCCCATGGGTCTGGAATTTGACACCAGGGAAGCAGCAATTAACAGCCATCTCTCCCCCATCCCCAAATTTCCAGACTCGTGGGGAGCTCTGCAGGCCAAATGACATGGCTCTGCAGGCCAGATCTGGCCAGTGGACTGGGGACTGAGCACCCCTACATTAGATTTGACTGTACATAGGATGCACCCTCTCCCTCCCCGGAAGAGGACAGAATTGTAGGAAAAAATATTTTACATAAATTTGATTGAATTCTGGTCAACTTATGTCAATGGTTTCAATTCTTTTTCATTCTGTAGCTTCAGTTCACCTTCATTTTAGACTTCCCTTTCCCAGGAGAGGGGCGGCACAGTTAATCCGAGATGTGGATGTGGTGGGAGGGGTGTCTTTGCCCGACCAGGCAAAGAGGCCTCTCAGATAACCGGCACATTTGGTGATCCAGCACTCCCATTTCCCATGAGTGCCGGCTAACGGAGCTTTTGCTGTAATTTATATGAATAAAATTTGCTGGTGGTACTTAAGGTTGAACTGAAAAATTTGCTGGTGGTACTTAAGGTTGTATCATTTTTAAATTGGTGATGCGCAATCTGTCAGGGTTTGGGAACCGCTGGTATATGCCTTCCAAGGTGCAGACTTTCATACAGAAGGATACAACATGCGGATGAGGAGATAAGGGCCGTCATGGTGAGACCAAAAGTCCATCCAACGCCGTATGCTATCTCCAACAGTGGCAAATAACAAATGCTTTAGGGCAGTGGGGGGCAACCTTTTTGGCAGGCATGCCACAAGTTAGCTTTGGTCCCTCCCTCAAAGCCAATTCAATAACCCTTCCTCTGCCTGATCTGCTGCTTTGCTTTCCGCTTCCTGCCCTGTGCTCCTTGCCCAACTTACTGCACTTCTTTCTGCTCCCTGCTCTATCTGCCACTGTGCTAGCTGTCCCCTCCCCAATCTGCTGCATGTTACACACAGAGGCCACTGAATGCCACTTGTGCTGGAGCTTGGCTACCCTCCTTTAGAGGATGAGCATAGAGATGGATGATCTATCCCTCATTGGAAACTTCCAGTCACCAAGGGTAGGTAGCAACCCCCAAGGGACCTATTCTCCAAACACTTGTCTCATCCTTCTTTGAACACCAAGGTCCCCAACCCTGCTCAAAGACCTGATCCAAATCCTACTGATGTTTAAGGGGCCTAAGTCTGGCCTCTAGAGTAAGAGATACATATATTAAACTACTAATAGGTGCCTTAGAGAGCCTTGAATACAGTAATGATGCTGGCATGAGTCCTACCTGCTACAAACAGCCCATGTGCTCTCGTGGCAGTGCTCCATCTCCTTGGCTTTTACTATGATGTGTTATAAGCTGTCCTGGTGGTTTGGATGACATTCCTTGTAAGTGCGGGAAACGGTTCAAAGGGAAGATTTGGGGGATTCCCTGGATTAACAATTGCCTGAGAAAACAGGGGACTGGACTCCTACATTCCTCTTTCAGTCCAATGCAAGGCTGCCTCCCCAGATCCCCACAGGCCCCAGCTGCCCACCCCGTTAGAAGGATCTGTTCTACTTTCACATTTCAGAGCAACGAACTCATTCGCAGAACATCAGTCCCAACTAATATTCAGGTTGGGAGGGCCCATAGTTTCCTTGCATGGACACCATGTGAGAAGAGCGCTGGGCATCATGAAGACAGATGGTTACTACAGTGCTTAAGGAGCGGTGGACTCTCATGTCTGATCAGCCCATAAAGGACCCTTTCCAGAACTCATAACTTTTACAAGCCTGGGCAGAATGAAACACAGTACATGCGTCACGGTTGCCATCTTAGGAAAAACCATAAAGATGCCCGAATGGTAGAAACTCCACGTGCAGCAGCCCAAGTTTGAGTTGCATGTAGAGCTCAAAAGATTGCAATGTCTCTTTTGGGTACCTTGGTAGGGTTGGGACAAATACCTTCTCGGGAGTAAGAGAAATGCCTCAGACAAGCAAAACATCAGCCTGCCAAGTCAGGGGAGTGTTTCCATTCATGTCAGTGGCTTTTTCTATTACCGATCATTTGTGCCTCCAGGCTTCAAGGAAACCCAGGCTAAGTGCTGCACAAATACAGTAGGCAAGGCAGACCAAGAACAAGAGGAAGGAAGTATCAGTTGTCACATAGGGATAACTGAGGCACGGAGAGATTAAGTGAGTGACTTCAACTCACGCAGGAAGGCTGGAGCAATACGAAGAACTGTACCCCGGGAGCAACTCTACATGGCTCTCGTCTCCCAGCCCAGTAATTATAACCATGAGGGCACACTTCCCTCTCAGAAGGCTTTGGATGAAGCTCTGAATTCAGAGCAATAAATAGCAGGATTCAACACATGTCGACAACAGCCACGGAAAGGGAAAACAGAGCTTACGTTTCTAAAGCAGAAGTGAGGAGCTGCCTCTGCTCCACACTGCTTCTGATAATCTGCCCAGTCAAAGTCCTGGCCAGAGTAACCTGTAAGGAAAGAGAACAGGGAAACCCCATGAGACATCACATCACACTGAGAGAGGAGGGAAAAAAATGACTGTGTCAATTAAATTATAGTTTGCATTTCAGTGCCACCTCCCATCTATCCATCTCTATGCATTTTACAGATCTGAATGAAGTGAGCCCCATCAGTTGAATACATACATACAAACAAAGGAATGAAAACATAAAATAAATGTCTGCCTGGGAGGCCAAAAATGAATATCATCCCCAGTTACATGGAGGGAAAGCTGAGGTTAGAACAAAGTGAGCCAGTGGCACAACTGACAATAGCATTCGGGTCACCTGGATGCAAGCCATATGTTAGGGAATACTTCCCAATGACTTATTCTTTGCTCTGTGAAGGTACTGGGCATGCAATGTGCCAGGGGCTCTACACACATCTATGACAAAAAGATTGCACCGGCCTCTGAGGGCTTACCGCGTACTTACCTAGCAGCAATAGGTACATCCAATACTACTGAAGATGGAGCAGAGGGCAGCTACCTGGGAGCACCCCGCAATTTAATGCAGGTGAGGAAATTCTTGCTGAAACCATCCAGATAAACTCCTGGTCTTATTTTTTTTTTAAAAATGCTCCATGGGATTTCTAATCCTACTATATCCTGGTTCTGTTTCTCTTTGCTACCTCTACGGGCCCTAACAAACACAGTATCCGTGTGTTTCGTGGTCCTGCATGCACTGATCTGCACAACCCTTCTGTGAGGTAGAAAAGCACCATTATCCCCATTTTACAGATCAGAATGGAGGCAAGAGGGCTAAGCCCAAAGTGACACAGGGGGTCTACAGCAGAGCAAGGAAACAAATCCATATTCCCGAGTTCTAGGTGAGGGTTAATTTCAACCCACTTTTCCTCTCCACAAGGTCTAATCTGAACCAAGGCATGACTTTGTGATATAAGGTCTTGTCGGAAAAGGCCTGGTACACATGGCCTGTGCAGAGTGCCATGCGTCTAGCAAGGATTTGGAGGGGGTGCTTGCATTACTTGGCTATTTAGAGTGCAATTTTCTTGCTTCGCATGCTGCATTTGCACAGTGCTTAGGACTCTTGTGCTTAGGAAAACAGGGCTCCAATCCTGATTGCAGTCTGTGATAACTGTAGAGTCACTATTATTGCAGAGTTTCAAGGAGGTTTAAAGTCCAGATTTTCAGCCAGTCCTTTCTTACTGGATCTTCAGCAATCCCTAGCAGTCGAGGATGACTGTCCTCCATGAATGTCATATACGTGGGTCCAAAGATGATGGACAAGGCCAACCTGGGATGGACAGACTCTGTTGCAACTCGAGCATATGTTTCTGTGTGGGGTGGGTGGCTCTGGATTCTTGATTCAAATCAAGTGGATACCATTTGGGCTCAATCGTTCAGGGATTCAAAATCTCCTGTAGCTCCCATTAGCATGCATGGGAAATAAGGTGCTTAAAAGTGTACAAGACTTGCACCAGTAAAAAATTAGTCCTGGTCTGCTTGGGGTTTTTTTTTATTGTTGACCTGCAAGTATATTGCAAGTGAAGAGAATGTGTGTGCAAATTATATCTGCAATGTAGCCCTCAGAATCCTTCCGCAAAGCAAGGTCTTTGGATAAGATGACTGCATGTGCAACTAATACATGCTTTCATGTGGTGCTGACCACAAAAGGAACTGAACACGGTCAGCCCCTATGAAGCTCAATGGCAGACAGAAGCAAAGCATAACACGGAAATTCCCAGGGAAAAATAATCAGTCATAAATGAGCATTGTTATCATGAAGAATTTCCATTTTTGCTGCAATCTTCTGCATCCTCCCCCCAAAATGATGCCCATTTTCAAAAACAGAAATGTTTTCCTCAATCCCTTTGTTTCTCTCCCCTCATGATTTTTTTTTTTTAAATCATGGAAAACACACAAAGCTTAGAGATCAAAAACATATCCTACCAAAATCTGTGTTTAGAAAGAAAAGTCATAGTTTTTGATTACAACTATTTTTCTAAGAAAAATTTCAAGCGACTCTAAGAAAGAAAAATGTGATAAGCAAAACAGTCTTCCGTGTATTGAAATGAAAGACAGAGCGAAAAAACATGCAGAATGTCAGTGCTTTATCTGAACAGCATCATTGTTATTGCTTCTACGGCTCCTTTAAAAGGTGTCATGACTGCCTGGCTCTTTAGCAACAGTTACATTAAGCTTAAGGACCAGCAACAAGAGTGATGCGAAGACACTCCTTCTGGATACCAGCTTGCAGAATACGCTGCTCTCCAAAGAAACAAAAACCCAGGGACTTTCTAGTGCTTTTCTTGTCTCCAAGTGAAAAATCCCAGTGAGCTATGCTAAAGCTTCGCAGTAAGGATGACAGAATTATCAGCGTGACCAACAATGTGAGGTACAAAAAAGGTTGTAAAAATGTCAAAAAACCCCCACATCACACTTATAGGCTCAGCAGTGCTACACTCGCTAGCACTGTGACCGAAAGAGGCTTGGGGGTTGTGATTGATCACACAATGAACATGAGCCACCAAAGCAATGCCACTGCCGGCGAAGCAAATAAAACTCTGGCTTGCATCTACCAACGCATCTCGAGCAAGACCCAAGAAGTCATCCTCCTGCTTTACTCGGCCTTGATGGGCTGGAGTACTGCATCAGGTTCTGGGCTCCACAATTTAGGAAGGACGTGGAGAAGCTTGAGAGAGTCCAAAGGAGAGCCGCGTGTATGATCAGAGGTCAAGAGAGCAAGCCTGATGAAGAGAGGCTGAGGGGCATGGGACTCTTCAACCTGGAGAAGCGAAGACTCGGGGGTGACCTGGTGGCAACCTATACGTATATAAGGGGTGTGCATCAGGACCTGGGGGAACGCCTGTTCACCAGGGCACGCCAAGGTAAGACAAGGTCTAATGGTCACAAGCTGCTGGAAGACCGTTTTAGACCGGACATAAGGAAAAACTTCTTTATCATCCAAGTCTCCAGGGTCTGGAATAAACTCCCCTCAAAAGTGGTGCAATCACCTACTCTGGATACCTTTAAGAAACACTTGGATACTTATCTTGCTGGGGTGATCTGACCCCTGCTGACTTCCTGCCCCTGGGGCAGGGGGCTGGACTCGATCTCCCTTCTAGCCCGAATGTTTATGAAATCCAGGTCGTCACACAAGCACCTTCCAGCCTGACCTTGCACCGCTGCAATCAAGCTTTGCTCTTGACCACCACTGGATCAGCAGTAAATGCACAGAGAACTACTTCTTTACTGTCCGAGCCCCCAAGGCCTGGAATAGACTCCCTCCAGAAGAGGTATAGGCACCTACTCTGGACTCATTAACAAAATGTTTGGATGCTTATCTTGCTGGGATCCTTTGACCCTAGCTGACTTTCTGCCCCTGAGGCAGGGGGCTGGACTTGATGATCTTCAACGTCCCGTCCAGCCCTAATGTCTATGAAATCTAAGAAACTACAGAAGAGTGTGCCACAAGTTGCTAGTGTTAAGATTCAGCAGTGTAACGATGCACAGTCACTCAGCGACCCAGCTTAATGCACACTTTGCTAGGGCACTTCACATGCTGCCCACAAAACATGCAAAAAATCTCCACTGCTCAATTGACTTTACAAGTCTGTAAGAGCCTAGTTAGTATGATGAGAAGTGAATGTAACACCACAAATGTATTGAAAGTTTTAAAAGGTGGCATTTTTTAGCAAACATTGCCACTAGTAGCTCCACTGAAATGTTTTTCCCTCTCTTAATAGCTCATAAAAAGGAACAATGGCTGTTACTCTAAATGGAAGTGGTCTATAAATCCAGCTCTAATAAATATAAACAGCGCCTATTCAATGTTTATACAGTGGTAGTAAATGGGTATTCATTTTTGGCACTACATTGAAATATACGGCTCTATTTGTAGCCGAAAATGTTTACACCTCCTGCTCACGCCTCAAGTCCTGTACACGTGCGAGCTCTGCTTTATAAAAGGTCCAATATACATAGAAATTGCAAAAATCAATCTGACCCTGAACAACCAACTTGGCTGTACTATTTCTGGTAGAATAAACTACTCTTCTCCTATAAAACTCTTGGCTGGACAATGACACTGAGATAATATTATAAGCAAAAGAACCGTATCTTCACTGCAGGTGAGGCAGAGTCCGGATCCAGGACGAGATGAACGTAGATTCCTCTGATAGAGAAGACAGTCACATTTGTGGGTTTGCACCTTCAGCTCCTCTTGAACGTGCTGCATTCATGGACTTGACTCACTGATGCACATTTCCTCAGCAGTGAATATCTTCAGTAGAAAGATCCTGGCCAGAAATGTCTCAGCACAGAATCACAAGGAGGCAGGTCAGTCTGATAGAAGAGACATCTCTGCCATTTGCACGGCAAGCAGAATAACCCACCGAGGTGAGACCTTCAACCTTTCTGATTGTGGAGGAGGTATATTCCTTTTTTATCCTGTTTATACCATTGTCATCTTTACTTTGAAGACTTCATTTCTGTAGCTGTCCAGCCCTTTATAATCTGCCGCAACTGTTTCTTTAAATTGTTTGTTAGCTGCTCAAACTCCATCGTGTCCTGTTCAGAAAGCGTCAGAGGTTCATGCACTAGTGCAAGTTCTTTCAAATCCCTTTGCCAGTTTGGATGCATTTTCTTTTTCATCTTTTTTTCTTTTTTTTTTTTTTAAATCAGGAATTTAGGAATTGCTCACATCTCTGATCACACTTGAGTGACTCTTCAGATCAGAAGGCTGTGGAAAGCCAAGGTGTAAAGATGCATTTTGGGCATGAAGCCATCACACACACACACACTAGAAGGAATGTCTCAGTATACTGGATATATGCCATCTTCCTTATGTCCTTCTTTTAATCTATCTATCTAGATAGATAGATATAGATATATCTATCTATATATATCTATATATATGGATATATATATATATAGAGAGAGAGAGAGACAGAGAGAGAGATAAAGATATATATCTATACACACACACACACACACACACGTTCCCTTCAGGATCCTTAATTCAACAGCAGCTGAGAGACTTTATGTACCGCTACAGCATGACTCCTATGTATGTGCGTGTTTGTTTCTAGGACTTTATTAAGGAGGACTTCCAATATTTCCTCAAGAGCCCTAGTGAATCCAAGATTACTAGAGATGAAGCTATTCATCCATTCCTTCCTTTAACATTTTTTGGGCAAGGAGAGAAATTATTCAGGCAAAGGGTACAAATGGGCTGCTGCCAGATCTGCAAAGTTTGGCACTGTAGGCAGAACCTGTGCCAACCCGCATCATAAAACTCCAGATAATATGGTCTTGCCCTGAACTCTAAAGGCATACGGTGGAAGTTATGAAGCAACAGCTGCCAAGGACAGTGATGTATAGCCTGTCTTCTGCATTAGTTAATTAACCGGTTCTGAATGTCCTGATCAAAATAGAGTGGATAAATCAAACTCAAGGATTCATTAATAGTAAAGTGGAGTGTAGGTAATATCCTGTTCAGGTTTAAAGGATTAAAATCAGAACACGGACTGGTTTTTACGCTGGGCTTTTCCACTGATGAGCTGCAAATCTCTGGATTAGTCACTTTTCCTTCATGTCTCTTTAGCCCGTCTTGACTATTTAGGTAAGATTATATGCCTGTGGAGGAGGCCCTACCTATAGTGACCTATGGGTAGGGCAGACCCTACCTATAATGCCCCATTGCCAGCAGAGACCAGTAGGCTTTAGCACAATAATACACTGCAAATTCTGTATACATCTGTAGACCCAACCAAAGCCTACCAACATCCATATATTAGACTTGTAGGTCAGACCCTGTTTGTAAGGGGGTTAAGTTCAGCTATTCTTTTAAAGGAGCTGTGTTTTCATAATGGAGAGTTATGAACACTTAAATACACGATGCCTTCTAACACCTCAGTTGCAAGTTGCATTGCGATAAGTGTCAAGAAGCCAATTTTTTTTCCACTACAAGTAGCAGAATAATAAGGGCTACATTTGGTGTGCAGCTGCAAGCACAGAGCTACCACTGACTTCAGAGTGAGCTTCAAACAAAGCATATGCTTTAGTGTTTCACTGGATTTCTACCAGGGTTTGGTACCTCACACAACCGAACCCAGAGAAAGCAGACTTTTGACTCAGCCACAGTATTAAAGTAATTGTGGAATAACAAGTTATGCCTCTAGAAACCACAGCAAGCTTTCATTTTTTCCTTCCCCCCGCAAATTAAAATAAAATCTCATGCACAAAATATTAGGGAAAAACTAACATCTCTGATTTTGTTCTATTTTACACAATGTCCTATGTTGCCAAATTTGGGCATCCTGGCCAACACGTCATTAAAACAGGACTGGAGAATTTCAAAAGTTGTACCACTCTCCCCCAGAAGAAGAAATAACCCAGTGGGTGTATGCAGCTTTTATGAAGTTGGATTAAGCCTAAAACAAAAATGGGAAAACTCCAAATTTCCAAAGCTGTCATATTTTGTTGGAAATACATTTTTTTTTACCTGGCGTCCTAATCCTAGTGGTACTCTCAACTTACCTCCACCCAGCCATCACGTGTGTCAGCACTGATATCTGTAAAATGGACCCTTTGAAATGCACTATACCCTATGTAGCCATCTTACGTGGCTCCTATTGCCACAGTATCTGATTATGTCAAAAACCAGGGAGGTAAGAAAATGCTGTTGTTCCTTTATAAATGACGGCACAGAACAATTAAGGACAGAAATCTGTTTCACCTATTGGATGACCAAAAAAAACCAACTTGAGATTCAACTCGGAGATATCTGACTAAAACATAAGAGCGACTCTATTACCCGCTCTCGGCCTATAAGCGCTGCAATTATAGGAATAGGATCACCCTTCAGAGAGAGACAGATCTCTCCCTATTCCTCTAACAGTGGCATGCATGTGCCCAGAAGAGGTGGTGGGACCATTCTTCCATTTCAGTTGGGTAACTCATAGTTGGTTGCAAGCTGCACTTTGGTCGTCCACTCAAGTGCCCTAAGTGACTTTCCCAAAATCAAACAGGACGTCTTTCATGGAACAGAGACCTAAAACTAAGTTTTTCAACTCCCTGGCAAGTGTCCTGACTACTGGACATCCTCCCTTTCTAAGCACCGGACAAGAAAGGGGTGCAGAACACGTCCTTCAATGTTCCTGGAGCCCTTCTAGCGTAACACGTTAAGTACAATCAAAGTTCAGATCACAGGAATTCACTGGACTTTTTAATCCCTGTCAGTAAGACAGACACCGCACAAGCCAATGTATGAAACCAGTTCTACAGACAGCTCATCTGCAGCTCCCATGCCATTGATGGCACTATGCCGATTTATGCTAGCATCAGACTTGGCCCACAGGGTTCACCATAACAACAGTGTTTTAAAACACCCTAATATTTTCAGGCTGTTAGTATACTATTTTCTGTTTTAAACTGCAACATGGTTTTTAAGGGGACAAAGAAGTGAATTTGTCCTTTGAAAGGGAGGGGAAAACAACAAAACACTGAAAATCAGAACGGTTAATACAAACCCTTGGGAGGCGTGAGATTGACTCCATTTTTAAGGCACCACTGTACTGGTAAGATCCCTAAGGAATCGGCATGGCAAAGCATTGAGATTTTGCTAGCTTCAGGTCTCAAGTCATCAATGGTCACTTGTAAATAGTGATTGTTAAAAACCTGGAGGTGAGAAAACAATTCAACTGTTAGTTGGCTGGCATGTCACAACAATCAAGAGGGCCCGGACATTTGATTAAAAAAAAAAAATCAAACACCTGGGCCTGGTTATCAACTCACATGATAGCACCTCACTGTTTTCTAGCCCTTTTCATCTATAGATCTCAAAGCACCTAAAAATACATCAGCAACACTGTTTGCATTTTGTAGATGGGAAAACTGAGGTCTTGGGAGGTGAATGAATGTGTTTGAGGCAACCCAAACACAGAACCCAGGACCCAAGCTAGCACTGTAGCCAGCAGTCATGAGGCCTCATCTGGACACAGTTTGGTGTATACCAGCCAAGGCAGCTCTATAAATGAAATGATCATTGGCTACTGCAGCTCCACAGCAAAGTACAAAACCATAAGCTTTATCAATCAGGACTCTGGCCTGGATTAAACACGCTTCTGTGCAGAGAATTAACCCAAGCAGGGCTGGAACAGGCTTTAAGTGGCACGTAAAGCCTGTTCCTGCCCTGCTTGGGTTAATTCTCTGCACAGAAGTGTGTTTAATCCAGGCCAGAGTCCTGATTGATAAATCTTATGGATCATTTCATTTATAGAGACGTGTAGATTAGCACTTTCACAACCATAGTCGTAAGGGGATGTATCCAGCCAAGCTGAGGACCAGGCCTTCATACCGGCAGCAGAAATGGTATGTGACTTTCAAAAGCCACTTCCAAATGAATGAATTTCCAGCACTGTTCAGAGGCTTCCAGTCCATACAGTGCCTTTAGCACAGCTAGCATGCTTGCAGGCTGGTTTGAGCCTTGCTTTAATTACCAGGTGAAGGTGCAATGGTGCCTGCTGTGAGGAGGAGAGCTGCAGAGTCAATGCAGACAGATGCTCTGGTTTTTGGGGGGGGTGGGGAGGACTCCGACAGGGATGCCACACAACGGCATTTCTCAGGGAGCGAATACACTTACAGACCCTAAAGCACCTAAACGGTGAACCTGAGTAACAGGAGCAGGCAAAGTGGGGGTTAATGGGCCAGTCCTCAATCAGCAAACACCACCTTTGCATTGTTGCTATACAAAAGGTTATTGGGGAGTGGGTGCTCTGTTACAGAGTTGTATAAGCAGGATGAGGAATTGCTACAGAAGGCATTTCCTCCTCCTTAAGGGAGATCTGCACATACAGGGCCACTACTACCTATCAGTCTACGGGCACTTCACCACCTCATGGTGACCAGTGGAATAAAACTACATGGATGATGCACTGAGAGAGAAGGTGAAGGGCAAGGGTGCGTTAGCATGAATTTATTCTCCTGACCTCCGGTTAATGGAGTTTCACGTGGTGGTAATTTAAATGTGCCGGTTCTGAACCGTCTGTTCGATTTCAGCAGGTTATTGCTAGTCCCTGCTCCAAAAACTCACCTTAGTCACTGATGCAGGACAGATAGTAAAGGGTTCCCTCATGTTCACTGCCTCTAGCTTCATCCCCACTGTGAAGAAGTGGCTCCTCAAATCAGCATGATCCTGCGTGCAGAGAGAGGAGACAAACCACAACCTGTGCATCAGTCTCACTGTCCGCCAGCTGAGGAGTTATTAAGGGGAAGTGCCCTGGTGTTTTATTGTACATAGAGGCCGCTTGCCTGAGTTAATGAATTTGCCTGCATTTCCTCCCATATCTAATTAACATGCTGGTCTGCAGCTTTGATCGCTTTCTCCAGGCGGACGGTTTTAACAAAAATCAGAATTGGAGTGGAAACTTTTAATGCTAACTAGGAGTGGAGGAGGGGAGTTCACATACAGATGTCACGGGGGGTGGGGGGGGAAGTAATTCTGCACCAAACCCTCCATTCCTCAAGCAGCCCCAGCTGCCACTGGGTTCACCTGTGGTTTCTAACTGGATCCCAGCAGGGCCTGATCCTGAGAGGTGAGCTCTTGAGCTGATCGTGGTGACCATGAGCTCTTCATTCACACAAAGGCCCCCTCTGGCAGCACACTGGGATCTTAACCAGTGCAACCATGGCCTCTCAGGGAATATCTCCCACCTAGAATCTCCTTACAGGGTGTAAGGGCCCAGCTCATCAGGATGCACAGTGGGGTAAAGTACAGGTGAGGAGCATGGCAGGAGTGTGACATGGGAAAACATCACATTGCACTATGGCTTTTCTGCTTCTCAGAGCCCATATCCTAAGGCCAAACACAGATCAGAAAAGTCCTGATCAACTCTGTGTTAAGCTGGGGACTGGGCAGACTCCTCTGTGGCACCAGAAGACACGAAGAGCAAAGGTGGTTTAAAGATGCATCTGAGCCCTTCCCCTACCCTTTCCCTGTTTCCAAGGATCAGGGCCAAGGAGCAAAATCATGCCCACTAGCAGCTGAGATATGGGAAGGCACTTGCTTCCAGTTGCTTTCCGGGCATAACTCAAGGTGCTGGTATTGATCTATACGGCCATAAGCAGTCTGGGCCCTACATGTCTAAGGGACCACCTTCTCCATGATGTTGTGATCCCTAAGGTCAGCTGAGAGCAACCTCCTGCAAGTACCATCTGTGCACCAAGTTCATTTGGCCGAAACCTTTCAGAGGTCATTCTTGGTAGTTTCTTCTCAGCATTGAAAATGCCCATTGTGGTCCATTAAAGCCCAAGCCTGGACATCTTCCAAAAGCAGAGGAAAAATGTTTTATTTGGGCAGGATTAAGTTTTGGAGCGCTGTCTGGAGTATCAACTCTATTACATATTATTTAATTTAATATTTTTATCTGTCTTTATCATTCATCTGGGGGAAGGGGGGGTTATAAGTCACCCCAAGCCTCTTTTGGGAGGGTAGCATATAAATCTAGCAAACAAATGAACAGATGCAACCCCACTTGTTATAGTCATTACAAGCTGTGTGAACAAAAGGGCAGAAGGTGGCCCTAAAAGAGCCGCCTGAATTTGTGCATGTGAGATTAAGGGGGGGCAGGGGGCCAAAAATGTCCATTTGGGGGTTGCCAAAATGTCCAGAGAATTCACTTCTAACAAGAATCAGGTGTTTGCTCTTAAAATCTCAGCCAAACTCAAATGATGCCATGGATTTATCTTGCTCAAAACTCCAGCAGATCTGTTTCCCATTATGTATTATATATACTCTTGACAAAAAATGACATCAGAGGTATAATCCCAAAGAATAATTTAGCCTAAGGATCACATTTCAGTTGTATTTGAGGGGCAGCGTTCTCCCTTCTGCCGTGAGACAGTCTCTGAACCATCCATGTATTCACCAGCACAGCCCCTGGAAAAGTGGCATTATTGTATTTTAAAAAATGCACTGGACTCCAAATTGCACAGGGAAAACTTACCATCTAACAGCAGCTGGCAATGTCATTCCATTTACCTTCACCGCTATACATTATATTCTTGTCCTAAAGTGGTTTTATATTGATTCAACATTGTAGGTCATTATTTTTCCCCCCTAGAACTGTCTTTACTTGTAGATTTAACAGTTTCTATTTTGAGGAACTTATGTTTCTAGTGACACTAGAAAAAGGATTTCACAACCTTCATCACAGGCTGAAGAATCGCTGTTTTTATCTTACTCATCTTTGCACTCCTACAATACCTTTTATCCGAGGATCAAAAAGTACTCTAAAAATCTTAATGGATTTAGTTTCACTGCAGGGCAGGCATTATGATTGCCATTACATAGACAGGAAAACTGAGGAAGTTTACATTAATTGCCCAAACCTACTCAGTGAATTAGTGGCTGAGAAAGAAAGAGAGCCCAGGGGTCCTTGATGCCCGCTGTATTTTTGAAGCCATACAACTTTCTGGTTAGCGCTCTCCAGAGCAGTACATCAATCTTGCTCACTCTTAAAGGCTGAGAGTCTACCGCTATCTGCGTATGCTGGGCATGTCTACACATGCATTAATGCAGTGCAATTACGACACGTTAAATTTAGTACCTGTAATAACAGGTACTAACTTAATGCACTGTAATCGGCACTATTGAGCAATAATGCCGGTGCACATCTTTTACGTGATGTTAATGCACAGTAGACTAATTCTACTCTGCATTAGCATGGCTTTCACCATGATGCACTAATGCACAGTGCAATTAGTCTACTGCACTTCTAGCGTCTCGTGTAAATGCGCCCACCGAGAAAGGCTTTATTTTAAGAGCAGCCCCACTGACTTTTTTAGGTTGGCAGGTGGGATGCAAAACTCAGACCCAACTGCAGTTCTAAATTCTGTAGTCCTTCCAATGCAGGAGCACCAAGACTATGTCCAGTAGAGATACAGGGCCAGTGGTAAGCTTTGGAATTGCACCCCAGCCCTTTGAACACCCCAGCCCTTTGATTCAGATTATGAAGACAGGGACCCTTTTGTTACATGCATATCTGGAACTAGGTTTAGATTGCAACACCTTCCTCTCCAACCTAGGGTATGGTTCAAGTCCATCACAAGCTTCAGCACCGTTCAAGACCGGATCATGGAAAGCAGCTGAGCACATATTTACATTTTAAATGCTTAACATGGGGAATCCACATGCTGACCTCAGTGGACCTACTAATATGCTTAAAGGCCAGTCCATGTTTGCATGTTTTCCTAATCAAGAATGAAATATCTAAATACACTGCTTAGCATTTTCTACATAAGACCATAAGAAATGTCCTACTGGGTTAGCCCACAGATCCATCTAGCCCACTATCCTACATCTCACAATGGCACACAGTGGATGCTGAAGGGGAGGGTATTTAAGCAAAGCCTATCCAGATTGGTCTGTCCCCTACCCCTCTCCTCCCTACAGCTTCCAGCATTCAAAGGCTAGGTAGTCCTCACTTGGAAGCTGCACCCTAAAGATCATCCTCCATGACCATGCCAAATCCCCTTTGAATCCAGGTCTAAAAACATTTCTTTAGTTCTATTTTGATGCTTTTCTAAAAGAAAAAATAATTCAAAATAAAAAAGATGTTAAAAAAATATCTAATAATAGCTAAAGTAGTTTTATTTCACAAGATATTAAATTCTACTTCTTCATGCTGTTGAGGACATTCACTATCTTATCTCTGTCTTACTTCGTGACCTATCACTAGCACATCGGAGCATCTTCTACATAAGAATAAATAATGAAGGTCCTAGGAGACTTCACGGAATATATGACACTTCGCTCATCTTTGGAGTCACAATATTAAGAGCCGGGATTTTGGGGGGGAGGATAGGATTGGAAGGATGCTACAAGAAAGGTGCTGTCGATGATGAATGGCACGTATCTAATTTTTCTGAGATTCTTCTTGATTCTAAGATTTTTTCTTGGAAAAGAAGCCTTTCCACTATCCGCTGAGATGGGTAAGACCCCCAACACTTATGAAACAATATCATCACTTCACAAAAAAGAAGAAGAGCTGTATAATGCATTTTTACCACTGAAATAGGGAAAAAAGAAATTAAAGATCCAAAATACAAGCCCTCCAGTTCCAGTGCACTGATTGCCTTGGTCCACAGGGAATTAGTTAGGATATGGCATATGCTTCTGTTCAAAACTCCAATTAATTTACATAATTTCTAAGAATAGGTTTCACTGAAGTGAAAGGAAAGCTTTTAATTAGTATTAGACTCAAATTGATACACTGTATAATGAACTCCTCTCTAATTCCTTTATGCACAGTGCTATGAGAAATACTGCGTTAAAAATGGGGGGAAAAGGGGGAAAAACGGCTTTCCGTGCAGCTGTGTGCTGAGTCTTCTCTCTGAGTTTATTTCCTTTTCCAAGGAAGGCCAAGCACTTCCTTTTGGAGATCAGCTGCTTTAGACAGTACCAGACTCCACCTTGGGCACGCCTGTGTGCACATGCTAGTAGCTCTTTTAAGGTAGCTACACCTCCTTGCTGCTGCGGTTTCGCCCACACAACGTGGGGCTGAATGGGTTGGGAGTATTTCTCCACCAAACTTCTGGGCTCAGTAGGGGATGTGGCATCAACAAGTCCCTACTGTCTGTCCCCAGTCGGGGCTGGTGCATAAATCAGCCCCAGAAGCAGATCAGAGAGCCCATGCCAACTCACAATCCCATCCCTGTTCCCCCATCTCTTGAGTAAAATTATTTCACCCTGGGCATGTCTACACATGCATTAATGTGCAATAGTTACTGTGCATTTAGTTTAGTACTTGCTTACAAAACGCGCAGTAATTATCGTTACTGCGCAGTACCACCGGCTAACAGCGTCTTTGTGATGCTTATTGCACAGTAGCCTAATACTACTGTGCAGTAGCGTATTAGCACAGGTTTTGCCCGCCCTGCTACTGCACAGTGTTATTAGGCTAATGTGCATTAAGTGTCTCATGTAGACGCGCCCCCTGTGGAGTAGCTCCTTCTTTCTGTGTTCCTATTCTGGCTGGTGAGCAGGGTACAGACATACTTCCAGCTCCTTCTGCTCCACCACTGCCCCCTTACCCGCAACGGGACATACTGGATAAAGGGCTCCAACGAATTTCACACAGTCCAAGGCCCCTGATACTCCTTGTGACAACAGGCAGCAGATAAGCGATCCTAGTGCCAGCAAGGGTGCCAGAATCTGACCCTTTATTAAGAGATCACAGTGTTTTACAGCTTTATATACATAGCCAATGAATGAGGGGACGTGCCAGCCACACACAGAGGAGGGGACTTGTGTCTCCACCAGGGACGAGTGCAGCGAGCAGAACTTGGCCTACAAAGAAGGTGCAGGGGGGCAATATCTTTGGCAGGGTCCAACATTTTCTTCCCCACATGGCGACGGCCAGTTGGACCTTTCTCCTCGCGCTGCTCACATGCAGCTTGGAGGACTCTAAATCCAGGCTGGTTTGCACTAGAGAAGGATTTTGTTCCCTAAGTTATATGCCCTGAAGACAAGAGTTTAGAATAGAAATAACCCCCCTGCCTTAACCACCGAGGACCCATTCAGGCGCTGAGTGGGACTGACAGCTTGTTGTGGCACTGTGCAGGTCCTCACGGCAATGCTAGAATTACGTTAAGCAGCCAGAGTACGAGGAATTAATATGGTACAAGCGCAGCAGTCACTCGTTCAAGGGTCACGATCTCCAACATGAGTGATTACGGCCGCTGCCGGCGTTCGTGAGTTTTGAATGGAAAATAACACAACCCTCAGCTCCAGCAAAGTCTGCCGCTTGCAGCCTGAACTGCATCAGCAAGAGCCAGAGCTGTGATGAGTCTCCCTAAGACTCTTGAGAAGCAATTAAATGAAGCCATGCTCCCACTGTGTTTCCATGCGCACGCAGCAAACCCATTTGCAAATTTTCCAACCTGCTGAGACTCTGACCCTTTGGGTCACTGGCAAGATGGTGGTAGAGAGATGCACTTCAAAATCATCGACACTGTAGTGCCCTGCTCTAACTTACAATG
Source organism: Alligator mississippiensis (assembly GCF_030867095.1). NCBI lineage: Eukaryota > Metazoa > Chordata > Crocodylia > Alligatoridae > Alligator > Alligator mississippiensis. The sequence continues at coordinate 10,257,919 of NC_081827.1, forward strand.
GGATGAACACCCCAGGACCTCGGAGCACTTAGCAACTATTAGTTAACAAACTCCACATGCAGTATAACCCCTGTTCCACCTGCAGGATGTGATCCTGGGATGCGGGGCACGACTAGCTTGAAGTCATGCGCTAGCAAGCATCGTGCCAGTGAAGAGCTGGGAACAGAACAGAGTCCTATTCAGACACATCCGGGCATCCAATTAGATACTGAGTTTTAAAAGTGCCTATGGGACTCAGCAGCCTATAGGACTTAGGGGCACCATTTAATGAAGCATGCACATGCTTACAGAAGGGAGGCATCTCACTTCCTTACAAACGCCTCCTAACTCCCACCCAGAATGAGTGACTGGCACAGGTACTCAGCGCCAAAATAACTTAGGAACGTGGCACTGGACGACGCTACATGCGTCCTTGAACACTGATGCCTATAACCATAAGTAACTTTATAACAGATACCTGGTCTTGAAGAGACATACATGAATTCTCAGAGCAGCTATCAGGGTCTGTAGGCACCTAAATATCTCTGTAAATCTGGCTCTAAGGCACTCAGGAGTGTAATGCTTGCTCACTATGTCTACACTGCAGACAGCAGTGGTATCAAGACTGGTAGTATTTACTATATTACACGTATTGCATTGCGTAAACTACCGCATTGCTGTAGTGTAATACTTGTGGCCATTGCAGCATGAAGCTCAGTGCAGCCTGATTTGCACGGCACAGCGGCAATCTAAAATAGGCTGTGCTAAATTCAGTGCTGTTTCTCATACCCAAGCCAGGCCGGACATCTCCACGTTACCCTGGTGCATAGACAGACCCAAGCAACGGGATTTAGACTACTGAGCCCCCTATGAAAATGGGGTGTTGCATAACACTTTCAGGAGCGACTCACCACGACGGGCCAGTGCACCCATTTTGCATATGCAAAAACTTCCTTCACGGCCACTCTGCTGCTGAGCGCAATCCAGTTCCAGGGGCTCCCGAATGGGTCAATGGCTGAAACACTGGATTCGCCCCAGCTTCTCCGACCCACTAGACATGTGCTCCGGTAGCGAGCGTGCAGGCTATTCAGACCCAGGCCTCGATGCTCAACCAGCTTTGTGCTGGCCCAACCCTGCAACTAGCCTAATCCCGTGTGCCAGATCCAGCCGCATGCCAGCCCAACTCTGCATATGGCCCTATCCTGTGCATGGGCCTGACCCCATTCACGGCACAATTGCACGCACCGGATCTGAACATGCTCCAGCCCAATCCCACACATGGCCTGATCCTGTGCACTGGAACCGGCTACATGCCAGCCAAATCCCATGGGCTGGATGTGGCTGGAGTGACCTTGCACAGCAGCCAAACCGCAGATCAGTGATCTAAAGCACAGGGCCATGTCATCTAGCCTGCGGGTCTCCCTGCGAGTCCGGGAATTTGGCAGTAGAGAAGCAGCCACCACTCCCCTCCTGCTAAATTTCTGCCATGCGGCAAGCCCCATAGGCCAGCTGATAGGGAATGAAATGCTACTGATTTTAAGAAACTCTCTTGTTTTAGAGCAGCGGAAGAATCAGATCCTTCAATGTCTCAATGAAGAAGGTAGCTTCTGTTTTTACTGTCTAATAATAAGCTCCCTCCCAATGTTTTCCCCAGCATCCCAGGGGGATGAGATGCTTCCAACAGTCTCGCTGTAATCACACCTCTCATCCCAATAGGCAGTCAGGAATAAGACAATAATAATCATATTAATATCAATTACAACCATTTCTAAGCTGCCTCCATAGGCATCTAGTTTTAATGGTTCATTAAGAAAAAACAGCCCTTCCGAATGCTGCACCCTGCATTATTTGCACGTGAATCGGGCTTGTTTTGCAATTCATCAGCTTCCTTTTCTAACCCCGGAGAGACGCACCCTGCACCGAGGCAGAATTTCCCGAGGAACTGGAGCGGCATTAAGCTAGCGGTGTGCGGTGCGACAGCCCCCACCGAGGGGGAGAAGTCATGCAAGATCCCATAGCCGAAGTAACCGTGAAGCCAACTGGGCCAAACGTTGCCCTCCAACGCCTCCCCTGAAATCTGGGGTAGCCCTACGCCTGCACTCAAGGGCTGAAGATAGCCGTGTGCATTTTAGGACTCGTCTGTTAAACAGTTACCATAGAAACAAGAATTGCAGCGTAGTCACCCTAAATGGAAAATCCAAAGCACCTTTTCTCTATCCTTCAAACTGTTACAGATGGCGAAACTGCTGAGGAGCAAAAACTCCTTCCTACACACACAGCCCGCCAGATGCTTCGATTCATCTCAAAACATAAGCAGCAGAGAAAGAGTTAAATGCACACAGACTCCCCCTCCCGCATTACCGTCCTCCAGGAAAACGATAGGAGTCTCCAGCCAATCCCAATCCAACCACACCAGGCCTTCGACAGCCATTATTATATGGTTTATCCCCATTTCACAGGCAGGACAGCTGAGGTGCACAAAGGGCTCAGCTCCATATTTTCTAACAGGAGAATTCAAAGCAGGGCCACCCAAATCCTGAATTAACGGCCAGACTTTCAAGGGGTTCTGGGCATTCCCAGCTACCTGTTGGGGCTGATTTGCTCTTTGCTTATAAAGAAGTAAATGAGGAGTAACTCTAGTGAAGTCAGTGGAGATGCACTAGAGTAAGAGACCTAAGAATGGGGCTTCCTGGAAAAGCTTGCTTAAAAGCACCTGTGCAAACAGCTCAGGGTCAGGCTCTGCTTGCATTTATGCTACTGTGAATCAGAGCAACTGCACTGAAATGACCAGCGTTATCTCATACCCACCCCACTGCACTTAGGAGAACACAGCTCGACAGGCGTGAGGTTAGGCAATCTCCTTGGAAAAGAGTTTAGTGACATGGCCAAGGACACTGGGGAAGTCAGTGTCAAAGACTAGCCTCAGGAAATCTCCAGCACTAATTCTGCTGTCAGAAAGCTGAAGAGACCGCATTGCTAGGCTGGCCTCTCAAGGCCTGACAACCTTTGGTGTTTAATATTTAAAGAAGCAATGAGTACGATTTAAAAAACCAAGGATGGTAGGACCAAATGTTCACTCAAAATGGAGAATCGCTTCAATTAATAGAGAAGTAGGCCTGGAAGGGACCTCAAAAGGGTATGCAGTCCAACCCCCTGCCTGAGGCAGGAAAGGTCTTGGGTCCCAGAGGGAGATCAAACCTGCAGCCTTGAGGTCATCAGCCCCATGCTCCAACTAACTGATCTACTTGGCCTCTCTGCTTATGTCAGAAGTTATGTTCCCCTTTACGGGAGTTTCCTCTGGAGTTTTATTCCTTACCCTTAACAGTTATGTGCAGCTGTTGCTCCAGATCGACAGCCACCCCAGAAGCAGCTGCATTTTGCATGCCTGGACAACGACATGCTTCATTCTCTATAGTACCTACGATCCTCACAAACAGCAAGACAAGGTTCCTCGGGTGAATTTGATATCTTTTATTAGACCAACCCAAATGGTTGGAGAATAGTTATTAAGCAAGCTTTTGGGTTCAAAAACCCTTTGTCAGGCTAAGGAAGCTTCAGCGGTTGGTGTGTGCTCTTCCTGGATGGAAATAAAAGATATCAAATTCACCCAAGGAACCTTGTCTGCCTATGTCCTTAGACCAACATGGCTACAACCCAAAACCCGCGCAACAGCAATGCATTTAGGGAGGGAAGTGCCGGTATCCCATCTGACTCACTGAGAGGTTAAGACACATGTCTAAGACCCAGCAGAAAGCCCATGGGAGGAGCAGGGGTAGGAACTGCAGCCCAGATCCTGAGTCACCATCCAACACCTTGATATGTTCATCTTTGCTCCTGATGGGGGAGAGTGGTGGGGAGCAGCTATAGGCTTTTAAGTCACTTTGCAACGATCTGTCCCTCTATATTAGAAAAGATGAATGGATTTAGTGAGAAAGGACAGCAGCAGGCTGAATGGAGGTGTTCAGCCAGGAGAGTTGAACTCGGTGCAGCCTAAAGCAGCCACGTGGATGGCACAGAGCATCGCTTCAGGAGGCTGACAAGTGCGGTGGATGCAAGGGAACAGATGGAATATAAATAGTCTGGCAGGCTGTAGCAGGACGGGGACCTGGAGGTTATTAGAGCACAGCAGACCTTGCAACCGCAGGCCGAGCAATCAGCACTTGGAGGGACTGGGGACAGTCTCGATTCTGAGTTGAACCTGCACGAGAGCAGGCAGTCGCGGAGTAAAAACTCCTTTAGTTTTCTATGTGTCCACTCCCTCCAGTGCAGGATCATCCTGTGCAGGTTTCTTCCTCTTAGCTTTGTCGAGCCTGCTTTAAGCATCTCAAGAAGAGCTGGTCAGAAAACATGATCAGATAACTGTGAACAATTCTGGGGCCATTTGGGCCCTTTTTGTGTCAGAGTTTTGAAGGACAATGTCCTCCAAATGTAAAAAAAATCTACCAATCACTATGGAAAATTCCTAGCCTAGAGTTTTTCATCTGGATTTTAAATTTCAGATCAAAATACTACTGAATTTTTTAATGCTTTTGAGCAGCTCTCATTTCAAGGGGTGAGACTGCCCTAGGGAAAATCTTCTCTTTTTAATTATTCTTTAGTAAAAATCCATCCCATTACTCTCAGCATCAATTATTACTGTTGCTGATTACGGTGCCCTTACTCAGCCACCCTGGAAACATCCCGTCTACTTTATTTAAGGATCTCTCTACCTCCTAAAATAGAAACAGAAAAGCCCTTGTACATTAAGGGCACATTGCACTAGGTGCTGCACAAACAGGGAGGATGTCCAATCTGAATTTAACAGGACAGGTTTAGGAGAATTTATGCCAGTTAAAAGGCATGGCCCAAGGATTTTGCATGCTGGAGAATTCATCATATCCCTAGACTAAATTCCCCATTCTTGCTGTGAAAAAGTGACCCTTGCTTCTAGTGTGAATTTGACTACTGTCAGCCTCTAGATGCTGGCTCGCACTATTCCTGGGCTCCAGATTAAAGGGCTCTCCGCAGTCGGAAGTCATCTCTCCTTGCAGGTTCGTACAAGCCATTTTTAGGCTGAAGCTAGCAATAGATACAAACAAGTATTCCTACGGGAAATGCCCTGTGATTTCTAGTTACAAAGGGGTGCAATGGCATCCTAGAAAAAAATCATACTCCCAAGGATATTTTTGGGCCTCTGCTCAATACAACTGAATACACCGCCTACCAATATGTTAGAATAAGATTGAAAAAGCCCCTCTCTCCTTTCCATAAGCGATGGGAATTATTTTTTTTAAAAATGCAAAATGCCTAAGCCATTGAGGGGCATAAATTTTGCCAAAAAGGGCTTGTTCCTAAGGTTAAGTCTCCTACTCGCAGAAGTGACTGCAGCGTACTGAAGACACAACGCAAACTGGCTACGGTATCAGTAGCAGCCTAGCAGGAGCACCACAGACCTCAGCGTGGTTTCACCACTTGACTCTGTTTCAGGAGTGTTTTTCTGCCCGTGCCAAACTCCATGAGGCTAAAGCTACCCTGCTAGCAGGGCCCACGCTGGCTTCTTTCAGGCTAGTCCAGGTCATTTCTACACAACATCACTGAGAGTGCTGTGAAGATCTAAGGAACCTAAGCTTTTCAGCAAAATTGATGCTCCTAACTCACTTAGGCACCCTGGAGATATCTCATCTACTTTAAGGAGCAATATGATGTTTGTGAAATAGAAACAAAAGATAAATAAAAATATTACAAAGGGTGTTATAATGTCTTTTCGCTAAGCCTGTTCAGGAGGTGCAGCTCACATAGTATTATGGGTAGCAGTAAAATGACAGGGAAAGTCATTTTTTGGCCCCCACCCCAGCATTTTTACAAAGCCTGCCTAGTGTAACCACAAAAAAGTTCTGTAAGATGTTGCACAGGAAAAGGTAGCACTTAGCAGCTTCTTGGTACCCGAGAAGCAGTGGGGATACAATTCTAGAGACAAGAGGTCTCCTCCGGCTCTGCTGCTAGTCCTTATGGCAGCCTTGGGCAAGACACTTCAGCTCTGAGCCTCAGTTTCTCCATCCGTAAAATAGGCACAAAGTTTCCTCCTCTGTAAAGTGCTTTGAGATTCAAATAGGAAATTCCCGTTGGTGCAGCACAGCCTAGTAGGCGCACACACTCTCAGGCCATATGGCTTAGCAACCAGATCAGCGATTCTCAACCTGGTTGCCTTTGCAAACCAAAGCCCTGCTGCTTTGCACTGCAGTTGAAATAAATGAGCCTAGAGGAGAACCACTTGTGCAACACCCCCCATCCAACCTTACCCCAAAGCCAGAATCCGGGGCGCAGATTACAAGACATTGACCTGAACCATCTGTCTTCCTTGGTCTGTGGTCCTACAGTAATGCTCATCTCAGTGCATTCATTCAGCTTTGCATTGCTCGCTTCTCCTAGCAGATGTGCATTGTGGCGGCTCATTTATTCATTGATAGAGCCCTGATGCCCTATATAGGCCTTCTAGTCAAATACAGACCTGAATGTAGTGTCCTTCTTGTAGCGACTGGCACACAAGAGTGGGATGTGGCTACCATTTGCATCCAAGTGCTTCTGAATCCCAAGCCCAAGTAACAAGCTTCCCATTTTCAGCTGGGTTGGCTAGGGTCAGCCTTTGAAATGAATCCACAGCAGGGCTTGAACTTTCCATCAGTGCTATAGCAAGACACCGGAAGTGCTCTACCACCATTGCATCCCAACACCTTCATGCCATCATGAAAATAACTGAGCATAAGCTTTACATACTGACAAGTGACAGTAATAGTAAGTTGAGCTTTGTCAGAAATAGTCTAGTCTTCTTTTATGTAGAACACGAACAGGAAAAGAAATGAAATAAAAGAAAAAAACTGGGCTGGGAGGGACCTCGGGAGGTCAGTTAGTCCAGTCTCCTGCTCTCTGTACCACCTCTGTGTTCTAACAATAGTTTGTGCACCAAGGTAAGGAAAGTTTTTTCTGCTTCGTGGAAAGAAATGATGGATACATGAAATAAGAAGCCAGTTGCCATCATAATAAGGGACCACCTGTGTATAAAGAGCCAACACAAGACCTACACATCACTTATGCCTGCTGATATTTTCACATTAGACAGAGTAAATAGGTACTCTGCAATGCACTGACTTCTTCTTATGCCTCTGCCTAGCTGAAGTACTAATCCGTTGGATTTCAACACCCTCAATTCTAGCCAAGAAGTTGCCGGCACCCATTTTCAAAAGGCAAATTACAGCCAGCCACATTAGAAGACAATGTAGTGAAAGGATCATATGTGGTATAGAGGACCACGTACAAGACTAGAACTCCATTTCCCCAGTAGCCCTTCCTTGCACTCATCTCTGGCTCAGGACTGAGAACAAACAGCCCTGCAACCAAAGATCAAGGTGAGACATTCAAACCCAACCGAAGTAAAACACTTCAGCCACACTATATCGAATTAGACTGTGGCATTCACCAATTCCTGAAGTGGCTAAGAATTTAAGAAGCGGGTCAAAAATCAACTACACATTAATATAGAAATCAAGACAATGCAGAATGCATATAATTGTAGGCAAGAAAAATGTTGGAAGGCATATTAAACCTTATGCTTCAGGGCAGGAGCCAGGCTGTAATTAGTAGAGGACAGGATGAGAAGCCAAGTGAGAGATAATATCTACTAGGGGAGTTTTCTTTCCAAAATTCAGTACAGGTTACTCTCAGAAGTAGGATTGCACCTTGGGTTTCATCCAGTATCACTAATCCTTCATTCAGAAATCCCACTGAAGCCTTCTTTTGAGGACATGGGTGAAATAGGTGGGGCTTTATACAGAGGACTTATTATAAGGGCCTTTAAAAATGCAAAATATACCCAAGTTCTACCCTCTCCCAAAAACTTCATATGACTATGGGCAGATATCTCACTTGTGACCCGCTGCAGCAGGACATAACAGAGCATTGCCCAGACAATGTAAATGCGTGACGCAAAATCGTTCCATTTACTTGTACGTTGTAAGCTCTTGAATTAAAAAGAAAAAAAAATGCATCTCTTACCTTGAACACTTCCATTGGAAGAGGACATTTTGCTGCATCATTAAGGGATTTTTCCCGAGCGCATTTCCACTCAGATATAGTCTTCAGAGAATAGATTTCTAAAGCAACAACACAACAACAGTCACGTAACAATTTAAGGATCAAGCACTCTTATACTGTGTTCATCTCACTATGCACTAGGAAATTGTATAGTCTATTTAAACCAAACAATACATGTTAAACCACGCTGTACAGTACTATTAAAACCAACACAAAAGAGAAACTAATAGAAAGCAAGAGTTGAGAAATGTACTTCATATCTTCATATCTTTTTTTTTTTTTTTCCTTGAAAAACATAGGGGGTTTTTTTGGTTTGGTTTTGAAAACCAGATCCTTTCAGGCTTTCAATCGTCAAAACCTGACGTTTGGAGCTTTTGGCTTTTCAACTGAATTGAAAATATTTCGATAAATCCAGAAGTTTTCTCATTAACTTTCCCGTTTCGCTGAAAGGATGCTTTTGTCCAAAACACCAAAAAAAATTGCGTTTAACTTTTGGCGCAAGTACATTTGTATCAGAATCCAAGTTACAATGCCAAGTCAAAAGCAAGCGGTTATGAATGCTGATCAGACTGAAGTACACTTTTATGACAGTATCTTCATAGGGGATTCACGTTGCTTTTAGTGAATATCCTTAAATAGATTTAATGTCATTAGTCATATTAGCAAATCCTTTTGTGATTCATTGCAGTAAAATGCCAATAAATCATCTCCTGTAGAAAACAATACAATGAGGAAGAACTTTATATTGGCTTTATTTCTGCCCTACATAACATATTGTTACCCAGAGCAAGTTACTGCAGAACATTCATACCAAGGTCTTAAAGCTAAGAGATACGATAGATTGCAACAATTATTAAAATGGAAATGAACATTTAGCCAATAACAGGCAGAAATCCAGATACAGAATAAACAGGATCTAATTCAATTGACATCAATGCGGTTGCATCCATTTACACCTATGGTGTATTTGGCCCAATTTGCATTTGAAATTCCATATTTCAGAGAAAAAAAAACGTGAATTTGCTCGCTGCCAAAGATTTACTGCTGCATCTTACAATTCTGAGGGAGAAGAGGAAAAAAAAATAAGGAATTGGCAAGCGCTGCCTTCACCTAGCACTGCCGCTACAAGAGAATTTTATGCTCTGATCTCAACAGATTTAAGACCTTATCAAAATAGGATTTGCAGAATCACTCAGTGGAAGTGGAAGTATTTATACATCCACTATATCAAACTATGCTACTTCAGGCAGACATCAAGGATATGCATATGAATTTAAGCACCCTTAAACGGAAATGTTAACCTTTCAGGGCTGTATTTTTAATTCCTTGCCTGTCTGGTTTTTAATGTGATCTGGAGCCCCCATTTACAGGGCAAATTTGAGTCATGGTCTTTAGCATCAAGTGGACCTTTTACTGAAGTGGTCATTATTTTATGTACCTGTTACCGTGCTCACCCTAGTGTTTCTGGAATCGCTGCTCCTGCTTGAAGGCATGAATGAAAATCACCCACACCTACTTTCTGGCCTGAATGCTCTCACTGTAGCTAAGGGGAAAATTCACAGGAGTACAATTCATTCCCCTAGGGACAGGGTATTGCTTGGTCAAGAGGGACACTGGCCATGTCTACACGCTCATTAATGTGCCGTAATTACGGCGCATTAAAATTTAGTACCTGTAATGACAGGTACTGACATAATGCACCATAAATCGGCGCTACCTTGCAATAGCGCACTTGAATGCTTTTTGTGCGACATTAATGCACATTAGACTAAATCTACTGCGCATTAGTGCAGCCTTTGCCCACTGTGCTAATAGGTGGTAGAATTACTCTTCTGTGCATTAAATGTCTCGCACAGATGCACCCAATGTGACTCGGATACAAGAGGGTGTCCCCTGGCTATGAGAGAGAAGGGCACTGCAGCTGCCTGGGACCTGGTGCACCATATTTCCCCGGCTGGATGGTGTGCTGTGGGGGAATAGGACCAAGGCTCGCTCAACTCCCTGCCCTACACCACCCATTCTGATGCAAATATGGCTGGACGATGTAGCAAGCTGCAGCCTTAATCCTGCAGCAGCCAAGGGGAGCTCCAGGCTGCCCTGGTGCCAGCCCCAGGCTGGCTGAGGGCATGGGGAGCCAGGCCTGGGCTCCAGGGAGCAGGAGGGAACTGTCCCAGAGTGGGGGACAGGTCCCAGCCATGTGGAGCTCAGGATCACCAGCACTGGTTTGGAGTGATGCCGTGTGGCCGAGTGATACCAGCACCCTGAGCTCTCCCCTCGCTTTGCTTGCTGAGGGGTTGGGGGAGCTCTCTGTCCCTGGTCCTGGCACTGCTCAGCTCCTGGCTGTCCCCAGAAGCATCTCCCCCCAGTCCTGGTGCTGCTTACCCTCTGCCCCCATGCATCTTCCCCTGGTCCTGGTGCTGCTCAGCTCCCAACACCCTCCGGACACGAGTGGGGAGCGGGAGTCAACCGAAACACGGGCTGAGCAGGCAGCAGCAGGGCTAAGGAGATGGAGAAATTCTCTGTCCCCAGCCCAGTGCTGCAGGGACAAAGAGCTCCCCCATCCTGGCACTGCTCCGGGGGGGAGCTGAACAGTGCTGGGACCAGGGACAGAGCGCTCCCTGTCCCCTCAGCAAGCCAAGCAAAGGGCGAGCTCAGGGCACTGCTGCCGCTCAGCCACAGGACACTGCCCCAAGCCAGTGCCACCAAGCTGGGCTGTGATCCCGAGCTCTGCACCAGAGCCGTGGACAGCTCCCCCCACCACCCCCTGCTGCCTAGGTTGACCAGGAGCAAATTGCTCCAGGTCAGGGTCTACACATGCACTACTGCGCAGTAGCTAATGCACTGTGAATCGAACACCTATATTTGTTGGTACTAGCAAATGGTGCATTAGCCTAATTTACTGCATCGAAAGTCCCGCGCATGTGTAGATGGTGATGCTTTACTGTGCATTAGTCTAATATGCAGTAAAGTATCTCGTGTAGACTGTAGTCTCTAACACAGGGGCGGGCAATTATTTCGGGCGGAGGGCCGCTTACTGAGTTCTGGCAAGCCATCAAGGGCCGCATGACAGGCAGCCAGGGGCACATAAATATTCATTTTTAAAAATTTTAGTTGCCCCACAGGCCAGATAGAATGGCCTGGCGGGCCGCATTCGGCCCACGGGCCGCATTTTGCCCACCCCTGCTCTAACATGAACTAACAGAGAGGCTAGAGATCTCTTCTTCAGATGGGACATGCAACTCTGAGGGTATCACCAAACCTGGCCCCATCTCAGCCATCCCCCATTATTCTTTCCCAGACATCTGTTTTCATGTCTTTTGCTCAGCTTCAAGCTAAGATGAACCTTCCTTTCTCTCCTCAGACTGATCTCCCAAATGCAGCTGTCAGCAGGGGATCTTTCCCTAGCCGGTTCTGCATCCCATGGCCTTGTGGATGGAGGATTTCCTGCTTATAAGGATTGGCCCTCATAATACAGCTGCCTCCAAGAGCTGAGTATCTCCTTTACTGGGCTCAAAATTGACACTCTTTCTTTTGGGGCTTAGACTTAACAATCAGAAAAAGGCCCTTTGTATACCAGGCTTAGACTTCTTGCAGCCACAGATCTTAACCTTTTTATACAGCCCAGATCCTAGAGGCATTTGATTTGGGGGGGGAACCCAAGTTTCATTTAATTTCTAGCTCCCCATAGAGAAAAAACTAGAAAAAGGTGGCTCCAAAAAGGCTTTATAATCAGGAAACAGAAACAGCCCAAAGATCACTATATTTTTAAATCTCTCGAGGCCAGATTCTAGTCCTCCTATCAAGTGTCTGTGGATTTAGGCGCCTGCATACAATTCTCTTCCACCCTGGTCAAATCCTGAAAAACCGTTCAGGCATCAACTTTTGTAATACGCTGACACCCTTAACACCAAGTCACAATTAACAGTGAGGAGGAGAAAGAGTCGCATACCTTTCGCATCAACTATTTTTCAGGGACTTGCGCAGGGTAAAACAGAATCCCATTGGGGTATCTACTTCCATTTGTAATGGGGGGAACAGAATCTGACCCTGGGTTTTTGACAACTCCTCCAAACACATGGGGTTAGCCAGGTGCAAACACCTGCTGTGGACTGCCAGGGTCAGATACTCAGCTGTGGTGTTGGAGCTACACCATTCACACCAGCTAAAGGATCCAACACAAACTATTTCCCTGCACTCTTACTGTGTTTTATATTTACTAATGCCCCGAAAGGCTTCGTGTTCCCTACAGTGACTGCAATGGAGTTGCAGGAGATAGCCAACACAGGGAAGCTGGTGTTCCTTGCACTAACACTGGGTGAAAATTAGTTGCAATTTTTTTTTGCATATAGTCAACAACCCGCGGAAGATAAAGATGCATCTAATGGTTTCAATAACTGGAGAGCAATATTACGTACGCATTCTGTTAGACTGAGACAGCCGAGTTACGTTGGCAAGTTTATGGACACTAAATCGCATGGTTAAAGGAGCATAACGCATTTTCTTTAAGAGATAGCGTTGCAGGTAATTGAACAAAGAGGACTGTGACCATTTGTATTCAGGGTAACAAGAAATAACCAATTAAAATCACTGTCAATTCATCTTTACCTAGAAAGTCATACAAACCGAGGCAATCTCACTTCATCTAAATGCTGGGCACCAGATCCCCAATTGTGCCATGATTTATATCAGCTGGTGACTTGTAATATTGGTACAGGTGGACCCCCCCACTACATCCACTGTATATCAGGTTAAAAGGCTTAAGCAGTGTAAAGGGGTGCTAGAAGCCCTGGTTCCAGGTATGCAAGGACAACCTGGGCAGAAAGTGTGACCACCATGAGGACCTTTGCAAACCCCGGCATGGGAGCAATGCAGACTAGGGTTGAAGGTAGGCTTGCTGCCCATGGCGCTGCACCAATTCTGGGCCACAAGGCACTATCAGAGAGGTGTAAAGATCACCTGGAGGGATCTTTGCCCACCTGCCTCTAGGTTGTAAGCTATATCCTCAGCTCCATGAGAAACAGCAGACTTTCCCCAATGGGAAACACGTAAAAAAACAAAGTGAAACCCAGACCAGCAGGCTCTGGGTTAATGTTCAGTATAGGGGGGAAAATATAGCATAGTCACACAAGAAATAAAGTCTATGGTGCATTTCTTTTTGATAGATCAAGAAAGCAGACCATAAAGGCACCGTAAGGACCAGCAGAAAGTGCCTGTGATGGAACAATGTCATCTTACATTAGCTGAGGGCCTTGCAGAGATGAACCCGATACTTTGGTGCCCTGGGACAGGGGGCTAGAGGTTGCTAAACAGCAGGCTGCCCATCTAGGGGCCCTTTTCATAGATTTCATAAATTTTCAGACATTAGGGCTGGAAGGGACTTCGAAGATCATCAGATCCAGCCCCCTGTCCCAGGGGCAGGAAGTCAGATAGACTCAAAGGATCCCAGCAAGATAAGCATCCAAGCATTTCTCGAACGAGTCCAGAGTAGGTGCCTACACCACTTCTGGAGGGAGTCTATTCCAGGTCTTGGGGGCTCGGACCGTAAAGAAATTTTTTCTTATGTCCAGCCTAAAATGGTCTTGGAGGAGTTTATGACCATTGGTCCTTGTTATCCCTTGGGACACTCTGGTGAACAGACGTTCCCCCAGATCCTGATGCACATCCTTCATGCACTTATAAGCAGCTACCAGGTCCCCCCTGAGCTTGCACTTTTCCAGACTGAACAGTCCCCTGGCTCACAGCCTCTCTTTATAAGGCCTATTCTCTTGCCCTCTGATCATGCGCGTGGCTCTCCTCTGGACTCTCTCAAGCTTCTCAACATCCTTCTTGAATTGCGGAGCCCAAAATTGGATGCAGTACTCCAGCTGTGGCCTCACCAAGGCCGAGTACAGCGGGAGGATGGCATCCTGAGATTTACTTGAGAAGCATCTATGGATGCAAGCCAGCGTTACTAGCCACAGCATCGCATTGAAGGCTCATGTTCATCTTGTGGTCAGTCATGACCCCCAAGTCTCTTTCAGCCGTGGTGCTAGCAAGTGTAGCACTGCCAGGCGTATAAGTATGCTGCGGGGGGGTTTCCGCCCCCCAAGGTGGAGCACATTACATTTAATCGGTATTGAACATCATCAGGTTTGTGTCCGCCCACTTACTAAGTTTATCCAAGTCAGCCTGGATCAGGTGTGGACGCTATGCCCCAAAGTTTAGTGTCGTCGGCAAACTTAACCAGTGCGCTTCTGACACCAATGTCCACAGCGTTGATAAAGATGTTGAAGAGAACCGGTCCAAGGACAGAGGCTTGGGGAACGCCCCGGTCATGGAGCACCATGACGATTCGCTGCCATCAGCACTACTCTCTGGGTCCGACCACGGAGCCAATTTCCCAGCCATCGGACTGTGGCGTAGCCGAGGCCACAGTTGGCCAATTTTGAATCATCCCATTCACCCACCCCTACTTACACCCCAGGGTCTATCACTCGGGGGCCAGATCCTATGAGGAGATACAACTGCTTGGCATTTTGGAGGGTCAGGCCCAAAACAGGATAAATACACATTGGTTTTCTAAGGTACTCACAGCTTCTGGACATGGGACCTATTCCACCTATCGGGCATGTGAGTGGCCTCAGGCGCCTAAGCAGGATCCTATTCCACCCTGTCTGAGTCCCTGAAAGAAGAGTTGGTGCAATTGGTGGGTCCTCCTCCTCCTCCTTGTGGCTTTTCTATCACTCAGTCTTAAGGGTAAGATGATGGTAGGGTACACAACCAGATGCATTAACTGATTTCCAAGGATTTGAGCAGGGTAGAACAGGAGCACATATGAGCGTGTAAGTTTATTTAGATGCTTAATACCTAGAGCAACATCTGGCTATTTCTTTTCCAAACTCGAAAAGTTTATAGCCCTATTATTTCTCTGCTCCAGTTGTCACCTTGCCGAACAAGAAGTTAGGACACTACTGCGGGATGCACTAAGGACCAAATTCAATTTGCGGCCTCTTCCATTTTCATTTCTTGAGTTAACAACATCCATGAAGCAGCAGCACAGTGACTTTCATGCATTTTGTAACATTTGGCTTTGCCAGTGAACACCATACCATGCAGCCAGCGGACTTCACTGTGCATGAAGGGAAGCAGTTGCATCCCCAGTGGTGAAGCCAAAAGGAGAAAGTGAGATATCTGAAGGCTGTGCAAGCCTGAGACTTAGAAATCCTTGGCTTTCAGTTGCTTTTGACCTTGTCTGTGGAGTAGGGAGAGCAACATTTGGGAATGTAGGTAGGGAGCGTGAAGGGACAAGCATAGGAATTAGGAGGGGATTAATTAGGAAGAGGTGGGGCAGGTTGGTAGAGTAGTTGACCTGTCTCACTACAGCTCCACAGGTGTGAGAAGCTTGGGCCTTGCTGGGGACTCCTGCCAAAAGCCACCACCAGCTGTCCAGTAGTAAATGGAGACCCAAGAGTCACCAGCTGGAGACCTAAGAGTCTCCAGAGTCAATGGAAAAGTTCAGGTGAAGCGACCTGCTCTGCTAACACAGGGAAAGCTAAGACAGAGCACACGGTTCCTACACCAAGGTCCATGCTTTGGCTAAGAAACCATCTGCACTCGTCCAAGAGAAATTTGCCTGTTTGTGGGTTCAGTACAAGCCCTCGCTTGTGTCAAGGCAAGTATCCTGATTGCAGAAGTCAAGCTGCAAGGCAAGCAGCAGGCTGCTTCAATCAAGGGTGGAAGCAATTACAGTGCAAAGTCCTCCGATTCTGCATCCTCACAACCGTGCGGTGGGCTGATTTTCACTTCGAGTTGTCAGAGCCAAGTGAGTCCCCGCTGTTGTGCAGGATGAGGGGAGCAAATAAATGCACCTCAAATAAATGGGGGAAAAAGGCCTGCAAGGGGAACAAAAGTCTCCTAATCCAGCCCAACTCTTCCAGGAAAAGTCATCTGACAGGCATATCCTCCAGGGTGATATTGGTCCTGTTGTCATATAGACACAACAGATGCATTTATTCAGAAAATGCCCTTCAGGGGAATACAGGCTAGAGCCTTGTTCTTTCACCTCTAAAACATCAAGTTTTTGCCCTCTGCCCGGCTTCAACCGAGTTATTTCTGCTTGCATGTGCCAAAAGGTGTCTTTCTTTCTCATGGGATTTTTCATTATTATTTGAATTACACTAACTCAAACTCCAGTTCAGGACCAGGACCCCACTGTGCTGGGGACTGCATGAACATAGCAAGGGCTTACTTACCCAAGGATGCTCAGGAAATTTAATCCAGGTCAGGAAAAAAAAATTGAAAGTAGATTAGCAAGGCTGAATGAAAAACTTGTGTGTGGCTACTCTTGTTCAAAATCAAAGGGGCCTTAATTCAGTTTAGCTTCATTTACTTTCAAATGAAGTTAAGCTAAACCAAATTCATTTCCAATTAAGAGTATCCCGTCATCTTAATGCACTTCTCGGTGAAATTACATTAAACCAAATTAAATCCCTTCCCATTCTAAATTAGAGGGTCCACACACAGGTTTCATGCAGTCCAGTTTAACTAACCGTTTTATATTTGCCACTTTGCCTTAATTTGGATTAATGTTCGGTCATATTCCTGCGTAGGCAACCTAAAAACATCGCTACTGCTCTATTGAGCGTGCAGTCCTAATAGCCAACTCACACAAAGCAAGCAACATCACATCTAGGAATTGCAGATCAGAGGAGTGTTTTACCCATGGTCATACAGAAAAAAAAATGATCAATGGGAAAGCAGGTTTCTCAAGTCAGAGTTACAGCATCGTAATACAAGAGCATCCTTACTCTTTTAGTACATAGCAAATTCCTCCATACTAATAAGTTTCTATTAAGTAAAAAAAAGAAGAGACACAGAAATGATGAACCAGTAGATACACTCATCAGAGCCATTGAATTCCCAATAAACACAGACTTAAGTGCAACTAGTGAGATCAAATTTGCAAACAAGTTGGTTTACCTGTAGGTGGGTCCATTCTGTATTTATTCTCTTGACACCAACCGACTGGTCGAAGTCTGTAATCCAAGTAAAACAACCACTGGTCATAGGATTCAGTCTCCTCCAATCCCACATAGCGAAGGCGTAATCTTCCTCCAACATTTTCAACCACACTAACTATCCAGTACTGAAAGGGGTTCTGGGTATCCTGCAGCTCTATTAAGGAATCAACTGTAATGAGGTCTACAGGGTTTTTTCCTCGCAGAGGCTGTTTAAATAGAAGCAAAACTCCTTATTTTAAACTTTATTTGAAGACTTCTCAAGGAAACAGATGACAGCAGAAGATTATTTTTGTTTTTCACACCACCATCCTAGCTATCAGCAAACAGTCTGCTCTCCTTTCCATTTTACCCAGCGTCTTCCAAGTTCAAAGGCAGAAGTAAACAGAAAAACAACAGCTGTATTAATTTCTCAACCAACACCAAAAAAAAAAAAAGAGAGAGAGAGAGAGAGAGAGAGAGAGAGAGAGAGGCTGGTCCATCTTGGAGGTTTCTCAAGAACTCATTTATCTGGATGCTGATGACTTAGCGCCATATCACACCAAAGGATCCCACCCTAACCTCATACCAACTCCAGCCGAAGTTTTGGGACATACACGCAATCATAGATCCAAAGCCCACTGAAATCAAAGGAAGACTCCTGTTGACTTCAGTGTGCTTCACTAACACACAATGAACTCATTTACTTGTGTCCTTAGGTCCTGATCCTACAGACACATACGCACGTGCTTAACTTTACCACCATGGTACGGCCAATCCTGAGCATTCAAAAACAGTCATGCTCCAAAATTCATGAGACGGATCATGAGATATATTTTTATTTGAGCCTCTTCACATATTCAGGCTTTTCTTTGCAATCACCAAGGCCAGAACCCTCCTTTTAATTTAAAAAAAAAAAAAAAAAAATGAAATTCTTGTGCTAACACTTGATTCCAGGAGCTGGAGTTTTTTGAGAAAGACTCAAAAAAATCACAAGTTTCTTAATAAATCATGAGAGTGGAGACACTGCAACAGTAAAACGTCCAAATTGCTCAAAGCAATACACGGAAGTGCATACAAAATGTTTGAAAGATCAGGACCTAAGTTTTCATTATTTGTGTGCGTACCGAATCTTGTCAAAAAAAAAAAGACAGTAAAAATCAAGCTTTCTAGGGATTTTTAAAAGAGATATTCTGTATATCAGAAAGAGAGTCTAGAATGGTTCTCTCTTTGGCTGGTAGGAGGGGAAAAAGGAGAAAAAGAAAAACATTATTTTAAAAAGAAAACTGTCCTGATTTGATTTTAATCCCCAATGTCAACATTTTGAATGATTTCCAAAGTGTCTGACCAGCGCTATAGTTGGTTGAAAAATGGGGCGAAGTTTTTCTTTTATTTTCAATTTTTAAAAATAACGTTGAAATTTCAGAGCATATAAAAATTTTAACCAGCTCTACGATGAGTTGATACATCTCAGTACAAGACATTTTGCTTATAACCTCTGCTATTTTCTTATCGCATTTATTAAATGTAACCGTACAATATTTTAAAATATTTTGTCATGGTAAAATGTGATTTCTAAATATAACAACATTGCAGCAACTGGATGTAATGTGATTTTTCTTCCATACCACAATGGCTTTTGTGCAATAAAACATTCTTTAATATCAAAGGATATAGTAGCACCATAATGACTTAATTTATTATAATTCATCCCTGGCCATTATAAAGCTAATATTGCTTCTGATTTGAGCACTAGTTGCTAAACCAATCAGTCGTCACTTACCCCTGAGAGCAGAATAGCTAAAATTAATATGTGGGTTATATTAAGTATTAATATTGAAAATAAAGCCAGAACTTTTATGAATAGCTACAGTACAGAAAATCATCATTGCATATTGATTTAACACTGTAACAATGGTCTGCAGTGCTGATGAACAGTAATTCTATTTAGTAGAGGTTGCAAACACTGCATAATATGTACTGTCATATACATACTGCACCCAACAGAGCATAATTAACACAAGATTGCAAATAGATGCTCTCTATGCTACTGTTTCTTCCCTCTGTATTTCTGCCCCACTTGCCTGCCTGTCTCCTCTGCCTACGCAAGGATGGAAAAGTTGAATCAACTAGTAGGACTGGGGCTTATTCTAATCCCATTTATACTCATCTGGAGTTACAATCTCCAAGGCAGGAGTCAAACACTTAAGCTTTTTTCATGTTCTAGCCAGGAGTGAGGAGGAACATGATGACATATATTTCTTTGAGTGTGCAGTATTTTTGGTCCTGTGAACCTCAGCTATATTCTATTAAGTCAACATCTATGCCTAGCTAGCAAAATGCCCCCACATTAAATCCTGCAAGTATCTGACCTGCATGAGCGGACAGGAACAAAGTAATCTAAGAGAGAAATGTCGAGATGCATGTGTATTCCAGAGGTAGGCAAATATTTATGCAAAGATGAGCCACATGCTTCCTTTAACTCTGCTTCCCTACCTCATCAGGGTTATTCCTTACCTACCTGAGCCTCATGCAGCCCTGCAAGCATGGACTTTATGTACCTCCCCTGATGGCCACCTCTTTTTTCCTTCGACAGGAGCCCTGATGGAGAAGTTGCTGATTTCATACAGTTTCAAGATGAAACCATGAACGGGCCCAAGACTAACCTAAAAGGATCTGTGGGCGAGACTCCTCACAAACATGATTCGGGATCTGACTTTATGAAGGATGCTGAAACTGGGTAAAATTGGCATAGCAGGGTTCCCTGTACATAGTGCCGAGCTCAATAACATGAGCAGACAGCTTGGTTGTGTTTTCATGTCCCCAACTTCTCACCTGCCCAACAGGTAGCGAGTTTCCCTACTATACATAGGGCACTCTTGCACCTGAGAGAGTCAAATCCTGTTGCCAGCTGACCATCCTGAATAAGGGGACTCTGATTTCTGTGACTTCAGGGCTTTCTGTTGCCCTCTCCTAAAAAACACTTAAATTTCCTCGTACTTGGTTAGATCTAATGTTCACTGAACTCCATGGAAGTACTTCTTTGATCTGGGCAGGCACTGGGTCAGGCCTGTAAGGGATAAACAGACACTGCATGCACAAAGCCCTTTGTTTTTAAAAGGTCAAACACTGCTAGGGCATAAATACCGTGACACATGATCAGATATAAATTGCAATCTAATACATACGCCTTCCAGCAAGTTTGCAGGTGCAGTTCGGGAGCCTGTCAAATCATGTATAAGGAATTCCGTCCAGTCCACGTACTTCTCCTTGATTGCTGGGGGTGGGGGGGGGGAAGAGAAAAGAGAAATACTTAGTGCTGCAAACTGAAATCAACTGCCGTGTACATTATAGAGAGAACAGAACGGGCATGGCCACAGGCTTTTCAGCTTTGTGTTTTTTCTAGGTGCCAGAGAAAATACAGCCAAAGGTGTGAAGAAATCCTCCTTTGTCTGCCTCACCTCTAGTGGGGCAGCCCAGCCCCTTCTGTTTTTTCACACTGCCTGGTCTCCACCTGGTCACCTAGGGGACTGGGCTGTAAAAATTCCTACGGGAGGGGAGAGCTCGCTCTTTCCTTTGTCCTGGAGCAGGCATTTTGGGGAAGGGGACGGCAGTCATTTTGGGACACAGAAACAAGCAGGACCCTCCAGAGCTCTCTCAGTCTCTGGATGAACATGTGAGTAACTTACCTGAAATTCAGCCAGTCAATCAGGGTATGTAACTTTAGCTGTGGATCAAAAGGGCCATCAAGCACACTCTGTTTTGCTCAAGGCATTTTTCTTTTAATATTTCTCTGTCCTGTACCCCTCCCCCATCCTCTCTCTCTGATTAATAAAAAGGCTATCTTGCTCAGCACGCCTAGCTGTGTATGCCTGGGGAGAAAGGGGTCAAATGGCATTTCACTCCCAGCAGTGCTCAGCAGTTTATTCATTAAAAATTAATTCAGTCCTACCTGAGAATATACTGGAAGGCTTCAGGCTACAAGGAGCACCCAGATATACTTCCAGGGGGCAAAGCACCCCTAAAGCTGGCTGGGTCTGTGTACCCCAGGCTGCACAAAGCCCTAACTGAGACCAGTACCCAGGTGGTGGCAGTATTACCCCAGGTTTGCGGAAGGTCTCCAGGAAGGGGGACGGTTGGACATAGGTGCCCTGGGGAAGACTCCCAAAGCATGAGTTTGGGCCAGGCACAGTGAGGTGGGTGGCTCAGCATAGTAGCACCCCCTACTGTCTCACCACAAACAGTTTAAAGTTTTAGATGCAGCACATGCATGCACGCACGCACGCAAGCGCACACACACACCCTCTCCAAATCCTCAGGTAGACATAAATCAGTGAAATCAATTACACTGATTCACACCAGCTGAAAATGATCACGACTTAATCATCCCAACTGTTTTTTTGCAACCGTATGTGCAACCACACACTTCCTACTACCTCACAGGCTCATATTTAGCTTAACAGATATTTCTGCACATTTCATAAATGATCACAGAGAAGAAAAGGCACAGTCACATCTATGTCTGGCAGGCCAATAATGTGCAAACTCCCTGACATTTAGAAAAACTAAGAACCAAATTCCCCAAGTTCTGTTCTGTTTCACAAAGTCTGATCCACTCTTTTGGAGAGAAATGCCACAAATCTGTATTTCCTTAGGATTCAACATTAATGCATAAGCTTTAAGCCAGAATTTACATAGCTGCCTCTGGGATTTAAATGTCCAAATTCCTTTTAAAATGAGTGGAAATTGAGTACCAAAATCCCTTAGATAATTTGGAAAAAAAATTGGCTTCAGCTTCAGAGAATATAAAAGGCCCCCTGTAATATTTGTCTCGTGCATCTGCAAGTAAGAAACTCAGAGGATGAATTCTAATTGCTACTAACGGGAGTTACGGAGATCAGACTTTTTCCACCTCCAGCTTAACTCTGGTGTTGTAAGAGAACAGGTTGATAAACAAAAGGCATAGCTCTAAGTACAGCAACATTAGCAAACTTCAGAAAAAACTTTAATCAACTAAAAATTGAAAGCTTTGCTCAGAAAAAGCCCTTGAAAACATATTGAAATCTGTTCACCTGTATTAAAAATACTGGGTCATATTCTTCATCAATATTGCCAGGCATGGCTCTAGTTACATCCATGAAGCTACACCATCTTACACCACCAGAGGATTTGACCCAAAGCCGTCAAATCCTTTGTCTGCACTTTGAGAAGCTCTTGGGTTCGCCCCAAAAGAACCTTCCCTTCCAGCTGTTTACAAATCGCTTCCTAACGCTTTGCATTTCAGCATCGCATTTGCCATTTGGTGCTTTCTAAGCACTTTGGAAGCCTTAGTGAATTAACCTCTAGCAGCACTTGGGAAAGGCAGACAGGAGGAGGAAACCCAGGCATACACGCCTGTTACATGCCAGATTTTCTAAAAGGGCATCTGCCCTTTAGGACATGGGATATACACAACTGCTGCCCACACTTATGCCTGCAAAAGCAGTGGTGGGTGAAATATTGAGTCCTTGGCCCTCTAACAGGCAGGTTTACACTTATAGCCAGGCACCTGGGGTGGAGAAGGGGACACATTCAGATTTACAGACCTGTCAACTGTACGTAGAAGAGCATGAGCACAAAGGTTTCAAGGAAACCTGCCCTTTAAAAAGAAGTATCCCTAACTGCCTGGCCCCCAAGTCGCCCAATAAGCCCATGCTATAGTTAAGAAGAGAAAAACCTGAGGCCTTCTACACTGGACCCTGGGGAGCTTCTCACACGGGGTCTTGGGAAGCAGAGGGTGCATCTACACGTGCATGATTACTAAGCAGTAACCAAAATTTGCCGCACAGTACAGAAGCACGTCTACAAGTGCACACCCATACTGCACAGTAACTGTAGTGACTTATGCCAACTTGGGAGTTAAATTTGCTACCTGCATTATGCAGGTAGCAAATTTACACCCAGTTAGTTACTGCACAGTAAGGCACATGTAGTTGCCTACTGCGCAGAAACGTTGTGTGTATGGACTGACTTGGGACTAACTTTACTCCCAAGTCAGTCCACACACAGCGTTACTACCCTGTAATGCCTGCACATGTAGATGCCAGTGTAAAAAGTTCTTACTGCACAGTAACTTACTGAGCAGTAAGTTACTGCACAGTAAATGCACATGTAGACATGCCTGGTATGTAAGTTAAAGAGCTGGAGTCATCTCTAACTCACGATAAGAGCTGGGGAGCTCCTTGAACAGTCTCAGAATTAAAACAGCACATATTCCCACCGGTCACTAAGACAAGGTCTGCTACACATTTTCCGTTTCTCATTCTCCCCCAAGGAAATTCGATGGGGAGAGCAAGATGTGAATCCCAGCTTCATTCTGAAGGCAAGCAGGGCCCACCCCTTTGTGATCAGACCACAGAGACCCTCAAGCCAAAGCTTTGGAAAGACCCATGAAGTACCCGCCCATCCTTCCACCCTGCTTTGCAGGTAAGGGAATAGCTTCGAGTTAATTCACTGGTTGCAGTGACAATGCTGTTATAGTTCTAAAGTCAGATGAATGGGAATCCAAACGCTTTCTGAACATTTGCAAATCAGGTCTATTAATTTTCCAGCAAGCTCATTTCTCCAGGAGCTAAGGGGCTTTCAAAAACAGCCAAGTAACATTTGAAAGCTCTTGGATACAGCCACACTTAAAACACAGGAATAAAATCCGGTAGGTCACAGAAACTATCCAACAATTTATCCTAGTATTTCTGAGCCATTTAATAACAACACTGCCAGTACAGGGCCAAATACTACAAGACCCAAGCTCCAGCTGATGTCAACAGCAGAGTGGGCAGTGATGTTTGCAGAAGCATAACTGAATTTAAAATGCCAAAAGAGTTTTTTAAAAAACAAAGCCACCAAATGCCACCAAAGGTACCAAATGCCACCAAAAGCAATGCCACCAAAGGTCCAAATATGGTGCCTAAACAGGAACCACCGGCAACACTTGGTAAACAGCACAGCCCCAGAAGTAGCCTGTTTTTCTTTATTTCTCCAGGGATGGAAGCAATCTGACTGCACCTTGTGAGATGACGTGACTTATTTCCCTACTCCCCCTGCCCAGCTAGGCACTGATCAACACACCCAAGGAAGGAGGATCTCCCTGTTCCTTCATTCCCTGGAAGGAACAGGTGGAATGAACCCCTCCACATTTTACACAGGACATGACCCCAAGATTGGGGTACATCATTGCTTCGGAGGGGACTTATGCCAATCCACAAGTCACGTTAATGCTCTTCACAATGTGGTCTTATAGTCAAGGGTGAGTGGAGTGTTTCTGAGCAGCAAGAGGGTTATCAATGTTTCTTAGCCAATACACTGCTCCCAGAAGCTCGATTTTTCAAGTGCTTCACTGCATGAAGGTTTTGCAGCATTTCACATAACACGGCAGGCTCTGAACTTTGCACTATGTCCCTCCCATCCCGAGAAGGCAGGACACTTTCACTGTCTCCATATTATGAATCAGCAACCTAAGAGCAGAGAGATCAAGGACCAAATTGCCAAATGTTTGCATTAAGTCTGGTTGCCCAACTGGAACTGGAGCCAACGGTACTGAGCACTCACAATTTCTACTGGATTCAAAGACAGCCTAGGGAGCTCAGCACCAAACAGCACACTTGCTGAATCTCCAACTGGAGAGCCAAACCTGGCGGCTGCTTTTCTGGGCAAGCTTGATCCAAAAGACCACTGAAGCCAATGGGCGTCTGCTAACTCACAAATTTTGGATCAGGACCTAAGTGACATACCAAAGCCACACACTTAAAGAGACAGGCTCAGAGCTCAGGAGTCCTAGTGCTGTGTCCACTGCTGGGCTATGCACTTTCTTTAAAAAACCCCGTTCTCCAATTTCACTGAATTATGCAATTGGTTTTACAGATGCAGAGATCTTGCAGATGTATGTAAATTAGCCCATTTAAAAAGCAACTGTACTTTAGCCAATATAAAATGATTAAACTAGCCTCTAACTCCCTTCTGTCTTATGCAACGCTAGTTTTGCATAATTTCTCTGCTGAAACCAAAAGATTTATGACCTTTAAAATGTAAAGTGTAGCAATAACCAGAAAAGAAAAAAAAATTATAAATGGCTCCGTCTTTTTCAGCATTCTCGGTGTCTGTACCTCTTCAGTTCCTCTCTGCTCGCGTAACCATCAAAGACTCCAGTTGAACCAGTTGCGGAGATGGGAACTGTATCATTGAACCAGGCACGCAATCCCTCGATGTCAGGGAGCCCACAGAGCGGGGTCATCCAGCCCACAACCTCTGGTCTCGATTCTGGCTCCCGTGGCAGGGCTTCCCGCGGAGACAGCCCAGCACCAGGAAGGAGCCCGAGTTGCTACCGTGGCAGCCCAGTGCCCAGCAAGAGCTGGGGCACTGGAGCCCCAGGAAAACCCCAGGCTGGAGCCCTGGCTCTTGCTTTGCAGGGCTTATCACAATGGCAGCCAGACCCAGAGGAAAGCTGGCTTGCTGGAGCTCTGTGGGCAGAAACCCCTGCTCTGGCTTATGTGGTGGGGCTTCCCATCCTTATTGCAACAGTCAACATTTTTTTTTTTTTTTTTAATTAAACACTAGCCGCCCGCCGGGTCATGCTCACAGCAGAAGTACTGAGGAGCACCACAGTGCCTGAACTCTGGCCACGTGGCAAGCCAAACTCCATCGGTCTTGCTCCCCCCTATAGTCTGGCTACATGACGGGGATCTAGCCGGCTTTTTTGCCATTGGTAACATTAGGTATCCCTTTGAATACCCTTGCTAGAATGCACTTTGGGCAAGTTAGTGGCCACCTCTGCCTGTTTTTTTAATGCTTGTTGGTAATTTTTGTCAGTGTGAAGTGTGTAAAGGGTCAGGTGGACCTGATTTTGTGCCCACAGGATCTCTCATCAGAATTGTGGAGGTTATTAGCACACACATTTTGTGAAGGATCTGGACTCGGTGCCCCTGCAGTGAAGTGGCCCTTGCATCCAGGGCAGTAAAGAGTTGTTATGAGGACTAGAAGACTTCATCCAGGGAACTTGTACAGCTGTCCACTGCCTGGCAGCAGAGTTACACAGGTGTCTCACCTTGTGTATTGGGGCTAGCTGTAAGCCACATACTATGTTTAGGAAAAGGGAAGTGGACTAGGAGCATCAGGTGTTTAAAAAATAATGGGGGTTCTCATGGGCACAAACTAATTGAAGATCACTTCAAATTGGATGTAAGGAAACACTTCTTTACAAGTTGAGTGCCGAGGGTTTGGAACAGGTTCTTCCCAAAGATGGTGCAGTCACCCACCCTGGTGATCTTCAAAAAGCATCTTGATGCCCATCTTGCTGGGGTCATTTGACCCCAGCGGTCTTTCCTGCCCACGTGCAGGAGGGCTGGACCCGATGATCTTGTAAGGCCCCGTCCGGCCCCTAACATCTATGAATACTTCTTCACAGAAGAAAATTGAAAGCCCACACGTTTGATTTGTCAGCAAACACTAGCTGATCCCAAAGAAGACAACATTAAAAGACACTGCGAGTCATGCCATGGCATCGGGCACAGCAAGTTCACTGGAAAGTTGAGCGAAGACAGAACTGAATGAATTAGAAGTCTTTGAAAAACCAACAAGCTGTCCTCACACAACCTCATCACACACGTGATGGAGCAGTGAGTGTGTAGCTATCCCATTTTTCGACAAATAGTTGCTTCCTCAAAGCCTTTTGCTGAGAGTTTGTAAAGAAGTGCATGATGGTGGGTCCAGACAACATGCACCCAGAGAACCAGCAAGCTTTTGCCTCTCCAAAAACACAGTACACAACAGTCAGTGACATATCAGATCATTTGCAAAGTGAACTCCAAAATCAGGCAAAGGCATTTGTTTCCTTTTCAGTAGCAACTGATGAAAGCCCCGATGTGATCAATGCTGCACAGCTTGCTGTGCTCGTTCGGGGTGTTGACTGAGATACGAACGTGGCTGAGGAGTTTGTGATGTTAGTGCCAATGAAAGGCACAACAACAGGAAAGGACGTTTTCAACGGGGTGGCCACAACTTTGGACAAGTTAGATGAGGACTGAAAAAGGACAGCGAGTGTTGCAACAGATGGGGCTCCTCCCTGAGCAGGAAGGAAGGGAGGAAGATTTGTGGTGAAACGACAGCAAAGCACAGAGTGTCAATCCAGACCATTAGCTCTGTGTTTTTCATTGCAACCTGCCTCAAGAAGCTCCCTGGGCCAAAACTCGGTGATGAATGTTATAGTAAAAAGCCAGGATTCTCAACCATCAGCAGTTCAATCAGCTCTTGGATGACGCCGACTTTCAGCATTGACTGCTGAAGTGCGCCAGCTGAACTGCAGGGCTGAAACCTGCTCTTAAATGTGAACAACTGGTGTGCTGCCAAGTATAAACTCAGCTAACTGAGGAAAGAAGAAATTTTGGTGAAAAATTATGAGTGCAGCTCTTGGGCACCTGGGCTAGAGACAGAAATTACACATAAAACAGGGTAAGGGATCAGAAATCGGTTCAAATCCGTAATACAACAGAAGTTCAGTGCGCATAAACTGCTTGCAAAATGGCCCAAACTGGTTTAAGATCAACCAGGATGGATGTAGTATCAGACTTAACTGATTTAGGTTAAACTGGTTTATTGAACTTCTGTCCCAGATCCCCTCCAGATTCAAGTTAACTCACAGTCCCTCAGCATCCCAGGATGCTTTGCACCTCCCCTGCAAACCTCCCTGTCACAGGGAGGGCAGGCTAGCCTTGGCTGTCTGCTCCAGCCGAGCAGGGAGCCATGCTCTAGGGCCCCCCAGCTTCTGGCCTGGGCCACTACAGACATGTGGCTGCATTTCTGGAATCAAAAATGAATGTCTGTTCACTTGCTTATCAGTTCAATTTATGCAGCTTGGACTGACCTGCAAAGATTGAATCAATTCAGCCTCAGGCTTTTTGACAGTCTGTACTTAGCCCTGAAGAGTGGGGATTGCAGCCCTCCAACCGATTTATATCTGCCATCCCTGCCCTAGACTTGTGGAAGAATAGGAGAGTTCTGCATTTCTTTCTCTTCCCTTCACTGGGGTAAATTTCTAATGGTAGAGGAAAAATTTAAACTTAAAAACTCAAAAAACAGAAGGGAAACATAAAGCACCAGAATGACGAAGGTAAAGGGGGGAAAAAAAGAAAAACTCTTTCTTTGCTTATGCCAGCTTAGGGATTTTTACAGCTCTGACTCATAAATCTGAATGCTGGGCCTGTGCAGTCCAAGTGGTGAACTCTCTCTTTCAGCAGTGGTAATGGTTGAGGGTCATAAGATCCTTGACATTACCACTACCAAGACAATTCAAAGCCAGCGTCAACAGTACTCTACGGGAGGTGAACATAAATTCCTTCAGTTAGATTGTCTTTATGCCTAGCTATAGTACTTCTTTGCTTCACTCCTTGGCTCCGAAAAATACTTGCAGTGCCATAATATATGGGGAAAATGTTTCCATAAAGGCCAGGCAGCATCATGTTACTGAAAGGAAATGCAGCTTTCCAGAATAACAATCATTCATTCTGGGAGCCGTGTAAACTCCACTTTCCTTCGTGCACACGTAATTCAGTCACGTCTCTGAATAAAGAGGTCACTCTGCTGAGTGCTGGGGATGTAGAGCTGCCCAGGGAATAAGCTTCATTCACAGACATCCAACCGGTACTGATGAGGATGGAGCTAGGAGCAGGAACAGGGAAATATATTTTCATTTTAGGTGTTAATCTACTTTAATGTAACTATAGCAGGAGCAAATGAGGAGCCAGAGGCTACCTGCCTCTAGTGCAATCAAATGAAACGCCAGCCAGGCAGAAGTCAGAAGGGATATGCATTTGGAAGGAGTCTGTGACACCATACAATGTATTTATATTATATTCTATATAAAAATAAATGGCACAAAGAGTGAGATTCTATCTATCTAGCTATATCTATATAGATATAGATATAGTATCTATCTATCTATCTATATATATATACACACACACACACATATACACACACATATATATACACACACATATACACACACACACACAAAGAGAGAGAGAGATCTATATATCTATCTATATCTATGTAGATCAATCAATCGATCTATATATCCATCAATATATCTCTATACATATATATCTATCTATCTATCTATCTATCGATAGATATCGAAGGTATCTATAAATATATCTACATATCACTCGTTGCACCATTAAACCTGAGTCTAAGGAAGGCCTGTATGAGAACTCCAGGCCATTGAAGGCGATGGCTGCAGATCAGAAAGGCAGTAAATCCCAGAAGCAGACAATTTAGAGACCCTGTTGCCTTCAATGACCAAAAGATGTCTCAGCAGTCAAAGAAGCATTAGTCCCCTTTAGTGCTTTTGCCTCCCCCAATGCAGGAGCTATTTGGGTTCAGGTTTGCTAGAATAGGCCATAAAACTCACAAAAGGGGAAGCTGGGGAGTCCAGCATTAAGGGCAGATATTTCATATGTCCAGCCCAGGATTTACAAAGCAGAGAACATGATTTCCTCACCGAACCTCAAGCTCATGAGGTTTTCAGGGCTTCATCTCATGCATGACTCCATTTGAAAGGTATACAGTGGAAAAGTCACATGTATTTGGTTAATCCCTAAAGCAAAGCATATAACCAAGGTCTTTATGTAACTTCATGAAAAAGCATCCTGAATCCTACCTATTCCAAAGAATTGCAGTGGTCTAGTCTAGTGTTTATAGTGCAAATGGAGGGCAGGGAGGACACCACCGATATAAAACCCAGCTATGTCAACGGCTAGCTCGGAGAACTAGGAGCCTGGTGCCTACACACCTTTGTGCATCTGGCCCTTAGCCTGATCCAAATCCCTATCAAGACAACAGTTAGACCCTAAACCTCATTGTGCCTCAACTCCCCAATCTGTAAAATGGGGACAAAAATAATTTAACATGCTATGACCTATTTGAGGTCCTTAAATGAATTATGTATTAAGATGTGCTGATTTTTCCCATTAACTTTACAGATTAACACGATGAGCACACCTGTGATTCTAACAACCAAAAGGGATAACTGAACTACTTACTAGTAAGATATACTGATGTTTTAAAAAAAATGATGAACCAGAACAAAAAGCTGAAATTTAAAACTTCCTTTGTGAAACAAAGAAAAAAAAATATCCCAACATTTCAATTTGTTGACACATTTCATAAGGTCAAAATGTGTACTTTTTGGTAATGCAAAAACACATTTGTTTTTAATAGAAGAAAAACTCATTATTTGCATTTCTCCTTTTGATTCATTTAATTTTATATATGGTCACAAAACTCCAAGAAGAATAATGTGCTGCAATAAAACGCCACAAATGTGTGTTTAACCAACATCTTTATGAATCATGCAACACTGTGGTATATAAATACCTTCCAATCGCACAAACAGCTTTTTCTCTACAATTCCCTTGCAGTTCGTGATGCATCAGAAGAAAACATTAAAATGCTGGAATTTCCTGGAAACCAAAAACTTTAAACAGCCCTATGTCAAAGACTCAGTATGTATTCAGAATAGATACCTGGAGTTGGCTGCACTTAATATTAAGGTTCTCTTAACAGGAATTTCTAAAAGAGTTGACACATAATAGATGTTACAGACATGAGTAATATGTATATAAATGGTTATAAGCAAATCAAGACATGGAGGAAACATTATTTTTCCACGGAAGTAGTAGCAGCAAGCAGCCTATTTATCCATTGGGCTCCAACAATCAGTGGATTATTTTAGCCACGTGACTCTATTAACCCTTTATAAATGGAGTGTAAATGAAAATCTGGCCCACTGCCACCAAAAGACCTCATTTCTTCAAACCCTTTAATTCATGCACTCTTATTCAATAGCCATTATTCTCTTCCCCCGCATCTTCTCCCTCTTGCCCCCAATAAACTTACTATTTTTGTCTTAAGTACCATTAGTGATTTGGAGCGTCTTCACAGCATAAATGCTCCTATCTCCCAGCTACGTCTGAGAAGCATTAATTCCCTACAACACCACTGTATTAGGCTGGACAGAATGTCACACTTCACCTAACAAAGAATATATTGTGCAAAGGTCACCATCAGATATCACGGTGGAGTTTGCTCTTGCTAAGCTCAACTGTTTGCTTCTATAATATTACCTTTCCAGCTAACAGACTTTCTCCGAGCAGCCACTGGTATTCTTCTATTTACAAATTAAATTGTCCAGGATTGGAAAAGAAAATTTGCTAATAAATCCAGGGCACTGTTGTAATCCATGTGCCATTAAACCTCATCAGCTTGCCTTGATTGACAAAGAAGCAACCACTCCAGTTATCCTGACAATCCCTGTAATACAAGCCGCAATAAATGATCTACCTCATAAGCACTGAGATTAATTACTTCCCTTTGGTTAAAGTCAATATCCTACTAGCACCGTGTCCTTGCAAATAAAAAATAAATAAAAAGGAAAGGAATTTGGTAATGGAAAACGGCTTTGCTTTATCTAGGCAGCATTATGTATAAAGTGCAATCAGATTATGCAGATAAAATACATGAGCAAATTTATCTGCTCTATTTACTCTTGTCACAGTCCGTTCCCAGAGCCCGTTAAAGAACAGCAAATGGCACCGGACAGCTGGAGAATTACTGAGGCGCAACACCTGAAGTACCTGAAAATCAGGGCCATTAAACGACTGTGTACTACTAGTCTAATCTGTGTGTGAACTGGAGAGAAACAGGAAAGCCAGAAGATGAGGAAGCTCTCTGCCATCATCTCCCTGGTTTATGGAAGTCAGAAGCTTGGGTGGATTTGCACCTTATAGACTAACCAAAGTTGAGATATATATACACACATCACAAACTTTTGTGAGCCGTAGCTCACTTCATCAGATGCTGTAAAAGGGCGTGCAGGAGGCAGAGTATAAGGAGAGAGAAATTAGAATACAAAAGATAAGGAGGGACAGAGAGAGAGAGAGATGGGGGGAGAGGGGGCATGTGGTCATGGTTATGGAAGTAACCCGGTCCTGCAATTCCCTCTCCTCCCTGACTTTTGTTGCAAAAGTGCCTCCTCGTTTCAACAGCCTTTCACCATTGCCTTCCAGGGTAAATACGAATGCCTTTTCCACAAATGGAAGCGGCAATGTCACATTAAGTGGGGGCATTTATTATTCTGCGGGGCAAAACTCTAATAAAATATATTACACTGAACAAGTTTGCGACAGCAGCTGGGGCAGGAGGGACTCATGGGACCCTTCCCCAATTCCAAACTCTAGGAGAAGAAAGAAGGACTTCACCAACTTGCTTCAAGTGGAAGGAAAGAGAAACATCCCTGCTGGAAATGACTTGCCTGGTCCCTGGATACGAGTCGAGGATACTCAACACTTTCCAGGGACTGAAAAAAACAACCAAAAACGGGGGCTGAATGCACTGCAAGCATTCAGGTTTTCCAGCCTTGGCTGCGCCTTCTCGTCAGTGCGTCCTCATGAATCAGTGCTAATTTCATCTGACGCGTGCTTTTAATCATCCTCCTTCTAGTAAAAATTAGGAAGCATTAAATAACAGGAACAGTTCCATTATATTTACAGTGCTTACTCAGCCGCGAACCTAGAAGAGCAACCTCTAGACAACTCACTCGGAGACCCAAAAGATCTTCTGCGTACGAACGTGCTGCCGATTACCCGTTCTTGTGTCTTGGTAGACGTCAATGGAAGCTGATTAGTCTGCTGGTGGCCCACTAGACAAAACTGCAGCACAAAACCACGAAGAGAAAAAAAAAACAAAAAACTTTGCTACCCTAAAATGCAAATTGTGATGTGGGTCACACTTCTGTAGATCTACTGATGTAAATGGAGCAATGATAACTTCTTCCAGGGACTTCAATGGAGCCAGGACTCTACTGACAGACGATGTGGCTAAGAGACTAACTAATCCTGCGGCACTCAACCCCTGGCTCATGAGCCAGATCTGGCCCATATTGCTGTATCATCCAGCCCACAGCACTCCAAGGGTCCACAAATTTGGTGGCAAGGGAGCGGTGGCCATCCCCTGCTACAGTTTCCAGACCCATGGGGAGGCTCATGGGCTGAATAATGGGGTCATGTGAGCTATTGGCACACAGGTGCCCTGCAGAAGCAGCACAGGGCCGCATCCTGGCACGCTGGGCCAAGTGGAGGCAGTGCAGGGCTGATCAGTGCATGTCCAATCCTTGCAAGGCAGTGTATGGCCTGATCTTGGTGCTCGGGGCCTGGTCCAGCATGTGGACTGCCCCTGCACCACTCATCTGGCCCGTGGGGCCGAACCGTAAAGCATCATTGATCTAATCTGACCCTCTGCGCAACGTTGGCCACAGAGTTTCACCCATGTCTGACTCAATGGAGGCAGGTATACCGCTCGAAGGCTGTTCCACTTGCAAATTACCCTCAGGAGCGGTGTGCATGAAGCCAGAACCCAGATCAAATGGTTTAAATACCATCAACAGCTAGAAAGAGAGACCCAATGAACTGTAAAAATGTATTTTAAGAAAAGCAAAACCCAACTACATTGTTATCTCCAGGTTGAGCTGCTGCATTTCCAGCAGAAGTCCAGCCTCGGGGCTGAATCGCTGGTTGTCATTCTGGGATACCCCCATGCACAATGGGATTAATCCAGATTTACAGCAGAGTAATTGAACACGTGGCTTGTTTAGGAGCAGAATTTTATGATGGATGGCATAGGTTTTTAAATCCAGCTTCGTTTTCAAAGTTCATTCAACAAAGCAGAAAACAAAATTGGGCAGCTAGAGGTATCCAGGGGCCAGGTCTGTAGCTTGCATCACTCCAATGAAGTTACTTTTCTTTGTGGATCTGGTCCAAGTGCCACTGAAGTCTTTCCACTGACATTAAAAGAAGTCCTCAGAGACATGTCCAAGAGCAGAAATGCTGGTGGATTTCTTTATCTGTGCCTGGAGATGGGGGCTCTGCTGCTACCTGCATTAAACCAAATGCAGAAGAAACCAGAATGCTATTGGTTTTTTGGACACAGTGGTATTAAAAGTATTTAAAATCCTACAGTTTCAATCTGAAAAACAGAGTCTTCAGATCTACTGTTACTGGGTCTGGTACTGTTTAATATCTTCATTAAGGATTTGAAGGATGCTATAGAGCGCGCGCTTAGCCAATCTGCAGATGACGGGACGCTTTGGAGTATAGTAATGGGATTCAAAGCGATCTTGAACTGGAGAAGTGATCCAAAATTAATCAGTAAGGATATGTATAAAGTTTCGCTCTTGGATCTCAAAAATCACAGGCACAAATATAGGTCGGGGAACAGCTGGGTAGACTTCAGTATTGAAGAGAAAAAGCAAGGGGTCAGAGCTGAATATGAGCTAGCAGCGTGCACTTACTGTATAAAAAACCAACAGCAGTCTGGGATGCATTGGAGGATGCCACTTGCAAGTCAAGAGAAGTCATATTATTCACCACTGGCGAGGCCTCAGCCAGCTCTTGGCACCACACTTGAAGATGTGGACAAATTAGGAAAAATCCAGTAGAGAGCAACAACAGTAAATCAAATTGTGGGAAGCAAAAAACTTATGAAAAAAGGCTGAAAAAATTCAGACGATTGAATTTGGACAAGAGAAGACTGAGACGGGATTTGATTAAATAGTCTTCAAATATCTCAAAGGTGGCTATGAAGAGTATGGTGACAAGCTATTCTGTGTGGCTGCGGGGGGGACAAGGAGTAACGGTCTCCAATTGCAACATGGAAAATGTAGGTGGGGTATTAGGGAAAAGTTTCTTACTTTGAGAATGGTGAAGCAATGGAAGAGATTTCCTACAGATGTTTCCAACTACCCTTGTAAGTCTTTAAAAGCAGTCAGACAAACACTATCAAGAATGGTTTAGACAAGGATAATCCTTCCTTGAGGAGGAAGCAGGACTAGAAGACTTCCTGAGGTCCCCTCCAGCTCTATTTTTATATGTTTCTTTAAGCACTTTATAAGCTGCTAAGCTCAGAGGCAGACTGGAACAGAAAGCTGGAAGAGGCCTGCAATGGTAACCGAGTCCAGTCTCCTGCATTCACTGGCAACCACGGGTACATCCCGACGAGAGCGCACGTGCAGGGGAGCATGTTTCCCATGGGATCAATAGCAGCTGCAAATATTTGTGCCACTGCTATTTGTCCCTGTGCACACCCTTGCACTCATGCTCCGGCGTGCAGCAAATTGACCCGGTTGGGGTAGAGGAAGCCTTACCAGGGGCTCTGGGAGCCTCCCAGGCAGCAGGAGTCCTTGGCCAGCCAGGCTCCATTTTCAGCAGTGCACACTACTGATGTGTGCCACGCCATTTTTTTTTTTTTACCAGTAGCTTTTTCTGACACTAAGTCAAAAAAACCCACCGTGCTGCAAATTAGCAGTGTGGCAAATGGGAGCACGTGAACCACATACAGCTTGCAGTGCCTCGAATGGGTTTGAGGCGCTGCAAACCGCACACCCGTGTTCGCTGGGATGCACCCATGTGTCCAGAGCGGTCCACAAGTTCTACTCCAATCCCCCTAGACCACCACATCCAGAAAGCATCTTATAACCCAACAACATGGCACAGACAATCAAAGGGTAAAATGCCAATGCCTTGTTCCTAAAGGAAAATTAATTTGAATTTAAAAATACTCTTAAAGGATCCTAAGAAAGGACCACAAATGACATATTTCTTAACAGACTGAAGCCAAGGGCCACTGTTAAACATACTGCTATCCTACAGCCTGGAGAAGACAAAGGCTCCTATAGCTAGGGTGTGGTCCTACAGCCATGTGCAGATCAGAACAATTCTTGGTGATCTTTGCTGCCCACGATATCAGGCGCTCCATGCTTTTTTACAGGGACTATCAGAAACGAAGCCTTGAGAATGGATTTACACGAGTCGTTTGTGGTAACGTGACCAACCCACCTCCAATAAAAGCCTGCATAGCTTCCAATCTTCTAGACACATTTTGTCCAGGAAACCGCTGTAGGAGAGGTCTTATTATAGAGTCAGTAGAGAAGAAGTCGGGCTGGAAGAGACCTCCAGAGGTCATCCAGTCCAACCCCCTGCCTGAGGCAGGATCGGATCGTCCCTATCCAAAACATCGCACACAACCGTTGTCTCAACTCCATATAAAGACTAGCATCAACCCTGACTCAACATCGAGCTAACACCCTACCTGCTCCAGGTATAGCAAGGGAACCGAGGCAGCCAACATCCTGATTCTATGAAATGTTGATTCAATATATGCCCAAGAGATCCCACATAGAGGGCCATGCTCCATGCTACAGAGGAAGGCAAACCCCCCCCCCACAGCCCATCCCAATCTGACCATGGGGTAAAACTCCTTCCTGACCCCAAACATGCTGATCAGTCTGACCCCGAGTGGAGGGGCAACATCCTCTAGCCGGGAACCTCCAGGTTTGCTCCCTGCAGGAGCACTGGCCCAGCCAAGGTGCAAAGAGGTTAGCCATGATGAGCTACCTGCAGGGATGGCTAAGCAGAACTTAACCCATATCTGGATTTGAATGCAGCTGGATCCTGATCCAAAGGCAAAAGCCACACCTTTTTGACTCTTCTTTGCTAGTTAAGCAAAGAAACACATTTATGCCCTCCCAACCGGAGTTTTTTTTAGGCCAGCCCCAAATTGATTCTGCACCGTAAGCACCTCTAAAAACGACAGAACGGCGTGCGAGGGAAAGTTGTTAAAGCGTAAATATCACGCCCGAGGCACTGGCCTCACGCCTGCAAACTCGATCCAATTATCTCTTACACTAAGTGCCTTTTCTCACTTCTAAGTCCCGCATCCACATTCTGCAAGCAATCCTTTGGAGACAGGTCTGTAAAATCTAACAACTTTACAGCAACACCATGTCCTTATGCAAAGAACAAACCATTTTGCTGCACTGTTTATTGGTTTAGTTTCCACCCCCCCGGGGCGATGTCAGTGTCTACAATAAAGAGCCACGTCTAACCACACACACTTGCGACATTAAGAATCGGCGTCTATTATTGACCTTTGTATTTCAATTCCTACCCAAAAGGATGTGAGAATGATTAGAGAGAAGCAGCATCGGACATGCTTTAGGTAACCGCACATCATTTAAAAGAATGAGGAAGGATAACTAAGAAAATCAGAACAGAGATCGAAATAAAACCTTCCTCACATGGAAACACCTCCGAGCCTGTGCAAAACCCCGCTGCAAAAAAGGGAAGAAAGCACCGGTGAGTGGGTCAAGTGTCGCAACCTGAGACAGACTAATACACAGGGTCTGTTCCTAGATCTGCTGATGACTTATGTGAAACAGGGCACGGCACTTCAGCCTAACGCAGATGTTTAGGGTGTCTTTGCTTTTAGATACCCAGGCCGAGATGCCACGTGATGTTCAGCATGGGGCCAACAAAAAAACAGCATGGGTGGAGGGCCACATAAGAACAAGGGGAGGTTTTAAAACCTGCTGCTTTTCAGGCCTGTAGGGGCTTACTAGTTGGAGATGCCACCATCTACTTAGGATTCACAGTCGTGAATACTCCTGATGATAGCTCCGAAAACTCAGCAGGGGCTATTACTTCCTTTCAAACCCCAGCCAGAAGTAAAGCCTGCACCCTCCATGGTTTAAGCACTGGTCAGGGCACAGAAAACTAAGGTTTGGTCCACACCCCTGGCATCAAGTGGCTCCCAGTTGCATATCAACCCTTCACCTCCAGTCCTGTGACGTAAACCCAATCTTTTTCCAAATCAAGAAAAGATCTAATCAACCAAGTTTCCTCATTACTTTTTTCTCTTGACATCCTGTAAAACCAGAAATATATGCAGAAAGCCCCATCTCGTATTCTTTCTTTGCTTTGCAACACATTCTGCAATTAATCTGAATTATATCGCCTGGCTCCTAATGATCAAATCCTACTTAATCACTTTAGAGCCTCTTGGAAGTGTGACGTAAGTGCTGCAAATCAGAACCTGGAGGACTTTCTGGACATTCATCACGCATCCTCCCCAAAACTAATGGTGCAGCCAGGCCCCAGGAGATGCTTTCCATCCTCCGCAAGAGGTGTACATTCATAATCATCATCACAAGAAACACTCCAACAGGGCACCGCTTTATGCTCGCCAAACATGTGTTTTCCTCCCTTTGAGCCAGAAGCAGGCTTAAACTATAAATCCCAGCTCCATGCTTAGGGGGGATTCAGATAGGAATTCACATCCAAAACGTACATCCCTATGGAATGTAATTTTCTGGTTATAACTATTATTTTTGCAGTAATGTTTCAAAGGTGCCAGCCCAGATCCTGTTATGTGCACAATGCTCATAGGCCAGGGATTAGCAATCTATGGTCTACAGGTCGAATCCAGCCTGCAAAGGGATTAGATCTGATCTGTGAAGGGCCAGCTCGGTCCACATTTTACAAAGGGCATGCTTATTCTTCTCAACTTGTTTAGGTTCCTCAACTTTTCTGAATTTGGTGGCACCCCGATTGAGAACGGCTGTCGTGCGGCTTCGGTTTACCTAGGTGGTTCTCAATTGGGGTGCAACCGAACACAGCGTCTCCCAAAAACAAGAGGCAAGCATGGGAACATGAGCAAGGCTGCAACACAAGCCAGCTCTCCTGCCCGCTTTATGCTCATCAGATAACCCTAACGCAGGGCAAGTGCACACGCACCGGAGACCTTCCCAGCCTTGCTGTGCCCAGGGCACATGGGGCACTTTTACACGGCCATGGCAGTGACAGCGGTGGCCATGCTGCAGGATCCCAGTTGAGAACCACTGGTCTAGGCTATAAAAAGACGCAACGGGAAAATGAAGCAAACATACCGGAAAGGACGGAGAAAAGAAACGGCTAACCAACAGTGAAGCTACGCACCAAGCCAAGCACCACGCAATCACGTGACATCAAACCACAGTCACAGGGTCTCCGAGCATCACAAGACATCTTTCTAAAGAAGGGACATGGGACTAGAAGAGGCTTCCACAGTCCAGTTTCCTGTGTTTGCAGGCAATCACTTATCCAAGGCATCCCCAAAATAGCCGCTTCAACCCTTCTGCCACAACTACGCGGCAGAGCACCTGAAGCACCGACACCGCCCTACAAAAAGCCATAAGTAAAAGCAGTTCCAATGCCCTGCCATTGCAACAGTAAGGAAGTACACTGGTATTCTCAGAAGATCAGAGAAAAGAGAAGCAAAGGGGACGTTTTAAAACATTAAGAAAAGACTGGAGTCCAACCATCAGGATAGGGGACCAGCAAGCAGAAGTCCGGGTCGTACGCTCGGTTCAGCGGCAAGAATACTATTAGAAGTTGTACGGCATATTACCCCCAAAATCATCCCTGCCCGCAGCGGGTAAGAGGGGGTTGCAAAAACAGAAGGAAAAGTGAGCTACTTTCCAGAAGACGGGGCAATCGCACAGTCCTTGTTCCCTAGTAAGCCCTCATTTTACCTTTTTATTTTTTTGAATAACTATAACAGAAGGGGACCCCTTCCCACCTATCAGTCACATAGATGGGAAACACCACAGGTATTTTATTCACCTCCCAGGACCCAAGTGTCTTGTGTTCGCTTCACTCCTCACCCTTGCCAGCGTGAGAAGAAAAGGGCAAGCTTTGCCAAGCCAAGCCAAAGGATCTGCATTTGGTTGCCCCATAGGGCAACCTGCAACCTTAGCCAACGTAGTGTTTCCAGTTAAAACACTGCCTGGTACAGACAGTTTGAGATTCCTCCAGTTTTTTCCCGAAGCACTCCTCTAATTTTGTAGCACATGTTTCTCTGCCGTGGCTGGAGACAAAAAGAAAAAAGACGACTAGAGATCATGATGCGCTGATGCCCTGACAGCTTTTTCCTAGTCCCAGGCTGCAAAGCCCTAGATCTCAGTGCAGAGCTATAGCTCACAAAGCTGTTTTCTGACGGTCTTGACATTGTCTTTGGTATCCAGGGTTTGTTATTTTTTTTTAGAATACATTTCCTAGATGTACTAGTCGGAAAGACACTAGAAACCCCCCCCGGATGTAGCCAGCTGCTACGGTCAGGACTGCTGAGTGCAGGGAAATTCACCCCTGGATTTAGACAGGAAGCCTGACCTTATGGCTAAGGCATTACGCAGACCTCCACGGAGCCGGGTTTCATTCCCACTTCTGCCATAGACTCCTCTGTGACCTTAGACAAGTGGCTTAATCTCTGCTGATAACATTGCTTCCTTCCTCTTGTCTATTTAGACTGCAAGCTCTTGGTGTATGAATTATCTCTTACTAAGGGCTCTAGCACAATGGGGCCCTGACCTTGGCCGAGACGTAGAGGTGTTACTGCAGTACAAACAACAGGATCTAATGAAGTTATACGCACCGAACAGAAATGTTGAACTTAGCCATGTATTACTTAATAATTTCCCGCATAGCTGTACTTTGCTGGGTGTCCCTCCTCACTGCCCCTCAACACAGACAAAGGCAAGGCTGCAAAACACACGTGACGCGATTCAATATTTGTGTTTTTCACAAGCACGGTTGATTTCTTTTTTTTTTTTTGCAACTGAAGCAGTGGAAAGAGTTGTGGGTTGGGGGGAGGCGGAAAGAAAAAAAAAAAGAGTGGGCCATTTTGGGGATGCAAAGCAAGAATAAGGCGGTGGATTTGCGGTTGTAAGAGAAGAGAAATTAATACGGCTCGATTTAGAAGTTTCCTAATGCCGTGAGACAGAGGACACTTGACCCAGAAGCTGAGCGCTGCGTCAGAGAAATTGCTTTTTAACGGTCATCAAGTAATGCTTTATAAAAATGTCACTTAAATTCTCGGCGCTGTGTAAGAACCACCTCGACGGCCTCCCGGGGCATATGGTGCATTTCAGGAAGCGCACCGACAATGTGCGGGCTGTGAGCTCACGATTGTGATGAAAGAAAACAGAGTGCGAGCCGCAGCTGCCCCGGGATCTTGCTAACACACACGCTTGCTCTAAGCGACCGACCGAAGCAGCTGCTGGACAACCTCTTCGATGTGCAGACCCTCAGAAATTCCTCTGCTAAGGGATCTAGTCACTCACTGCTGAAAATACAAGTGCGAACACCCTTGTGCTCTGCCTATGGACGTCCCACGATGCTCGAATGGAGCCATTCTCAGCCAGGGGGGCAGTGGCACCCCGGGGTGCCTGGAGATCCTTTCAGGGGTGCCATGCAATGCCACACAATGTTAGGTGTGCAAACATGGTCATAGGATACGTCGAGCTACTTCAAAGAAACCACAGTGTAAAAATTATAAAGAAAAAAATCTAACCTGTTGTGGTCTTCTTAGTTCTTTGCGACAGAAAAACTCCTGTATTATTTTTCCATAGCCAAAAAATGAGTGAAAACTAAGAGCTGGCATTTTCTAAGGGGTGCCTTGAGTCTAAAAAGGCTTTCCTATCTGTAGGAGGCCTGCTCCAAACACCGCACAGTTTAATCGACAAGGCCCACTGAAGAAGAGCTTATATGGACTCAAATGAGACCCCCATGGCACCACCACTCCACGTTCCAAGGGCCACATCCTCAGATGGTGTAAATCAATGCAAAGTCCAATGTTACACCAGCTGTGTGCCAATTTACACCAGCTGAAGGCCTGGCCCAAAGTCTTTATGGCTTCGCAAATTACTACAATGGAGAGACCATTAGGCTAGGGACAGAAGTTACACGTAAACCGGTTTAAGTGATCCGAAACTGGCTTAAACCTGTAACAGAACAAAAGTTCAGTGCATGTGAACCAGCTTCAAAATGGCTGAAATTGGTTTAAGATAAACCTGGCTGAATGTAGTATCAGACTTAACTGATTTAGGTCAACCCGGTTTAGGGAACTTCTGTCCGAGCCCCCCTTCCTGGTTCAAGTTAAATCACAGTCCCCCAGCATCCCCACCATGCTTTGCAGCCCTGGGCTGGGTTGTGCTGTCTGCTCAAGCAGAGCAGGGTTGTCCCTGCCCTTCTGCCCTCTGGCCGGAGCAGTGCGGACTGGCAGACAAGAGGGTAGGGGTGGGAAACCTGGTTGTCTGCCTAGCAGGGATGGAGCAGCCCCTGCCAGACTTTTCCCCACTGGAGTGGAGGGGCAGGGGTGTGGGACAGCAGGCTCAGGTGGAAGGAAGGGAGGAGGATAAAAACCCCCCGCCTCCCCTCTCCCACCAGCATGGGACCCCAACCAGGGTCTGCCCGGCTCAACACCACCCTCTTCCCCCCACCACTGGCTACTTGCGTGGCAGGGGGTGCAGCCGGAGCTGGCCTGGGCAACAGTCTTAGGTGAAGGGGGTGCAGAGAGCCAGGCAGACCCCATCTGGTTTCCCTGTGCCGGTGGGAGAGGGGAGGCAGGGGGATTTAATCCCCTCCCTGCCTTCGCCTGAGGCTGCTGTCCCTGACAGTGTCTGGGCATGCCTCCCATCACTCAGGGACAAACCTGGCAAGGGCTGCTTCCCCCTGCCCCCTCCAGGCACACCCCAGCTAGGGTCCTTGCAGCCCAGGGTGGGGGGGTTTAAACCCCTCTCCAATCATACTCAGCAGCCTGCCTGGCCTTCGCCACCCCCCACCCCTCCAACCCCAACTCAGCTTCCCTTCCCACTGCCAAAGGGAAGGCTCGCTCTAGCCCTCTGGCGTCTAGACTGAGCCACTGCAGGCAATTGGCTGCATTTCCAGAATCAAAAGTGAATGTCTATTCACTTGCTTCCTGGTTCAGTCTACGCAGGTTAGATTAACCTGCAACGATTGAATCAATTCAGGCTCGGGCTTTTTGAATGTCTGTACTTAGCCTTAAGGATCTATCGGTGTTTCCTCCCCTTGTTATTATCATTGTATCATTGCATTAACTACATAAGCCTATGCTTAAGGATGAGACAATTTGTGCACTCTAAAGCTCCCACTATCATCACCTGTCACTTTCCCCACACAAATTGCAATCTGCAATTTTGCTCAGAACGTTTTCAAAACTATCTATTGAACAGTATGGGTGAGTTAGCCACAGAGGAGAAAAGCTATTTGTATCAGTTATGATGCTTCTAGCAGCATTATTTTCTACTTATCACACTTAATCTTCTAGTGCAGCACATAGCAGCAGAACTTAAGTATATTCTGTGCAAGAATATCAGTAATAGGACAATTCCTAATGGGCTCTGTTTTTATAATGTTTCATACGTTATGTCCAGAGTCTGGAATGAAAAATGCTGTCTGCTGTGCTTTTTTTGAACAAGGAAGCTAAGTCATCGAAGACTATTGCACATGCAAACTAGGTCGCATTTCTTCCCTTTTTATGCATGTAAACCCATGCTTTAACTTTTCACGTGTGGTTTTGCACCCAATATGTGGAGAACAACCAAGGGTGAAAAATACATACCCAAGTCCATGGTTTTCAGAAGGGCTCCCTAAAGTCAGGCTTCTTCTCAGCACCTAAAGAGATGGCCTGATTTTTAATACTCTTATCAGTTTTCAATGACTTGAGAGAGCTTAGCCCTGGAATTTTTTTTCAAGTGGCTTTTTAAAGGCTTCTGCCCAAGATTTTGGATATCCAGCTTGAGAGGTCTTAGACACGTCTGGCTTCCAGTCACCTAGGACTCAGCGTTTCCAGAAAAACCACTTGAAGGTGCGCCAAGTTGAGCCCAAAATTTCAAACACTAAAGGTCAGGTTCTATATCACCAATTAGGCACCTGGGGGGACTGAGGCACTTAGGAAGATCCTTCTCCATTCAGCTTTAGTCCATGAAAAGCCATTAATGTGTCATCTGGCCCTAAAACTAAGTCACAAAAAACAGAGAAAAAGAAGACCTACCCATCTTTCCTATTCATCATTTTGAGGGACTCAGGAAGGACAGAATAGGATCATACATAGGTACCTATGTTACACAGGAATTTTGGGTGGCTCCTGGAGCTGTTAACACCTGGACTGTCTGCACAATCCACAAAATGAGTGGCTTTAAGCACTGTTATGCAGCTCCAAGTTACACCACTCCAAGGCAGAGTTATCTCTGATCCACCTACCCAGCTCTTGTTCCATTAAGATGTGGCCACTTCCAACAGATGTGTTGCCCAAGCTGAGGTCCTCCAGTATCCCAGGATCTCCCACAACCCCACCCATAGAGAAGGGCTAAAAGCCTGTCCTGGCTCACCAGCCCTTTAATAGCAACTCACAGCTACAGCTCCCAGTCTGGCCCTTGCTCACCCGGCCTCTAGTGGAAAGACACAGCTGTGCACATAGGAGATGGTCAAAAAGTTGTCTAGGTTAAGAATGCGACAGCTCCAAACTAGCACTAACACGGATCGACATTTCTGCAGCTCACAGCCCGAGGTGTCGCAAGGCCCTAAGTCCACTTACATGGCAGATCGGGTGGAACAGTATTTGGCCTTAAGAATCACAAAGCATTTTTGTAGCATTAGTAAAGGTTAATATTATCACTGGCCTTTTCCTAGGATGCAATCTTCCTTGACTGTTCACACGCCACATCTGTCTTGTACTCTGTAGTCATCTTCTTCTAAAATATATTTGTTTCCATGGTACAATTTG
Organism: Alligator mississippiensis; assembly: GCF_030867095.1. NCBI lineage: Eukaryota > Metazoa > Chordata > Crocodylia > Alligatoridae > Alligator > Alligator mississippiensis. Next base: position 10,302,423 of record NC_081827.1, read on the forward strand.
CTCTAAATGGCAGTCCTAGAAGGAGCTGCTTAGTCACACTTTAACCGAAGGAGCATCGTACCTCATACCGTGACCAGCATTGTAAGACAGAAGGCAGGGTAGATATGCACCTTGCAAACAAAATAAGGTGTGTGTGCATATATATATATATATATATATGAGAGAGAGAAAGAGAGAGCACAAGGCAAAACTTCAGCGTCTCAAGAGCTCATTTTAAATCCCATTACCCAAAAGAGTGCCCTGAAAAGAGAATTTTATCTGGGATTTTCCGGTGAGCAGTATTATTTACCTAATAGGACTAGCGCAGCGATTCTCAACCGGCACCCTGGGGTGATGTCAGGTCCTTTCAAGGATGCCACAAGGTGACAAGCAGATAAACTCAAGATTCAGGCTTATCCCTACCTGGTCATCCCCCAGCCCCACTGCTGCTCTGCAAGGAGGAAAGCACTGCCATGTATGCATTACTTTTTAAAATTTGGTGCCACACAATTCACAAGTTATGGAGAGTGCCTTGAGTCCCACAAGGAGTGTCTTAAGTCGAAAAAGGTTGAAAACCACTGGACTAGAGGATTTCCACAGGATATGTACTTCTTGCAGTTCTTAGTTGGGTTATAGTTACTTGAAGAAAGTACCACGAGGGTATGAATTCAGCTGTTCCCTGGTAACCAGCTGCTCCTACCCATAGTGAAAGGGAAACAAGGTCGCATTTAGTGTGGGGTAAGAGCATGCACACGGGTGGTTACTGCAGAGCAGCTAATGCACTATAAATTCACATCCTAGCGTGCCTCACAATAATTTATTGACATTGCCACAATAAGCGTGGCTATCCCAGCTTGGGTAACACGTTCAGAATTGCTGAAAGAGACTGGCATCCTGTCTAGGCAGAATATGCAGAGAAACAAAATAATACAGGGCTTTTCTTTGTAGACAGACAGAAATGCATCCATGGTCCGTCACGTGTTAGGAATTAGCATGCAGACAGTGTACACTATAGGTCTAATAAAGTGACTCTCAACCAGGGGGCTGCAAGACCCTCTGAACTGTCATCCTACGTCACACCACAGGGTTCATTTGAGCCGGGAGCTTGTCCACAACACTGGCAAATAGCAGGTGCTTTAAAGGAAATGTATGAGCAGCAGGGCAGGTGTTGAGTGATCCATCCTCTACCAGATCCTCCAGTTGCCTGCAGCAGTAATTAGACCGGGATTCGAAGTATGATTCACTAGGCTTCAGTTGCCCAGATAACCCCTGAAGCCCTTTTTAAAAATGGGGAAGGGGCTTTCACTTCAGATGATAACCACCTCCCAAACCCATTGGGGTTTCATCCCCTTTCCTAGCCTCCCCCACTCCCACTGGAGTTCCTGTTTCCACCTACACGCTGTGCTTCAAGCCACTCAATTTGCTCTCCGACAGGGTTTGGCTGATCGGGCTCTCCTGTTACACCCCCATTTCTAGTTGGGGAACCTCCGACTTGACTGATCCTCCAGATATTGTTGGCCAGTGAATGAAGGCAGCAGCTACAGCCACGTCCAGTTCCCACCAGTGAACTAAGGAAGCAGCTACGGCCGCGCCCAGTTCCCACCAGTGAACGAAGGCAGCAGCTACGGCCGTGCCCAGTTCCCACCAGTGAACTAAGGAAGCAGCTTATGCTTGAAATCATGTGCTGAGCAACATCCTTCGGTAACTGAAGCTTGTATTGTCTGTTAAACCGGTGCAAAGTAGGCATCAAATTCTTCGCAACCAAAATGGTGAAAATGCAAGACAACACGGTGCTGGTATAAATGCACAGAAGAGACTGTTGAGATCACCTGGATTGGACATAGCATGGACCACAGAGCCCCATCCCAGAATTACGCCCAGCCACGTGCAGCGGCAACTGAGCGCCATAACTCAAGCCTGGATCCGTGAGCTCTAGGGCCACGGAGAACACGGCTCCTATTATCTGCCCCGAGACCAGCGCCTCAAATCGCACAACCAGGTTTAAATGAATAATTTTACCGAGATCTTCAAGCCCCTTCCGAACAAAAAGTAAAATATCAGGAGAGAACAACAGCTCTGGGTACAGTGCTGTGTACAGAGACGAACTAATAACAAGCTTGACTGAAAGAGTTGATTAAATTAGTTTAATTTAAAAGCTTAAACAAACCCTGAAGGAGGCTCTTTGTTTATTGCTTTTTACCTAAAGCAGGCACTACTGGAGAAGCACCATGTGGGCATGAAATATTTATTCATTAAATCTTTCATAAAGTTGCACACTACTGGTTTCACCCATGATATATTTATAATGTGCCGTACACCAAGAAAATGGGGTTTTTTTTCCCTTATCTCCCTCCAGACTCCAGACTTGAGCCTTGTCAGGTATCACATTGGGCCTTTTTCTCAAGTACTATACGGCCCTGGGCCTTTTTCTCAAGTACTACACAACCTTGTCTACACACCAAAATCGTACTGCTTTAACAGCTAAAGGTGGAACTAAGACCTCCTAGTATGGACATAAGGCGATTGAATATTGTAGGCAATTTATTACTAAAAAAATCATAATTTTGCCTCTTGAAATGCACCGAAAGGATAAAGATCCTCTTAAGCCACCCCCAAATGCAATGAGAGTTTTCCCTGCGTACACTCAGCACTAAACTAACATGGGAAGAGGCCTCTCCACCTACTAAAATAAAAAATTAAATCAACAAATTTCTACATTTCATGGCACATCCATGGCCCAAAGGGCAAGGTTTCTATCAGGTGCCTTAGTGGAAATACTGCTGTTGTGCAGAGGGGCATCCCCAAACAGCAAATACCTGAAGAGTGACATGTACTTCCCCAATGCATGCTAAAATATGCACATGGCCAAAGATATAGATTTTGCTTATTCCAGCAGGGGAAAGAGTAAGCTACCCTGATCTAGGCACTTTTATACCAGTCAAAGTGCATCTACACTAGGGCTTCTACTACCATAACTATCTCAGTTAAAACATTGTTAAAAATAGTTACCCTAATGCCAACCCTGCGTTGGGCAAGCCTAAAGCCCCCTTAGATGGTTTTGACAATATAAGTAGGTCTCCAAATGGATGCATCAAAAGGTCCTAAGCACACATGGCAATCAAGCTCATTGAGCCCCGCGCTAATTTTTTTTTTTTCCCCTGACTGTAGTGGGAGTTTTGCCAGAAGAAGGGCTGCCTAATCAAACTAATTAATTCTTTCTGTTTCCCTTATTCCACTTCTTCTTGGCAAGAAATATCATACAAGCAGATGTTGCTGTCCCTGATAACTGTGAACAGGGGCTGTTGGAAAAACTTCTGCGGGAACCGCTCTTCAGCAGAAAATTGGGTTCTCGGGGGTGGGGGTGGTTTTTTCCCCCTGAAAAGTCTCTACGACAATACGTACTTTACACTGACAAACCTAACACCCCAAAACTGGAAAGTTTCCAAGGCACCTCAGATGAGTTATTGTTCAGTTTTACTGCTCAGGACTCCACCGGGGGAGAAACTCACCCCACAGCAGACAGTCAGTAGGAGGTTAATGAAACACGTACGCCTGACCTCAGCCTTAGCTCATTGTCCATCAGCTCATGATCCCCAGGGATGAATTTCCATCTCTTTCTGAGTATTTACATTGCACTTGCTGAACTCCCAAAGTCTTTCTGTTTTGGACTCAGTTGAAAATTTGGGGCAGTATTTCAGGCAACACCTGAGGGCCCCTTCTCTATTAATGTCCAGACGTCACTCAGGAGCCTAGAAGGCAGAAGGCAGCTTTTTTGAGCATCGAGTCCTTACTCAAGTGAAGCAATGGCTGAAGTTTAAAAAAGACCCACTGACTTTAAAGGACCACAGTGTATGCTCCTCGCCTCAAACCCTGAAGCACGGTTATCCAGAAACTCCATGCAGTTCATCCCATGCAGTTTTCTCCAGGGCTAACGGGTCAACCCAGCCGGTTAACCCTGAAGACCCTGGGAACCTGTAGGAAGAGAAAGCTGGAAGCTTGGCTCTCCATAGCCACCCCCCCAATCTGCTGTTTCCATGCTACCCCTGACCCTGAGAGCTATATGGTGGTTTGATGGGCATCTGTGAACTCCAGCAGAAAGCCGAGAAGAAGCCACAAAGCCACAGTCTTTCCCTTCCTTTCACCTCTGGTTGAGGTTTTCTCCATCCCAGTTAAACTCTCTGCACCGTCCCTCCATACCTCCCAGCACAGGAGAACACAGAGCCCCAGCGTGAGAAGCACGCTGGCAAAGTTCACCAATGACACTAAGCTGTGTGGCCACCCTTCCCCACATCAGGATAGGATTACCATCCAGGTGGACCTAGACAGACGAGTTAGATGGGCGGACCAGACCCAGATGCCGTTCAACACCGAGAAGTGCCAAGCGCTCCATCTGGGGAGGAAAAATCCTCAACAAACGTGCAGGCTCAGTGGTGCTGCACTAGCTAGCACCACGTCCAAAAGGCGCCCGGGGTTATAATTGACCATAAAATGAACATGAGCCACCATTGTGATGCTACAGCTAGCAGAGCAAACACTATGCTGGCATGCACCAACCGATGCATCTCAAGCAAAACTAAGGAAGTGATTCTACTACTCTACTCGGCATCGGTGAAGCCGCAGCTGGCATGCACTTCAAGAAGGATGTGGACAACCTTGAGAGAGTCCAGAGAAGACCTACTCGTATGATTAGAGGCCCTAAGAGCAATCCGTACGAGGAAAGGTTGACAGATATGGGACTGTTCAGCCTCAAAAAGGGAAGACTTCGAGGGGGTTTGGTGGCAGCTTCCAAATATATTAGGGGAGAGCATCAGGGGTGAGGCGAACAACTACTCACCAAAGTGCACCAAGGGAAAACCAGAAGCAACAGTCAAACTCCTAGGAGGAGGTTTCAGACTGGATATAAGGAAAAACTTCTTTACAATTTGTGAGACCAGGCTCTGGAATAGACTCCCAGCAGGGGTGGTGCATCTACCCTGGAGATCTTCAAAAGGAGACTGGATGCACACCTTACTGGGGTGTTTGACCCCAGCAGTCAAATAACCCAGCAAGACCCCAGCAAAGACCCCGGCAGTCTTTCCTGCCCTAAACTTCTGTGACTTGGCGAGTAACAGCTGCCGCAGTATGGAGGAGTCGGGTAAGACATCGGTGAAACGAGATACCCTCACCTGTGGACTCTCCTAAGCAAAGAGAAGCTGTGATAAATGACATATTGATTTCTGCCTGGGACAGGACACAACACTCGCACTAAGTACACCTCGCACCGAAGCGTTTCATTCCCTAGAGGTTTCTTACCACAAACTCCCTTTGTCTGAGCCTCGGGAAAATAAATCTATTCTGATCAGGCCTTTCATCAGGATCCATTCTTACCAACCTAGCCTCGTCTTTAATTGCCAATGGTTCACCGAAGTACGCTCACAGAGCTTATTAAAAAGAATAAAAACAACAGAGGTCAGTTTTAAAGACTCGGGGAAACGGAAATTCAGCACTCAAGCAGAAACTCAATGCTCAGTATGCTTGACTATGCAAAACTATAACAATCCCCACAATCCAAAGAATCGGGTATTATATGCTTTTGTCCTGTCATTAAATCAATAAGATCTTGATCGAAATTTTCTTCCCCCCCCCAAAAAAAAACCAGGGAAAGCTGCCCATTGTAGCCAATTTAAGCGTACATATTTGGGAGCATTCAACCTGTTAAAAGCTATGAAATGAGTCCTACTTTTAGCCACCAACACAGAACAGAGCATTTCAGATTTGCACACACAGGATAAGAGCAAACCCACATGCAGGTTAACTACCGGTTACATTTCAAAGGCCAAATTTTTGCCATGACTCAAAGGGAGGAAAAGCTTCTCTTGGGTCCCTCCCTCGAAACAGTCCTGATGCCGTGGGGGCCGGCGGGGGGTGGGATACGGCAAGGGGCTAGGACTGATGTGCTCCAGCAGCTCCCAGCTGTTGTATGGTCTCAGAGGCTAAAAAACAGACAACGGGCCCAATGCTAGACATGCCGGCATGGACTATGCCTTGCACCGAAACAGGTGCTGCTGACCCAGGAGGCTTAAATGGCAATTACTTTGAATGAGCCAGAATTGTTCCAAAGCAAAGTGTTAATTCGAGTCATTCAAACGTACTCAATGCAGGGCATTGAGCTTGGTTGTCTGCAAGGTCTGGATGTGGCGCAGAGAGCTCTGGGGCAGATCAAATTAGTTGTCTGTTTTTAGCCTGAGGGGACCAGATGCAAACTAACGCAGTTCACACTAGGGTGGATTTCAAGCCCTACTATCCTGTGCTCTTCAGCAAACAAAGACCGTTTTTTTTTTTCCCATTTTTCATTAGAAATACCCAGACTTGAGGGGGAAAAAAAATGCGATTTTTTACATGCTCATTAGAAGTAATCTGCTAAATGTTCTGTGCCAATGCATAAGGCTGCCTACTACGCTAATAGAATATTTAACTGACATTTATTTGCTGACTCGTTATTTATGTTAACGTCATTCCAGCATAATTAATACTCTGCTGAAGTCAACTCTAAAAGCCCACATAAAACACTAAACTAAAAGAGCCATTTGTGGCGTTTAAAAAAAGAAATCCTGCAATCTATTTACATTAGGGGAATCTCAAATCAGCACCGACAGAATAAAAGGATAAGGATTAGGGAAAGAAGATAAAAGAAAGTGTGTAATACTTCAGCAGCCTCCACACTATTTACTGCTTTGATTTCCCAAGAAGATTTCTGAACCGAGTAAATTGAAAATCATCGGACTGATTCTCAGCTAACGTAAATCAGGATTGCAGATCTGGGCAGATTTACACCACGATACACATCTGGCCCCAAATCCTTAGCCAATGGTGAACAGACAAACGCAGAGGGGAACAAAACTGTTCTCCATTATATTTCAGCACAAAAATCAACAGTTTGGTCCATGCGAACTTCAGCTCTCATAACCAAAAGCAGAAATCCAATCTTGGCATCTGAGCTCCTTCAAGCATTGCACACATTGGGCTGCAAAAGTAGTTAAAGTTTATTTCCTTAGGGGAGAGGTCAGTGCATTTAAATATCCAGATCGGATTTTCTGAGACGAACCCAGAGGATGGTGGTGGCTTGGAACGACTGCAGCTGTTAAGGAAATTTCAGACAGCCGCACGGTGCCTCCTGCTGCCCAACATTGAGGGGAATTAATGCTCACTCGTCTTGATAACCACTAAAGCATTAGCTCTGCAGTCATTTCCACCCATAAAGAACTGAACAGGTTGGGGGAACCAATGGTAGGGCAACTATCTAGTTGGCTAGATGAGATCCAGGGATCATGGAGGGAACACATTGCTCACAGCAGCCTGAAGGGATAGTCTGCTCCTGATCACATCGGCTAGGGACAGGAATTACACATAAACCAGAATAAGTGATCGAAAACCAGCTCAAATCTGTAACGCAACAGAAATTCAGTGCTTATGAACTGCTTGCAAAAACAGCCGAAACTGGTTTAACATAAACCAGCGTGGTATCAGACTTAACTGATTTAGATTAAATCGGTTTATTGAACTTCAGTACCAGATCTCCTCCAGATTCAAGTTAAATCACAGTCCCCCAGCATCCCAGGATGCTTTGCACCTCCCTTGCAAGCCCTCTCTTGCAGGGTAGGTGGGCTAGCCTTGGCCCAAAGCTGTCTGCTCCAGCCCAGCAGAGAGGCGTGCCCTACAGCGCACCCCCAGTTTCTGGCCTGAGCCACTGCAGGCACGTGGCTGCATTTCTGGAATCGAAAGTGAGGCTCTGTTCAGTGGCATATTGGTTCAATCTACACCCCTCAGACTAACCTAGCAAAGATTGAATCAATTCGGCCGCACGCTTTTTGACGGTCTATACTTAGCCACTGCAGATATGGGGGCTGCATTACCACTCTTTGCTGCTGAAACTAAAGAAATATATCTGACTTCACAATTTGCCTATTATATGTGTGCTGCAGGCAGGACCGATTCTGAACTCAAAATACGCAGATGCAAGCATGTCAATGGGGATGGTCTGCTTCTGAATCAGTCACCATGAAGCCACAAGGAGATCAATGAGCCAGACTGAGTCACCCGGTACACCGGGGGTGACCAACCTGCAGCACAGGACAAGCACCCTCTGCATGTGTCACGGGGCAGGTTAGGGAAGGGACAGGCAGCACAACGGCAGATAGGGCAGGGAGCAAAAAGCAAAGCATCGGATCGGGCAAGGAGCACAGGGCAGAAAGCAGAGCGGCAGATTGGACAGGGGAACAACAAGGGTTCAGAGTTAATTTGTGGCACACCTGCCAAACAGGTTGGCACCCACTGTGTTACACCATTCCATGCCAACAAAGACAAGAGGATTGCCACTGATGCCAAAACACAGCCTCTGAATTTTTAACAGAAAACTCTGTGGGTCGCTATCTCCGAAGACCCAAGCGATTTTCTTCCTGGATGAGAGTAATTTTACACTGGTGTTTAAACACGCAGAGCACAATCAGTCTGGTGATCTCATCCAGCTCCAGTTCCAGTGGTTATAAATTTCATAGAGTGGTTAAGATCTTGGTCTCAATGAATTCACTAGGAGGTTTTACCGTCAGTCTCAGCAAGACATCTTGGCACCGACTTATACACCCAAAATGGTCTCAAAGGGTGGAGTTTGGCCCCACCGATACATTTTGCTAAGGATAACTCTGGTAGGCCAAATTCAGGCAAAACGCTCTTATAAAAAAAAATATGCAAAAAAAGACACTGTCTGTGCCAAGATGGCTTAAAGATTTCTGCTTGTAACTTGGCATCTTTAAATAAGATTTTAAAACTAGCTCATAGCAAGTAAGTGGTAGGGTGTGCCATAAGTAGGCAGATGTCAACTGAAATAGGGACATCATTTGCATGCATTATAAAGCAATCCATTTTCCTATTGCACAAGTTTGATCTTCTTTTGCATGAGTAAATGGCTCAAGATCAAGTCCAGCATCTCGAACTCAAGTGAACGGTCCCCACCCTCAGCCTGGAGCAAGAGTCCCAAATGAATCCACTGCACACAGAGACAGAAAACATCAATGATCACAGGCTAGCAGTCCAAGGACAGCCCGTGCTGTGCATTTACCTTCATGCAGAGCCCTGATCCTGTAAGGTGTTGCGCATTAAAGAAAGTGATCCTTCCACTCGATTCAGCACTGGTGAGGCCTCACCTGGACAACTCTGTCCTGTTTTGGGCTCCATGCTTCAAGAAGGATGTAGGCAAATTAGAAAGAGCCCAGCACACACCAACAAAAATTATACCAGACCTGGGAAGCAAGACTTATGAGAAAAACCTGGAAGAACTAGGGTTTTGTCTGGAGAAGAGAAGACAGAGGGAGAGACATTGATAAGTCTTCAGATACCTGAAGGGCGATTATGGAGAGGTTGGAAATAGCTTTTTCTTCGTGGCTTTAGGGGGCAGGACTAGGAGCAATGCATGTAAGCTTCAGCAGAGGGAATTTCGGTGGGAAATTAGGAAGAATGGTCTATTAGGGTGGTTAAGGGCTAGAACAGGCTACCTAGGGAAGATACAGAATCTCCATCCCTGCACATGTTCAAGAGCAGGTTGCACAAGCACTTGGTTGGGATGGTTTAGTCAAGGACAATCCTGCCTTGAGCAAGGGGTCGGACTAGATGACCTCATGAGGTCTCTTCCAGCCCTAGTTTCCTATGATCCCCATGACCAATTGGCACTTTTACAGCTTGACGTAGCGTGGCCCTTCACGGAGGGGTTCAATACATGCCAGAATTAGGACTTGAAGCTTAAATTCTGCCCACACACCCATAACTTACAAAAGAAAGGTTATTTTCTGAACACATAAAGAAGTAAAAGCTGATGTGTCAACATGGTCCTATTGATCCCATGGCAGAGCACGAAAGAGAAGGAGTGTCCCTCGGGTTTTTATCCTCTCAACACATTCAAAAAATCACTTTACAGACCTACTTCCCTCGTTCACCCCTGCCTTCCTCCATTTACTTCAGGCAAGCACCTTCAAATTTATACCAGCGCAACAGAGAACGAAATCAAGCTCACCATGTGGATTTATGATAGGGATGGCCCCCTTTGAATTATTATCTATCCATAAGGGTAAGGCACAACTACCATGGCAATTACAGGCAATTACACAATCATCTCATCGTCTAGCGTCTTAACTTCGTCCCCCCACTGCACTGAGCTAACGGCAGAAGAGGCTCTGCTCTGTTGGCTCAGCTGTAAATCTGCAATCTGTACCCAAAAAAAAAAGCAGGTGTCAATCAAAAGATGTTACTGCTCTCTCTGTGCGTTTCACAATGCATAATTTAGCTACTACACTTGTCAAGTTCTCTGCACTGCTCTTCCACCCGACGGTAAATGTGTTCACGAACCCAAATGTCATCAACAAAGGAAAACATCACGTGAACAGAAATGGCGAGGAGAGGAAAAATGGCCCATTTTCCTTCACAATTAAAGACATCATTAGCCATGGAAAGCTCAGGGCACCAATTTTTTCTTAACTCTGCAGGAAACAGCCAGGACATCCTCAAAGTCATGGGAAGGAGGATAGCATAGGGGGAATCCATGAAGAGATGTTGAGCGTTGGGCCAGTTTCCAAAGGCAGGTGTGAATGGGAAGTTTTAACAGCAGGTCGGGGTCGTGGAGATCCACACACCCATTTCTAGGGAGAGAGCAGGACCTGTACAGTGCAAGCCCTCAGCTATGATTTGCATCGTTGACTTAGGACTTAAACCAACGCTGACTATAGTAAGGTTGGACTCCCTTTGTCCTCACATGCTTTGGGTGAGACTCTGTTCTTAATATTTACTTGGCTTTCATGCAGAGTGAGAACAAATAAAACATCACATTTCCTCTTCAACTGTATTAGGCAGCAGCTCCTGTTTGGGTACACCAATAGTTAATATGCAACAGAAAAAAATACCCGTCCCAGGACGTGCCTTTGGAGCCGATTAGCAGCAAAGCTTCAGACCATACGGATGTCTTCACACTTTCTTCAGTGAGTTCATGAATAAACATCCGTTCATTCAAATGAGTTACATATTAACTAATTTAAATAATTTTCATTTTGCTCTGAATGGTAAACAGATCTATTCTGCCAGGATAGCTGAGTTTGCAATTCAAATTACGCACCGATTTGTAATGAAAAAAATATATAATTAATGATTAGATTTGAAGCAATGTACAGTTTTAGTCCTTTTCATTTTCTGCAGTAAGGACACACATATGCACACACGTGCATGCACGAGCTTTTCTTTCTTAAGTCAATACATTTTACTGCATACGGAGGCATTCTCCCGTACGATCTGTTCTGCTGCATCGCATCATAATGTCACGGCAGGACATAACACGACTTGACATCGTGGTCCCAAGCACTATGATGCAATGCTAACACCTCCCAATAAATAATCATGCACCAGTCTGTAAATTCAATGACTTCCTTACACCGGGATCATAAACAATAATTATTTTGGCAGCTGCCCCTTGAAAGCGCGGCACGTGCTGAAGACTAAATCAAGCTCTATCGATTCGCTAAACTGAACAGACCCGCTTTTTGCATCTCCCTCCAGTCTAATGACATTTATAATACTCTCGGTCGTGTTACGGAGGTGTAACGTATTGCTTTTATAAGCAAGACTAGCACTGATTAGACCGAGTTGATTGGTAAGCAGGAACGCAGCACTTCCCAGTGCTGCCAGCCTGCCAGTCGAACAAGTTGTTTCTTTGCTTATTAAACAGAGTGCTTCAATGACAGACCGCAATCAAATCTTCGCGACAGATAGCTGGGCTGCAGCCATGCTGCTTGCATGTCTTCCAGCGTTATTAAGGGTCTGGATCCTGCCTCAGTTATGCAGCATAAAGTTCAGTACTGATCAAGACTTCTGTTAAAGGTACAATAGTGTGCCATTAACCACAAAGAGTAAGGTTTCAGAAGTACGGTAGCGATGCAACACTAATGCTTTTGGGAGCCTCCTGCCAAAGAGCGGTTCCTCTTGTAGCACGTGCCCAAAGCCTGATCTCGACTGAAACAAGGATTCAAAGCACCTACGCACATGATGTTAAACATCAGAGCACGGTGGAACTGGTACTCCCCAGATCACAGTTACGGATCTGCTTCTTCTGGCTTGATTTTCCACTGTGCAAGACACCACTGTCCCTAGCGCTCTCGATGCGGGGTGACAAGTTCAGAGTACTTTGGAAAATCCGGCCACTTCCTTCAGGTACCTAAATTGGCTCTCTTGAAAACCTAACTTTTAAGTAGGATTAGGTTTTTGACTGGTCAAATAAAGTCGGGTCAATTGACCAGTCAAATACAGGTCAAAAATTGTAACAAAAGAAAAAAAACTGCCAATAGGTCCAAATAACATGTAGAAAAAAAACACAAATTTTTCATGAAATGTGTCAAAATAATTTTAAAAATCATATTTCTGTCACGAAAACTACAAAAATATATATATAGTTGACCGAATAGGAAATGTTCACAGCACTGAAGTGATTTAGAGACTTAAAACCCCAACTTTAAGTGCCTAACTCCCTTTGCTTTCAATGGGATGTGGGGATGCACATGCAATTCACAGCATGGTAAAGAGGGGGCAAGACTTTACCCCCTTGGTTTCTCTGTGGCAATTGCCTCTGTAGATGCTCTTCAGCGCCAAGAGATTAGCCCTCAAAGAAAAAGAAAGGAGTGGTAAATTGTGCATTTTATCCGCCATGATGTAATGGCATGTATGCCGGCAGTTATGGCAAACCAACCAATGTGTGGTAAAGCCACATCCTCTCACTCTACAGTATTACTTTTAGACTGTTAAGTGCCCAAATCTCTCAAATAAGACTGAGGCACCTAAGTCATTTAGGCATCTTTGAAAATTGTACCTAACTTCTGTAAATTAGCATCTGTTCATTCAAAGGCTTCCACTGCTATTTCAAGACAGTGTGGCCTGAATTCAGTGTGGGCCATGACTTCCTATGCAATTCCGATGCCTTCACTGGACCAAAGGGTACAGGGGAGTGAAGCTGGTGACTCAACGACGTTGGTGACCCAAGTCAAACACTATACACACAAGAGTAGCCAGACCCAAAACACAGATTTCAACCTATCCATGAAAAGCAATTGCCTCCAGTTATAAAAACAATCACTATTTTCTATTATAGAAATCAATAAAATCTCTTACCCCCTTACCCTGGCATTTCGTGATTTCATTCTCGGCATTGTGTACATGCTGGCAACATTGATTATACGGCATGCAATAAAAGCCAGTTTAGGAGACCAATAAAAATCAAAACCCTCTCAAATGATCTGGATTTATTACCACTTGGCTAATAAATCTTTTGATCATATTTGCACTCAAAGATCTCACACTTGGGCTTCATTTATAAAGTCGATCCTCTTTTCATTCAAAACGACAGACAGGGCAAATTAGGTCCAGAGCACCGTCTCTCAGTGCTCAGCACGTGCAAAGGCAATCGGGCCAAAGTCAATCCTGATTTAAGGGAGTACATCTCTCACTGATAACAGCTTAGAGCAGCGGTTCTGAGCCTTCTCCAGTCGATGTACCCCTTGGTCTCAGAGTGAGACTTCACGTACCCCCTTTCAATGAGAAACTAATTTTTATGTCAAACTACATGTAATCGTGTATTATAAAAACGGCAAGATACTCATACAAAGACTTTTCAAATTGTCAAGACTTTTTTTAGGCCCTTCGACCTGTGTTAGACAATGTATGAAATATATCTCATGTACCCCCTTGGGGGTACATGCACCCCCGGTTCAGAACCGCTGTCTTAGAGAGCAATCTGATACATTCTCTCCCCCATAAAAAATCATGCACAAGACGCGAATGAAGTGTAAGCCTTGCAAGCAGTTCTCATAAACAAGAAAAATAAAATTCATTTCAGCTGCATTCATACGTCGCCTTAAATTTTTTAAATTTTCTAAAATTGATTCAAAAACAGCTGAAGTTGGAGGTTAAATGTCCATCCACTGCTCAAGAAACAAACTGGGAGGGTATATTATGTGGTCAGTGGTAAGAGAAACTTGTAGCTGTGCTTGAGCTTAGGTTTGAAAGGTTTCATGGAAGCGGCAGTAGCGTATGGGGCCGCAGCACTTTCTCCCCACGCTGGGGCACGGCCAACTTGCTTCATGCCACTGGCTGTACTTTGCTCCTCTACCCACCATGCTTTCTCATACTGCTCGTACAGAACGTGGTTCCTCCTCTGGTCGGGACCATGGCGTTGCTCTCTGTCGACTGCCCCAGCAGCACAACTAACCTGCAGCTGTCACTCCGTCACCTCAGCTGTTAAAGAACTGTATTTAATCCTTAGGGTAGGTCTACATGAGACAACGCAGTGTCATACCCACGCTGACTCTGAAAAAGCAGGCTCGTATACCAGAAGCAATCTAATGCAACATTAATGCAGCAGCCCAACCTAAGTAGCTCTCTCGAGAACAATACTGTAGCAGAGCATTCACACCTAGTGTGGGTCTCTCTCCCTGTTCCATGTAGACGTAACCTTTGTGCCCAAGGAACAAATCTATCTGTGCTTACTCGGGCGTAACTCCCACAGTCTTTAAGGGAGTAAAGGCAGCACATGAGGACAGGGGTTTTGCAGTTCAGTGGCCAACTCCGTCAAGGATAGCTGTCCCTGAAAGCTTTTCTTGGGACTCACAGGACCTGATTCTCAACTCATGTAACATGACTTGAACAGAGCCACAAAAGCTGAGGATGCAGAGTTACAACTGCAGACCGGGTGCCAGACTACCACCTAGCCATCACCCTTTGCACTAGAACACAACCCTGACAAGATGCACAGTACTCACCGTCCGGAGGCATCAGCACCTTGTTGTTCTGGGTGCACCAGCCGACTGGATGAAGATCAGCTGTCATCACATCACACCAGAAATCCGCTCGGCGATCATCTCCATAGCCACAGTAACGTAGCAGTAAGAGCTGCCCGCATGTCGTAATGATTGTAGCCACCCAGTATGTGTCTGGATTGTTCTTGTTGGCCACTTCTAACTTCATCCCTGGTTGGAAACTGCTCTGTAGGCTGATTTCAACCTTACAAAATTAGAAACAGGTATTATTACTTTTCTTTATACTAGAAACATGTCTCTCCAGCTGAACAAATTGAAGGAATACCTTGAGGTAGGCAACAACACTACAGAAGGTCCAAGTCCCAGGCAGGGGCTTGAGGCCTGTGATCTGTTCTCAGGTTGGCTAATGACATGAGAAGCAAACTTGGACAAACTCTTTCTGCTTCCTTTGCCTGTCTGGTCTATTTATGCTGTGAGTTCTCTGGGGCAGAAAATCTACTACAATGTGACTGCACCATGGCTGGCACAACATAGCCTCAGTCTCTGGTTGAGAGAAGAAAAGAAGCAAGAGACTACAGTCACCGTCTTTCTCCATTGAAGATACTCTCAAAACCTCTACTGACTTCAACAGGGGCAGAAGCAGATCCCAAGTAACTGTCCAGAAAAAAAAAAAATCAAGAGAAGGCATTGCATGTTCTATAGGATACTCCTAACCAATGCAGTTAAGAGCTGAACGCATGCTTAATGTACTGACTTTCTTGTATCTCCGAACTGTTGTTTTGATATATCTTTTCTTTGCTACAGAACTTGAAGGAAAGTTTCCTTACTCTTTTTTGGGGAAAGAAGGCCCAATGGTTAGGATACCGGCCTAGAATTTGGGAGAATCAAGCTCAGTTCCCTACTGCACTCCACACATCCTTTAGTCCAATGGCGCCCAACCTTTAGTCCAATAGTGCCCAACCTTTTTTGGACTAATGGACCACTGTCGATCTTCCACTTTTCCCGCAGACCACCATGCACCGAACTTTTAACTGAAAACATTACAAAGGTGCAAAGGTACAATCCACAGAGCACTTACCATGGCCTTTCCAACCAGTCATGGTCTACGGGCCCGAGTGCGAGACCCACTGCTCTAAGAATCTGGTTAGCACCATAAAGGCAAATGCTTATTAAAAAAAAGTGATCCTTGGTTTCTCTATAACTTAGTGCCAGTCTCTAAAATGGGAATAATAATGCTTCCCTTCCTCAAAAGGATGTTGTAAAGATATATATACACTACTGTTGTGCTACTGGATTGCATATACACAAATTGCAATCTATACCTTGGGAGTTCCAACCAAATGTTAAAGAGATACATCACGGTACTTTGGAGAAAGAGCACCTTTGAGACTGAATACTCTTTCTCTGCTTGCCATATATGATCATCACAATGCTATGCTGTGGCTGCTAATTACGTTCAGGCTACACTGTACATTTGTGGTCCTTAAGTATCAGTGAGATCTGCATGAATGAGCCAAGGAGAGCATTTCCTATTTTTCCTTAACCCCAAAATGTGGTCTTTGTCAGATCTTGAAAGTCTCAAAACAACAGGAGCAGTTTGGTCTCAGGATCATACACCTCTATGGAAGTTCTTCGGTGGCATCCATCACCATGGGGCGCATCTACACGTTCATTAATGAGCCATAATTACGGCACATTAAGTTTAGTGCTTGTAATGACGGGTACTAACTTAATGCACCATAATTGGTACTACTGCACGTTAGCACAGATGAACGTTTTTCTGTGACACTCTTGTGCATTAGACTAACTCTATTGTGCATTAGCACAGGCTTTTCCTGCCGCACTAATGCACAGTTGAATTAGTCTTCTGTGCATGGTCTCGTGTAAATGCGCCCGTGGTGACCAAGCACCTCCCAAAATGATTAAATTGTAGTTCTCTCACTGCTCTTGTTTGTAAGGACCAGAGTTTGGTATTTATGAGAGGGGAAAACGTGGCATCCTTCATGAGAGAGTGACTGTATGATGCAACAGTACAAAGGTTAATTCAAACAAGCGGGCTGTTTACTTCACAAACCCCAATGCTTTTAGAGAGGTCCACCCAACCTCCTCTGAAAATAAGTTCCAGACTCAAGAGAACAGTCACCACGAAGGGACACAAGCACACACACAAGCACGCACACATACACACAAGCACACACATCTTGCTCTTGAGGTTGACGTTTGCTGGGTGGGGGGATGATCATGCACAATGAAATGGGGCTCCCTTGGAAATCAAAGACCTTTCCATCCCATAGAGGATTTTGAAGATGAAGAGTGAAACGTTCAACTGGATCTAGTATCCAGCAGGGACAAAAAGTGAAGCCTCCCAGTTAGGAAAGGGAGAGTTCAATAATGGCTGGTATGTGGCAAGGTTGGTCACACTGAGCAATGATTTCCTACATCCTGAAGATACTCTCTTGTGCTTTAGGATGGAGATAGTTTCCTCTTCAAAGGAGGTCTTTACCATCACAGGTGCTCTTGGCTCTCCTCCACTAATTGAAAAAAGCATGGGTCAGGACTGCTGACAGCGGCTGTATTTATCACGATGCTTCCAGGCCTCTTGTTGTACAAATAAAGCCACATTTCCATGAGTGAGGGTATCATATTTGTAGACCTATGTATGGCTCCAAGTGCCCTAAGTAGCCAAATTGCTACCAGAAGGGATCTCTGAGATACCCACTGAGATATCTTCGGTGTGGAGAAGTGGAGGCACTCCCTGGTAACAAGGCAAATTAACATAGATAGGCTTCCCAGATCATTTTTGTTTCAAGATGAGCTTTGATGAAACGGAACGATGTACGAGAGAGATTTGTGTTGGAGCACCATGCAAAAATGAATGAGACTATGAAAGAGGCAAGAGGAAAAGAAGGAAAAGCAATGCAGTGTCTCAGAGAAATCCCAACTCTGATGTGGCTGGTAGGATGACAAGGGGTGTGTCTACACTACAATCAAGCAGGTAAATGTGGCTCGTGTAGACAAACCCAAGCTGCTTGGCTTGTGCTCTGTTGGAAGTACAGCTGTGGTACCTTGGAGGTGAAGTAAGGCTATTCACCAATTACTTGGGCAGGTTTTGCAGCCTTGGGCAGTTTGCTACCATGCACTGTGTTATCAGTAGCTAAATTGGTTAGCTTAAAGCCAGATTGGTGAGGAATGAATATGCAGCAATCCCACCTTGTTTGCAATGCATACAGACCCAGCAGAAGTGTACAGCTAAGGGGAGGAGAGCAGAGGGGAAAACAGGATTTTAGCAAGGAAGAAAGAGAGAGAGAAAGGAGATCTGAGTGGGGGCAGGCAGGGATTTCGGCAGCAGCACTTGGAATGGAGGACACTGTTTGAGACGGACAGAAAAATGCCTGATGATGTTTTCCCCAAGAACCATCAGTCACATCCTTAATCTTCCAGAATGACCCTGTCCAAGGAAAACGAAGAGGCAATACAAAGAGCATTTTCAAGGCCCAGACAAAGTACGTACGTGTTTGAACGATGTGTGAGGAGCAGCGCTGGCTCCTGTTTCTTCCAAGTATTCATCCCAATTAAAATCGGTATCCTCTAAGCTTGACCCTTCATCTGTTTTAAAAAAAGCAAACAAAAAATAATAATTAGAACGTGGTTGCTAAAAGCCATGAACTGCCCAACGGCGCCAGCTGGGACCCCAGACCAGGGCAGCGACAAACACCGAAACCTGGATAAAAGAAAATGTGGCTGTTTTAACTGCTGTGCTTACCTAGTTACCTGGATTTCGCTGCGTCTCTACCAGATGGTTTAGTTAGACGACTTTGGCAATTATGCTTTCCAAAGCAAAATGAACCAGCTTCTGGTATAGTTGGATTTACATGTAGCAATGAAAAACGATGGAACTGTTTTTATGACTTATGTTTGGATATTGTCATTCAATGGCAGCTTATGGTCCTCGGGTCACCGGGACAGAGCAGTGTGTGGCACTACAGGAAAACGCGCCAAGTAAGTAACCAAGCTGGTGGCCCAAAACATTTATGCTCTGTGGATACTCTGAAGGAGTAGGAAACTGAGTTTGGAGGGCAGAGGTCGTCCTCTCGCTGTGGCTGTGAGGAGTTAATCGTGATTAGTGATGCTTCTCGGTCTCCTTTTATAACTACTGACACTGGTTTTTATTTCTGCAACAAGTCCCATGTGAAGGGGCTTGAGCACTGCCCAATTAATTGAGCTCCCAAACATCCTTGTGAGGAATTCAATTTTATCCCCATTGCACGGATGGAGAAACTGAGGCATAGATCAAAGTGTCTACTAGCTTCAGGTAACACAGGAGTCAACGGCCAAATTAAGAACATTTAATCTCCAATGCCTGAGTATTATGCCCTACATTATACTTCCTCCCGCAGCGAAAGCACTCTAAACATTCATACTCCTATTGCATATCTATAGCAAGCCTAACGCAAGGGGGCCAGAGGCTCCGAGTGATTATGAAATACAAATAACTAAAAAAAATAAATCTTGTTTTGCTTGCAGAAAAGCAGCCAAATCTGACTGCCTGGAAACAAAACAGAAACAATCTTGTAAACCCAGGCTCAGTCCCAGAGCCAAATATTTACAGCCAAACAGCGAGATCCAGCAATAAGCATTTATCAGGCAAACTCCAAGAGCCCCTTACCTACTCGGGCATTCATCAGCCCGGTCATGATGTAATTAAAGTGACTCATGACAAAGGGAATTAAGTAACCTCCCCAGACAGTTTTATGAAGAAAACGGCAGGGTTAATTTATTGCAATTATTGCTACAGGTCTCCGTTTTTCAAGACCTGAAAATTATATTGTGTAATGTGAATCTCTCATTATTAAAAGGGAAAGAAACAGGTTATATTTGCTGCCCACGGTGCCAGACACATGCATCAGGAAGAAAAAAAGAGAAATGTGTCAGCGTATAAGAGCTGGCTAGGGGCGGGGGGAGGCTTGGGTAGCAGTTCAGAGAAGTCACAGCTCCAAAAGCTGTCAAATATAGCACAACGACTTATAAAAGTTGGTTTCTAAAGATGATGGCCCTGAGTCTCCTCTGATTTGTGCTGTTTGAACCTGGTGCGACTATGGCAGTAGAAATCAGGAATGAATCTACTGAAGAAACACAGAAACGGTGGCTCTGTCACCAACCGACTGAATGAGTGGCAAAGGGACAGTCTGCAGGCCAGATCCTGCGTGGGTTTACTCTGCAGGTACGATCCAGCACATCAGCCCAGCCCCACATACCCGGACCCAGACGTGTGCCAGCATGACCCTGTGTGGCCAGATCTAGCCGCACACTGGTGCAATACGGTATGTAAAGCTGTGTTATCCCGTATGCGGGGCTCCACACAGGTCCAAAAATTTGCCAGGAGGGGAGCAGCAATGAATGCTGCTCCACCCTCCAAATTTCCAAACCCATAGAGAGCCCCAGGGGCCAGACGATACAGTTCAGAGATGCTGATCTGGCCCACAGGCTGGAGGTTGTGCACTCCTGACTTTATAGAAAAAAGCATAATGCAATCCAATGTATGGAAGGTGAAGACAGAGGAATTCAGACTAGCAACCAGGTGTGCATTTTCTTTTGACCGTGCCAGTGGTTAGCTACACACCTAGAGGCATGGTGGTTCTCCCACCAGTTGAAGTCTTGTCAGGACTGGGTGTCCTAGGTGACTTGCAAAAGCTCGAGCAGGAGGTATGGGCTTGAACAGAAATTGCTGGATGAGGCTCTTCGGCTCGTATTATGCAAAGGGACAGCCTCAATGATCGCTGCTCTCCTCTGGCAAAACAGGGAGATGAAGCAGCTCTTTCTTTGCTTATGCGTTAGGAGGCTTTACATCCAGATTCTGTTCACCGGGTGCTCAGACAGCCCCTAGGTCCTAGGAAGAAAAGATGCTCATAACAGAGATCTGCCACCAGGGTTTGTGATCAACTCAGTCTAAGCGAAAGGGATCCCAAAAGGGAAGGACTACCTGGTTTATAGTTCATTGAAGGTGCGATGTGAACAAGAGACTTCCAGATGCCAGGGCAGCATCTGCGTGCCAATTCCAACTGATCCACCTCAGAAGCACCCACTAAGTTCATCAAAACCCAACCAAGGGGACATTTCATAAGCCCTGTGTGACGGGAGCTCCTGAAAGGCAACGTGGAGAAAAGGAAGCCTTTGTTTTCAAAAATGTTTTCATCCTTTATTGGCAACTACACTTATATATACACCCTCCGCTACCTCCGTGACAAGCACAGGAGGAACAGAACAGAAAACGCTCACACTTTTTTCCCCCCAAAGACATTCAGATTTCTCTTCTCAGGAATACTGGAGGTGGCTAAAGCTGGCCAAGTCTACAATCAATGGCTTAGCTTGTTATATACTAGCTACAGTATAGCATATAGCTATAGGATAGCATCTAGGTACATGCTATACACTTAGCTTGTTATATACTAGCTATAGTATAGCATATAGCTATAGGATAGCATCTAGGTATATGCTATATACTTAGCTTGTTACACTACTTTGCATAATAACCCAAGAGCAGTTACAGCTCATTATAATGCCTGTGATGCCCAGCTTCTGCCTTCCAGAAATCATGCTTACACACGCTAGACAGTTCATTGCAGTGCATGTATTACCTTCCAGGCTGTTCTTCCCAGGTGGGCATATAGGGTAAAAAGTAGTCTCTTCCATCTGCTCTCTGATCTTGAGATCCAACTTCTCTGCCTTCCTACTAAAGTATCATCATAAGAAAGCATCCATGAGAAACCTTTTTCTTTGCTTCCCACTCATAGCTTCACGAGCTAGCAATAGCTCCCAATCCTTTGAAACCAGGACACCGAGCTGGGCTTGCTAGGAGCTCGGCAGGTAACTTCACTTTAGCGTCTCATCTCCATTTAGACTGGTGAATTTGTTAGAGCAGGAGTTGGCTCTCATTATGTGTCTGTACCGTACCTAGCACAATAGGGCCACTGCTGAACTGTCGTCTGCGAGTGCTAATGAAACACAAATAAAAGGAATGCAGAGTCCTGTAAGTGAGCACAACACTCAAATTGCTAAACCAAATGCTAGGGAAATCCTGTCATTAAATATTCTCTCTCTTTCGTATGGCTAAGGCAAGCAACGGCAGAAAAGGTGCAAGTGAATTAAAGTTGTAGGTTGAGGTTTGATAGCCAGTTGATGACATCAGGCCGGCTAAGTGCATTGCTTCAATCCCTCCATGATAAGCAAGTTCAGGGTAGGAGTTTGCAATGTGGCTCACTGACTACATCTCACCGCATACACAGTTCAGTCAGTCCTTGACGGCCCATTTGTTCAATAAATAGGCACACCTTCCGTGTCCCATATGAAGGCGGTTCAGTACCGTCGAATATATGCATTGCAGATGGAAACCCAGAAGCTTGATGGTCAGATCTACAACCAAATTTTTGCTGCACGCTGTTGCTGTGGACCAGATTTCGCGCCACCAGCTCTCAGCATCCAGACTGCTCAATGAAAGTTTGGAGCGTACATAACCAGAAGGTTTCCTCGACTTGAGCCTACAACTTGGTGGGCGGGCGATATCTTCATGCAATGGGAGTTCATGGTCAGCCACGATCTTTTCATACTCTCCGAAGTACAAGTGGACCCCTTCTCACCATGGAGGGAGCAATGATTGATAACACCGGCAGCCATGGAAGCGGCACGGGTTTTAGTGTGCCACTTACTACTCGCATGGCGGCATTCACCTGTGTGTCGATATGATGGGTATAAGGGTGTTGGCACCGGACAGGAGTGCAGTATTCAGCAGTACAGAGTACCAGGGCTTAAATATTTAAAAAGCTCTTCCTCAAATAAGGGAACATACATAAATACATATATGTATGTGTGAATGTACAGGCACGCACACACATGTATGCATATGCATGTGTATATGCATACGCATATAACCATAAAGAAAAGTATGTAAGAGAGTTTCTGGCCCCAGAACTTAGAGTTGAACTAGACAAGGCATAGACCAAGCAGAAATGGAAGTACAGAGATTTCAAGCTGTGTGGCACAAAACCAGCTCTCCAGGATTGTCTGCCCACTGTTCACTGAGCATCAGGAGAAATCAGGCTCTGTTGGCATTCAGCACTCAGATGGGTAAATGTCTATCAACACACCTAAATACTGCCCCTTTTGAAAACTGCCTAATTCTCCTCTTTGTGAATCAAATTCAAAAAGGGAGAGATTTAGTCCAGAAGACTGCCAAGGGGCACGTACCTCTCCCCGCACCCTCTACGGAGCAGCCGGCAGGCTTCGCTCACTGCCAGTCCGTCCACTTCATTGTGACACCTCACAAGCCTGATCTCTCTCCAGCATTTTATCTACAGACTTTATCAGGAAATTACTTTTACTGGGTCTGTAAAAATAATGGCAGGGAGCTCATTTATCATCGCGTCAGTGCCTTCTTTAGCTCTGTTTTATCACGGAGAAATTGAAGACACTGGAAATTCCCCTAATCATTTTTATTGATTCTGGTCTGCCATAACATTACCCAGGCTTGAGGCAGTATTACCTAGAGGGTTAAACCCAGAGCAGGGAGTCAGGACACTTGGGCTCTATTTCCAAGTCTATCCATGATATACTTGGATACTGCCCGGGTTTCCCCCACCAGTGAAGTGTGAAGGATGATTCGTGCTCAGCTCTATCAAGTGTTTTCACCCCCTCCTAGAAATACAAAGTGTTTTTAATATTATTCTTTATGACTGTGTCTACTACAAGGGAGATGATCACAAAGCCATCTGTATCACCTCCAAATGCTTGAGTCATGCATTCAAAGGATGAAAACTTGGCTTCCACTGAAGACAACTGCAAAACTCCCTGTTCATCTCAATGGGGTCAGGCTCCCCCCGTGTTCATTGGGAGATGGTTATTTTACTTCTACAGGGTGCTTATTTGACCCCTGTATGTTGGTAAATCACTTATTGAGCCTTTCACCCTAAGCTCTTTTTTTTTGTGAAACAGTCAAGCCTAGCAACAGCCCAAATCCACCATGTGTTTCATGTCCTGTTAGGCTGTATTAAGTAGATGCACCTAAGGCTTTGGTATACAACCAAAATGAATCTGCTCTCTCCGTAGTTTGAAAGAGCTAGGAGAGCCTCAGTTTGTAAAAATGCAAGCTCTTACAAAAACACCGCATCCTCTAAAGACATAACCATTGGCACTATGTACTATGGGAACCTCATGGTGATAGTGTGAAAGAAGAGAGAGATCCTTCTACTCTGAAAGCATAAATCCCTACTGCCCCACCTAAGGGAAAAGTCTCCAAGTTCAGCAGTCGAGAGTCTCAGGTGGATGGCCGAGTAGTTCTGATTTTAACCTCTACCAATTGATACACACTAGTTAAGTTTTACACTTTGTCCACAAAAGAGTTGTCTTCACGTCCAACCTGAAAAGAGAAAATGGAGAAGGAGGAGGGTGGTCCAGGGGCTGATGCACAATACTAGGTCTTGGGAGACCTGAGTTTAAGTCTCAGCTCTGCCACAGACTCTCTATGTGACCTTGGGCAAATCCTTTAGGCCTAGACCCTTATAGCTATGCAGATACCCAACTCCTACTTAGGCATCTCAGTCTCATTCATTTCAATGGGAACTTGATGCCTAATCATTTGAGGGGGGGAGCTGGTCTTTCTGAACCCATAAACACCTTCATTGACAGGCTGCGACAGCTAATAATGAAGCACTTGGCCCCAGAGAAGTGATCCAGATGGACTCTATCACCTACTAGTTAGGGCACCCAACTGAGATGGAAAGGCCCGGGCTCCAGTCCAGGATTTTCTGGGTTTTCCACACATTTTGCATCAGATTGTCACCGGCTAAACAGTTCGTGACCCAGACAGTTGGAAAAAAATTTGGGACCCCTGCCTAATTCCTGCTACCTCCCATGTATTGGAAGGGAAGGGCAAGGTGATCTTGCCCCACCCCGCAATACCAGGACATGTCAACCAAATTAATTACAAGTGCTCAAACCCCCCCCCCCCCCCCCAGACTTCAGCAACGAACTGTGACCAAACAGGTGCGCAGTAATAATGCAGTCCAAACAGGCCCACTCATTTCAGACTTCAAAGTCGTTTCTGCGCTGCCCAGAACAGCCCCTTGGAGTTTAAAGACAGAAGCAAGCTGAAAAATAAAACTTGAAAATGCACTTCCCAGACCAATCTGTCGTGGCACCAGCTTCATTCGACCAGGAACCTAAGGATTTAACCTAATGACATCCATACTAGGAACATCAGAGCAACAGCAAGAAAGACCTGGTCTCCAAATGCAATGGTCTCCAACTTGAGCAGGCCCTCCGGCCACCAGATTGAGCAAGCAACACGCCACTGGCACCATCGTGCTCTGCTCTCCATGCCAAGCTGAAGCCATCTCTACCTATGCAAAGCAAACCTTCCTGCAACCAAAAGCAACAGGTCTCAGAGGCCACAAGCAAGCCACAAGCGGGTACCACTGATCTGGAGAGTTAATCAGTTTGCCATACATCCCAGGAGTGCCCTGCATCCAGATCAGTATCACTGATCTCTCCTATCCTCCTACTTTAAATGATGGCCTCTCTCCTGTTCCCCCTCCCGTATGACCTCAAAAGAGACAGGCCTGATTCTCCTATCACTAATACGAAGTGCATAGCACGTTTGCCTGTTGTGAGTAAATGAAAAGCATTTCCTTTTCACCGAAGAGAGCTTTCCCCTCTGGTTTCCCATCGTGGTTATCACCTGCACCGCCCCATGGCTGGTACCCACACCTGGAGGGCAAGTGCACTGTTACTGCTTATTATTTTTATTGCAGAAGCCTCAGGCATGGATCAGACCCCCCAACCTGTGCTAGGAGCTGTACAAAAAAATGACTCCAAAACTTACAGCCCAACCGATCTGGACCAGGGCTACTCTTTTAATACCCTGGTGTGAATTAACCCCACTCTGAGCCAGTCTAGAGAACACGGTCTACAAAACATGACAAGACACCAATGCTTTGCCAAAACAGACTGTAGGACTACCTGCACCATCAAGCCAAACCAGCGGTATCCCCAGTGAGAAACCTCTGAAATAAAAGACCTGATTTCTAAGGCAAAGGAACCTCAAAGCAGGTTTCAAATGATCAGCCGCCAAGGAAATTTATTTTAAGTGAGAAACAAGTTCCATGAGCAGATATGTCCAATGAATTCAAGCTCCTCCTGCAATCTTGTCAGAGTATGAGGGGACCAAAGTCCTCAGGAATAACAGCCGTTCCCCCGCCAAGGGTTTAAATCCTACCTGCCTCATACATCAACCCCAGAAAGCAGGCAGTAAGGATGCTCACATAGGAACAGAGGACTGGAAAGGGACTATCAAGACTAATCCAGACACACTCAGCCTCTTCCCACTTAACTGGTCATTGACTTGGACAAGAGGAGAATTAATTCAACATCTAGAGCTTCCAAAAGCCCCACACATCATTTTTCCAATATGCAGCTTTAGGGGATCCCCATTCCCACCTGGTAGTGAAAAGAAAGATGAAAATCACGGAAAAAAAATCAGGATCATAGCAGCAAACGACTCGGCACCCATCAGCATCTACAGGGAACACCCACCGTCCCCAGGGGAGCCAAGAGGGTGCTGCAGGGGCTCTTTTAGAAATCTGGACCTCACTCCATCATTACTAACTCAAAAGCAACATATCCCATGTCAGTCTCCTAGAAATGCAGGATTGCTGGAAAAAGCATTTAGCCTTATTAGCAAAAAGGCAAACACCATAATGTACAATGCATGAAGTACTCAGCAACTTGCAGAAGATGAACAGTTCAATACTGAAGGTTAGTTATTGAGATGCCCCATCCATCAGCACGGTCCCTCTGTGCTGGGCACAGCAAGATACAGTCCCTGCCTTCAAGAGCTCAGAGCTTGACTTTTACAGATATGTAGGACCCTCAGTCCCACTAAAACCCAGAAGGGTTTGCTTCTAAATATCTTCAAATAGCTGGCCCTGATTGGACCAGATGGAGAAAGAGTGGGATACAAAAATACAACAAGCAAGCAGAACAGAGAGAAATGAGGATCAAAACAGTTAGTGATCGCCAAGTAAAGTGGTGGCAGAGGTAGGAACTGAACCCAAGCCAGTCCCAAGTCAGTACCTTAACAAGCCCACCACTAAACTGCCTTCAATTTTCCAAATAAAAGTAGGAAAAGATTAAAAATATTAATTAAAGGCTTTTTCTTAGATTAAAAAAAGCCATGCTAATAGTTCTGCAAATGCTTATCAAATCATTCAGGAATGTTTGCCCCAGTCCAGAGGTCTGGCGCACAGATCCGGCACTGGATCCTATCTGGAATAATTAACTAGGATGCCAGTGGCATACAGACCTCATACTAGGTTTCTGGGCAGAGAAAACCATTACCCAGGCAAGGTGATAGCCACAGATCCCAAGTGCAGTAGCCAATCCTAATGGACGTTGCAGGCACACCTAAAAACACCATATGCAAAGTGTACACTCTGCCGGCAGGGAGATGCTTTGTGAAAAATTCTCCATTAAAATGCTTGGGTCAAAAATATTTCCTAAAAGCAACTTAGTAGAGCTGCTAAACAGAAAGAGGGAAAAATTTCACCAAAAGAAAGGGAGGGGGGGGATTTTTATAAATTTCCATTTTCGGCCCCCCAACATTTAAAAAAAAATGGTTGAAAAACTCAGGGAAAATGTTCTGCGATCATTTTATCAAGTTTTTTTTCTGGTCTTTCTCCAAATGTCAAAGAATAAAATTCAGCTTCTTCCAGAAAAAAAAGGATTTCAACGTAAAAGTGAAATGGTAAAAGCACAAAAGCTCACCTGAATCAAACTGCTCTCTGTTCCCATTGGCTGGACTCTGGCCCTTCTCCTGGGATAGATGCTGTGTTTCCTGCATGCTGGAAATCAAAGACGTCCTCGTCTCCATTGTTCAGATTTCTTCCTTTCCTAATTCATCCTGCAGCAAGAATTTCCTAGAGGACAGAAAAATACAACAGTGAGCAACCTATTCCACCCAAGTAAGGGCAGTCTTGAGTTACCCTGCAGTTTAAAGACAGAAAATTTAACTTGACTGTTGTCCCCTGGTCTATTTTGATGCACTAGCTGAACATCTCGGGATCCTGGGTTTGAGATGGGGATGATAATTCCCTCCGTACAGGTGAGGAAGAGAGAGATGAACTCAACCCAAACGTGCTGAATCAACCTGGTTTCTTCCATAAGCTTTAACAGGTCTGGATCAGGCTTGCATTGACATACTCACGGTACTATAAGGAAATCTATGGCTGAGGTAGGACCAGGAATCAGATCTACCCCACCTCAGTGCAATGCCTTCATTACAAGGCCAGTTGCAGATTTGATCTGCCCATGCAGTCCTTCTTGCTCCCGGGTTCGACAGAAGCTGTGCATAGGTCTGGTGCATTAAAAAGCAGCGTGGTCCAACGCTAGACTAAGAGGATGTACAACCAGGGGTCTTTTAACCAAGTTGTTCCTGATTCACTATGCCTTTGCTCCTTCCTTTCCACAACACACCAGCTTGTACAGGCCACTGGCAAATGACTGCCATCCTGATGCAGGAGAAATGCAGGGCACACCAAGCCTGAGTTTCAATCCGGCTAGCTTGAGTGCCACCAGCACCGGAGATGTGGCAGCACGGACTTCAGTACAGACTAACCCCCTGAGAAAGCACGGGGGTCCTGGATAGACATGTACAGCTTGAACGGGTGCTAGCACCCGCGCTAGCTCAGATACAGCAATCACGCCGCCCCACTGCAATACGGAAATGCCACTTTTGAGTAACCACCTTCAAGTGACAGCGACTTATAAATCACTCTGCTCAGAGCTGCACCAGTAGGATTTGCACTGTAAACTCTTTGGAGCCATGAATTTGGTTATGCGTTTTCATGTTTGCACAGACCCTTGTAGGACAGAGCACCGGCCCTGG
Source organism: Alligator mississippiensis (assembly GCF_030867095.1). Lineage (NCBI taxonomy): Eukaryota > Metazoa > Chordata > Crocodylia > Alligatoridae > Alligator > Alligator mississippiensis. The sequence goes on from NC_081827.1 coordinate 10,331,151, forward strand.
AAGAAGCCTTGGGGTGCAGTAGCAGTAACAGCATGGTGTGCCAACCCCGCAGTCCAAAAACCGGCACAAGAGCAAGGGGGAGTTCCCATTTTTATATAGAAAATCATAGGAGTTAAGGTCACAAACCAATGGGCCAAAGAGAAGGAACAGGTGAACGGTAAAGAAACATCAACACGGTGGTAGCACCTTAATTCCCACCCAACTCCACCGATCTCCGACTCCGCTGCACACTCCCCTGCGTCGGGCTGACCAGGTTCACATGCACGTGCTCTCTCTTCCCCTAACTCCAGTTTCCTCTTCCCTTTCCCCTTGCCCCCCAGCCTCCAGAGGTTGCTGGGAGTTGCAGTCCAAATGAACACATCACAGCTCTGCAGACTGCCCCCCCCCGGTTCCACCTCCCGTTACACACATCCCATTCACATTACAGTAGTAATAGTTGTAATATCCTGTTACACACATCACATTCACATTACAGTAGTAATAGTTGTAATAAAAGTAGTAATAATAATGTAAATTATTTACAGCAATGTCCTAACTGGCCTCTTTAAATTGCCCATTATCTAAATAATAACAATCATTTATTTCCCCATCTTGATGCAGTGATTAAAGCTCTTCATCTTTCCTCTTCGCTGACTTGTTAATGAATTAGGCATATTATGTACCATGGCTCCTTCAAACACAGCTAACCTCAGAACATATATATCGGTCATCCCCGGTGTACATTAACTTTCAATTAACTACAAAACTAAATGCAATCAGCGTGCTGGAGGTTGAGAAACGCTTCTCCTTCTGCAGAAAAGAGCTGGAGCATTTCCGCAGATATCATTAATAATGAATTGGTTAAGTATCTGCTTTTTTGAACGATGCTTATTAGAGGAGGGTGGGGGGGAAATTGTTAACTAAGGCTTTTACTTTCCCCTTGGTGGACTCAGCTATTTTTACATTTCCCCTCTAATCAGACCATAAAGAAAGGTAATCTGGAACTATATAAAAAAAGAGAGAGAAAGAAAGAGAGAGAGAGATCAATTTAAATGTGCCAAATCAATCATTTTAAATAGATTTAACAAGGGTAACAATATAAATACTAAGGAGAAAGACAGGTTACTCAGTAGCATAGTTAAACCTTGGGAAGTTTCCATTATTCTGACAGGACAAAGTGACGAGCTGATGCAAAGCTTATGGTCCCAGCTCAGACGCCTGTAGCATTTATGCAGGTAAACAGCAAAGTCCACCAGCAGCCACTCAAAACCCCAGGTTTCTACACCGACGGATTTGAATGCCCAACGGGGGTTATAGCTTTTATATAGCGAAGACGTTTTTCAAGGCAGCTCATACAGAGAAATCTTTTCACATCTACAGTTTCAAAAAGTCAGCAGTAGTGGTCTTGATCTAGATTTACACAATATTTGCAAGCCAAATACTGTAGCCTTGGGTACGCAGGGGTCAGGTGCAAAGTCCACTGGTTGCAATGGGAATCTTTCCATTCAGTTCATTGAGCTTTGGATTGGGCCCAAGAAACAGGACCGGGACGTTTCCATTGTCCCACTGTAATAAAAGGAACAGAGGAAAAACGAGGGGACAAAGCCTGGATGTGAAATTCAGGGGAAGGCGTTTCCAGAATTCGGATTTCAGCCTCATCGAGTCAATAAACATAAAAGATAAAGCAAGTAAATACCTTGCAAAATAAAGAAAGAACCTCAAGATTTTTTTTTATTTTTTTTACTTACATTAGTGAGGAAAATTGTGTTTTTGGGGGAGGAAGAGGGGGGGAAACCATATCATTATGCTAAGCATGCCTTTTTAATTCCAAGAAAATGAGATGTGGTAATGGACTATAGCCAATCTTGGGAATGGTTACAAGATTATAATTTACTGGAAGAAAACATTTAAAGCGTCTTCTCCAGGCTGGTTTGAAAACAAGCCCAAACTGTGTAAGTGGTGCAATCGCCATTCCTGGAAATTTTAAAAATTAAGTTGGATAGACGCTTGGCTGGGGTAGTTTAGTCAGGTATGATTCTGCCCTGAGCAAGGGGCTGGACTAGGTAACCTCATGACGTCCCTTCCAGCCCTACTTTCCTATGATCCAATTCCACTAGCACCCAGTCATCCTCTCTCTCTCTACATGTGTGGTCCCCCCACCCTGCAGTGCTGCACACCTGGGTGATGCTATTAAAAAAGAAAGTCCCCACCAAGACAGGCCGTGAAGCTGCAGGGCTAGCCAGGCAATGGTGCATGTGCTCCCCAGTGCCTGCCCTACCTCCCCCTAAGGACCCAGAGTTTTGGAAGGAGGGAAATGTTGCTGTGGGAAACTATCCCCCACCACTTGGGAAGGCAAAGACCCACAAGTGAAGAGTTTCCAAGACATGAACAAACCCGTAGAGTCAGCTACAGCCCAATAAAAACGTGTGCGGATGCTCCAGGGTTGCCAATACAATACTCTGCATCACTGATTAAAGCCCCTACTCCCACCATCGCATGAATAAGGGGAAAATCTCAGTAGCTTTCCTTTCAAAAAAAGTAGTCATTACAGGCTGCTGGTAAAAGCTTAAACATGTGAACTGAGACAAGGGGGAAAAAAAACACATAAATAAATTGAAAAAAAAAAACAAAAACACAAACCCTTGCCCTCTATGAATGCCTGAGTCAGAAGTTTCAGGCCGGAGGAGTTTCCAGTTCAGACTGGAGATTCAGAAGAACGATTCTCACCCAAGCCAAAGTCCACACGATGCTTCCTCCTCATCGGGGTCGTTCCCCTCAAGGAGTCTAATTCCATCAGCAGGCGGCAAAAGACACTACTAAAAAATCATCTCTTCCCCTTGCTTGTTCCTCCTACAGCTGCCCCGGCCTCAGCTGCACTTATCTCGAACCCGCAGCATGGTCATCTCTACTGATACAGGCTGTCGGCATAGAACAAGCCAGCACCCACATTGAACTGCTCTACATTTCTTGCCTCGTCAGCTTGTTTTTCTTGATAAACCGCATGGAGCGATGGTGGACAAGCCCTCTCCCTTCCGATCTCCCGACGGGTCCCAGAGGGCACATCTACACTGCCTCCTAGGAGCGCCACTGAGAAGTGTGCTATTGGTACATCATGTAACCAGCATGCAGTGTCAAGCTGGCTACACTGCCTCGTGCCCGGTCTAAGTCGTACAGGCTAGGGACAGACATGACACATAAACCGGTTTAAGTGATCTGGTTTAAACCCATAACAGAACAGATGTTCAGTGCACATAAACCAGCCTGAAAATGGCTGCCAGTTTGAGATAAACCTGGTTGAATGCAGGATCAGACTTAACTGACTTGGCTCAAACCGGTTTATGCAATGTCTGTCCCAGACCTGAGTTGGGAAGACTGGATGGAGCCTGCTCCTCAGAAACATGTTCAGATTTGCCGTAGAGCAGCGGTTCTCAGCTTCTTTAGACTCGAGGCCCCCTTCAATAGACTTAAAGCGCCCCTCGGAAAACGCCAGCTCTTCATTTTCACCTGCGTGTTGACTAAAGAAAAATAAAAGAGCAATTCTTCTGTTACGAAGAACTCAGTAAGACCTCAATAGGTCCAAATGCTTTTGCCACTATGAACTCCTATTTGAAATACCTGGGCTTATCTTGTAAAACATGGTCATACACCAGTGTGTCACACTCTTGAAAAGACCTCAAGACGCCCCGGGGTGCTATGGCACCCTTGTTGAGAATCACTGCTGTAGAAACACTGTAGGTACACCCAGAGTGACACTTGTCCTCCCACTTGGTGATACACCCTTCACCTTTCCAGTTGAAAGTTTTTTTGAATTAAAAAGGCAAGATGGTGAAAACGGGATTGGTGGAAAGAATTGCACACCACTTCAAGCTTCCTGCACACTGTGGATAGACACGGACCACTGTGCCCGGGGCATCTTAAAAAAAAAAAACATGCATCTCCTATTGACTTCAAGAGGACCCGGTTACTCTTACAACCTTAAGGAGGGTGGAAACGCCACCCTAAATTATACAGTATTCAGTCAGTCAATCATGGTCTACCTGAGCCTAGAAGGCCCACTGGGCCTGAATGGATAAGGCAAACTGATGGCTGAAGCAACTGAAAAACAAGGGTGTGGGTGGCTGGACCTGTGGGGCCGTTGCCACCTACAATGCAGTAATCACCCACTGAAACCATCCATGTTTCTCAGCGAGTCCATCTGGAGGTCTAGAGGGGCTCGGTAGACTCAGTACAGCTTGCAGAAGAGCACTTAACATGTTAGAGGAAATTGTGTTAGTTTAGACTAAGCATGAAGGAGATCTGGGTTTGAGCCCTGACTGCCGCTGACTCGCAGTGGGACTCCAGATAGGTTAGTAATCAATATGAGCCTCACACAATTTGGGACAGGTATGCCAGGAAGAATCCTTAGGATACCTCCGAACAGGAGTGTGGCTGCATAAACCAAGTCACCAACCCATGAATGGGTGATGCCTCCACAGAACAATATCAGGCTCTTGCCAATCTTTTGTTTCAACTAAATATCTAGGACAAATACATACAAGTTCCCTTAGGCTTTTCCCTCCCTCTCCTCAGTCCTTGTAGGACATTGCCTTTATTCATAGACTCCTACCTTTCCTGCAGGGCTCCAGAAGGACCAGCTGCACCCATAATCCTACAGCCTCCACTGGTAGAGGAGACCTATTGACCAGAAAAAGGGCCAGTCATCCTGGAAGAGCCTGCTGCTGTTCATCACGTGGCTTCGTGGAGGCCTCGGATGCAGCAATTTCTATGACCTGTGGCATAGGTCCAGCAGCACCATGCTCTCCTGAAGCTGGTTTGGTGGGAACAGGGAGCTATATTCAGAACGAAGAGGAGCTCCAAATGTGTGACAAGAGACGTCAAATCCAAGCCTGTAACACTCAGTCACAACCCCGCAGCCAACAAGTTTCCGCACGACTGAACTAAGCCATTAGCAATGTTGGCTACAAGGCCCTGGGTACAATCAAGTCATTAGTCTTCCCAAGCTGAAGAGCCCAGGGGGAAAACACAGTGAACACACACCCATTTTTTCCTAGCCAACAGCAACCCAGGGTCACAGTTGGCTGCCTTTGGACTCCCTAACCTGGGGAGCGTGAATTTAGAGCTAAGTTGACCAGGAGCAACCTTGAGCAAGGCTCATACACATGGCTCTGGAGCCCCAATATGCTTAACCACTGCCAATACAGCCCAGCCCCAGGGTGCAAGACTTCATCCTAAACAAGAGCCCGTTGGCCAACAGAGGGCAAATGCCATCGCTCAATGATTCACTTGGATGCTAGCCAACAGAATGAGCGGCTCCCAGAATGCAATGCACCTGGTGGATCTAAGGAGTTTGCCCCAGAAAAAGAGAGCAGGGTCCAGCAGAGGATTTATTGTCATAATACAAGCAATGCACGCCCACAGAGACGACCGGCCAGCACACAAGTCTATGTGCCGAGCTGAGATTGGGATCCCCAAGGCAGGATCTGTCACAACCAAACCTGGAGCATGGACTACCAGGTCATTCACAGCCAGCGAGCCTTGTAACTCGTCCCACAAAGACAACAGCTCCTACAATGTACAGTCAGACGTTAGTTATCTAGAATAATTAGCGTTACCGTCATTCTGGAGAATCAATTCTTCCGGATAATCAAACACTGCAGTGTGAAGTGCTGCAAGCCATAACGCTGTACTGCCCCGCGATTTTTTTTTTAAACTAAGAAACAAATGTAGAGGGGTGCATAATGCCTTACACCCTCAAAGCATCGGTAAATAAACAGCACAGAATTTTTCCACCAACAAGCAAAACCCAGCTGTGGGCTGATGCTTTTGTTCATACAAAATGTTGCAGTTAATTGAATGCCCAGATCATAGTCTTCCAGATAATTAACTCCCTATTGCAGGGCTGTCCAGCCTCTGAGCAGTTGGGGCCACATGACCTCTAAGCCAGGTGCCACACACTGCGTGATGGCCCGGTCCCTTTCCTACTCCCACCAAATCCACCCACCATCCCACCACATGGGCCTCCTTGCTGCAATATGTGGAGGTCCCAGTCCCTCCAACCCATGGGATCTCTGACACGCATCCTGCCCCAAAAGTGGGGGCAGGAAGGGGATGCTGGAGGAAGGAAAGAGGAGGCCAGAGACTCCAGCAGCCATAGCAAATGAATGATGGGATGAGCAGTGCCCACATCAGGAGTCGAGGGGCCACAAGTTACTCTCTCATCGATCCTATACAACCGTCATCTAGACAGCCCTCCAATGCATTATCTGGAGCAAAGCAGTAGAGACAGCGGATCCAGCAGCCCCTAACCAAGCACTCTGGCTGCTTGGGGCACTGGAACCTATTGGATGCAAACACCCAAATGTTCAGGCTGAAGAGAGAGGACTGCAGACTGGGACTCATCTTTCCTACCCTCCATACAGCCGTATTGTAGTTCACAGCATGTGCAATCGGTCCTATTTTACGTATACCCTGCATCCCCACCTCCCTATCCCACTGGCTTGGCTTGCACCAGCAACACTCCCTCCAGGGTCTCAACAGTCTGAACTTGATCCTCTAAACTCCTCCGATGACCCCAATTTAGTTGATATATTCTTCAGAAACAAGCTCCCAACTTGGGTCAAAACAGGTCAAAATTCTCCTTGTTTGAAGTTGACAAGAGGATGTACATGAACAAAGCTACAGGATGCAGCTCAGGGCAAACTCAGATATTATATTACAGGAAGATGTTCCTACCTAAGAACATACTTGTAAAGGATTGTTCATGGCAATCTAGTACAATATTTATACCCCAAAGCATCGCCCCGGTGCAAATGGCCCATCATTCAGAAGTGCTATTGCACCCATTAAAAAGCAGCTGTCCTCTTCTGAGAGAAGCCTGTCTCTCTTTTTAGATAAAATGCCAGTTGGAAACCTTTTAAGGATCATTTCTTCCAAATTTCTGTGTGCATTATATATATTTAAGGGCTCTAAACAGAGCCTTTTGCCAACTGGTCTCATTAATATCTAGTGACAATTTTGCTCTAGTATTGACCATTCTGCAAGATTGTATTAAGGGAAAATAACTACTTTGAATGCACTGCATGGACTCAAAAAAAAAAAAAAAATCCTAGGAAAAGGCCCGTTCCAGTCTGGAGAGCTCAATATGGTCTCAATATGAGGAGACTGATCTGGTCCCCGTGAAGTCAACAGCTACTTTTAGAACTGAAAATCCAATATACCAATAAATCTATTAAAAAGCTATTTAAAATAAAGGGAAATACGGGCACAAGAACAAATGGGGGAAGATGGCCCAGGAATAAATATAAAATGGAAATTAGATTAAGGTTTCTCAGTGTCAGGTTCAAGAACAGCCTTCCAATAGGAGTTGTGGGGGCAAAATCCCAAGTGCTTTCAAAGTAGTGTGAGCAGTTCACGAGAAGGATTATACGATATGGTGTTTGGTCCCTGAGCCCAGTCCTCTGCTATGGCAGGCAGATCCTATCCAGTCATGTCACAGCACAGAAAGCTTTTGCCATTAACTTCAAACTAGATTACGGGTCTCTTATGCCCTGCTTCACAGCACAGAACAGGCCGGAGTAAGGGATAAGTATACAGATTAGTGATATTTAGACAGATAATATAACATAGCTAATTAGTCCACCAAACATGTTAACAAAGGAAAGTTCTTCTTTGTTACTGGATAGATGAGATAAATGGGTAGCCTAATTGTACCCGAGTTAAGCTTTTGGTCTTTATTCCACTTCCATCCAAGTGGGCAGGACATAATTACCTACAATGATAAATCTATCCACGCTGGAGCCGGTAGCAAAGTGATATGAAACTGCAGACCATATAAATTCATCTGGGCTTCACTGACTTCAGGATGAGTTCAATGTGCTGCAAATACATTTTCTTTAACTTACAGTTCTCCAGCTAGAACGGGGTGTTTTAGGGTTGAAACAGATATTGCCTTTCAGTGCCTCTGCTACAATACAAAATTTGACGGTGACACAAAGGCCAAGCAAACAGATATCCGTGCCCCTTGTTACATCAAAAACACCCAAAATTTACGGCCATGACACAGATGGTATCAAACTGTGCCACTATTTAGCAGCAGCCATCTATTTGCTTTGGGCAGGACAGCATGGGCAGTCTGGAGCTCACATCTATTTCTGGCCTTAAATTACAGAGGACTATTGCTACCGCAGTTATGCCCCTGCCATTTCACGGTATCTTTTCTTGAACCCTTGATCAGTATTGCAAAGCTAAGATTTTTTTTTTTTTTTTTTTTTACTGACAAGCTACAGGCTTTTTACTGGCTGCCAAACATTTTTAATGACACACACTTTTACTGATACATGTTTTACATAACGTAAATGTAACTCTTCTGCCACATGCCACCTTGCTGCCGGGCCCCAGTTAGAAAGCTTGGGTACAGATTTAAGGGTTTAACATCAACCAAGTAAAAAAACAAAAGAGCTTGGTTGTCAGTAAAAAGTTTGTAACAATAAAATATGTACTTGTGCTGGCAACCCTGCTTGACAGCAGCAATGGTTTTACACTGTGCTGCCCCTGCTTCCCACCCCAACGAACTGGAGCCCTCTACTCATCGCCAGACCCTGATGCCCTTAACTGCATCCTGTACCACCCTGCCCCACCCCCAGCTTTATCCCTACCAGCCCTCCTCCCCCTAGTCTGCCACAGAGCCCCAAAGAAGCCAACCTGTGACCCAGCAGTATTGCAGGCAGCCCGAGATACAGCAGTAGCACATGGCTGAGATAATGCTCACTGGGCTCCCACTCAGACACCGAGTGGCATTGCTCTATTCTGTCTGTGAGAGCTTCAAGAAAGCTGTGGCTGCTTAAGTGTTTTTACTGACAGCTACAGGGTTTTTTTACAGGCTTTACTCACAGGCATTTTTAGCCTGCTTTTTTTTACTGACAGTCAGTAAATTTCCTGAGAGTTGGCAACACTGCCCTTGACATCAGGGAGAGCAGTGTTCCTCCAACTTTTTAGACTCGAGACAACCCTCATTAGACTTAAGGCACTCCTTACTTGACAACGGAAAAATGATACAGCACTTTTCCTGTTGCAAAGAACTAAGAACAATGACAACAAGGCAGAATGTTTTTAACACCACGGATTCCTGGGTGGGTCTTGCAAATCATGACTGCACACCTAACAGGGCTAACGGTGCATGGCATCCCAGGACACTCTTGAAAGGATCTCACAGCACCCTAGAGTGCCATGACACCCTGGTTGAAAATCACCGGTTTATGGTGTAGAAATCATCACCCAATGACAGCTCTCAGGGTCAAGCCCAGGGTGCTAGATCGAGTCCTGAAATAGCAAAGGTGGTTCTTTCATTAACTTCCAGTGAAATAATGAGCTTTATTCTGCACTGCCTTGCACCTGTTTTGTACCCCTAGGATCCAGTGATTGTAAAATGCTGCCATATCCAGGTACTAGTATTTTATATCCACTTTACTCAGGTGTAAGTGTCAACACAAGGCTGGCAATGGAGAAACAAAAAAAGACTTATTAGATAGGCATCCTATTTCCAATCACTTTCTCGGGGCCTTGGCTACTTATTAGTGAAACAGGGCATTTACAAGATTTGGGGCTTGATTCAGCAAAGCACTTCATCACATGCATAGGTCTCAAAACTTCAAAGGCTACAGCATGGCTAAACAGGAGTGGGATTAAGGCAGGCTTAGATTTAAACATGTACTAAAGTGCTCTGCTGAATCGGGACCTTCCTTGATGAAGACACAATTAGTACCCAAACCCCTTGCAATTTAAGCCATTAGAGGAAACAAAGGGATATAAGCAAGGTACAGGGCACGCATTTCAAAGCAGTGGACGGTCACAATTACAGGACTGTTTTAATTCCACTTCTTCCTCGCCTCAGCCATGCAAACAGAGTTAAAATTAACAGCTCGTACTGCTTGACAACTTGAATGCACGCAGCTGCTTATCAATCCAAAACATCTTATTTGGCACCAGCCACAGGGAAAAAAAAAAAACAAACTCAATCATATCCCACCAACAGGCCTGATTAATTAAGTGCCAGGACTCTCAGGAGGGAACATGAAACACTGGTTTTGTGGCCCTAATACAAGGGCCAATTCAGAACTCCTTAAATCAGCCAAACTCCCATTGATCAGGAGAATAAAGTCTGGCTTTATGGAGCTGCATTTCTCTGAGCGGCTTTGCAAGGAAGGCAAGCAGATTAGAATCCAGAAAACATCTGCCATCAGATCCTAATGTTTTTTAGGAAGATTGCATTCTAGTTCTTGGCAGCATCCATTCACTTTAAACTTTCCAACCAATCAGCATGTGGGCCCTGATCCTACACGCTGCTCCACACCGCCTGTAGCTTTCCATCCAAAAATAATTCCACTTGCTGGAAGGGACTACTCATTTACATAAGCGTTTGCAGACCCGAGCCACTGTCGTGCACTGGAATCACAATTACTCACTGCCGTTCCTCAGGACGCTCTGAAGGCAGCCACGGAAGAGCCCTTCTCGGTAAGGGCGAGCAACTGTAGTTTGCAGCGCGCTTGCTGGCACAATCTGCTCAGAATCAATTTGCAACGCACAGTTTAACTCCTAGAGCCCCGCGGGTCATGTACAAGGGGGTGATCCCACCCCCTTTTCCCTAAAGGAAAATGAATCAGGTGCCGTTCGCTTCCACAAACAGTCTCTAAAGATGCAATGGTGAATGTCCAAGTGATGCGAGATCATGCAATATTAATGTGTTATCGTACCCAATATAATCAAGATTGTGGACTCCGTGCAAACAGCTGCTTGACCTACATTTATAACGCGGCGCTCTAAACGCCTTCTCCTTGACTTCAGAGTGAAATTGTTCACTAATTAAAACAATTTCTTCCAAGGAATAATTACATCGGAGGTCTATGTACACTCTTTCCTACACGATCTCCCAGAAAAGCTACTGCCGGTCTCTCTCCATGCTCCACCTCCCTGCCCCCCCCCCCCCCCCCCCCCCCCCCCCCCCCCCCCCCCGTGAACTGAGATGGACTCAGAGGTTCATAGACTTTACACTACAAGGGTCACAAACATCTTGCTCACATTACACAGGCCACATTTCACCTACTGGTCCTAATGCAGGGAATTACTCTTTCCTAGTAAGACAACAAACACTACAAAGTCTAATAACTTGTGGCTAAACCAGAACTCCACTGCCATTAACAGACGTAATAGTGCGAGCAAGGATTATGTGTGTAAAACTGCAAGATCTGGGTACTTGGCTTATTTCTGAGTAGCATCGCCTAGCCTGTTATGATTCTGCCATCAGATGTCACTTCAGTTTTCTTTTCTTGTTCCTGTTTATTTAGCTTTGTTTAAAAAAAAGGAATAAAAATAAAACCTAGAATAGTTATAAATACACGGCTTCCAAATAGCCCTCACGGCGGTATTTTGGGATCTGAGGTTTGTCAAAGCCTGCTCTTACTAGAACTGTTTTCATAATTTCTAAATGCCAGCACCGTTTTTGTTTGCATTGCTGTCTTCCCCTGCAGGGCTGGCAACCCAAACCTCTGTGTCACTGAGCTGGGAACGCAGGAGACGCAGAAAATAAAAGCCAGTCGAAAGCTTCTCCAGGGGAAAGGGAAACGGACAAGTCTATTTCCAATGTCCAAGATGCACAAAGTGGAAAGACTAAACATGCTGTTTTAAGCAGGAAAACGTCCGGGAGATTGCAAACGCTAACGATATATAGCAGGTTCCCACAACCCGAAGGGATACCACAGTAGTCCATAGCGGCTGGACAGCACAATGCAGTAACACAATTAACACAACATTTGCCAGCAGCCTTCCTACTATAAGCCACAGCATTCAGGGCTGTATTAACGAGATATTTTTAAGTCGTGTGGATCAAGTTTACCTGGTGCAGATGGCTTCTCCGACACCCCCTGAGCATCCCCCCTGTACTCCACCTATAACAGGACTTGTCAGATCACCTTCCAGACCCGTCACCTAGTCCATGGCACTCCCAAATCCTCCTTCTCCAGGACATCAAGGGTCTTCACCTTCCAAAACCTCCTGCTCCAACAGCAATGCCAGCCTCAACACCCCACCCATCTGCTTTTCTCCCTAACATACATCACCAGCCTATCTACCTTGGATACACTTCCTAGTGTGCCTGGGCCTCTCCTTAAGACCCCTTGCTGCTGTGACAAAAGTAATGGAGTGGCAGTCATTGAGAAAAACAAAACAAGGCAAACCAAAAAAACCCTATCACACTACTAACCCTCACTGAGTAATCACCTGGTCTCACTGATATCACTCTGTCTTTCTTCTTTATCTTCCCTGCTGTATTGTTTCTTCTTTGTTGCATCCTGTCTATTGTTAGCTTATCAACCCCTCCAGGGAAGGGTCATGATTTCTTTCTTCTTCGAGGCATTCCCAACACATCTCAATAGAAAGAAATATAATAAAAAGGACTTTTGACCATCTAGGTATAGTGGCCCCATTACCACTATAGCTGAAAGGGACAGATGGCAATTATGATTGGGGGCTGGACACAATGATCTTCCGAGGTCCCTTCCAGCCCTAGTGTGTAGCATCTATGAATGATTGGGATCCTGATCTTTAAAAGAAGATATTAATGGTGTAAGCGGCAGAAGATAGAGTGCTCGGGGTTTGAAGGTCATCACAGAAGAAGAGGACGGGGTGCCTGCCTCCTATAAGGAACAGCTTAGTATTAGCCTGATGGTGAAATGAGCTCTTGTTCATGAAAGCTTATGCATCTGCAATTCTGGTAGTCTATAAGGTGCAACTCTGCCCTGCACCATATAGACTAGCAGCATGGTACCGTATCCAGGGCTTCATGGAACTAGCCCAGGACAGCATAGGTCAGGGGACATTTCTCCTTCATTTCCAATGCCTCCTCTTTTCCTCACCGCTTCAAGAAAAGCATTAGATGATGCCTCTGAAAAATAGGTGTGTCCACAGAAGAATCCTCCCCGTTTACATTTTTCTGTCGAGTTAGTGACAAAGTCACAATTCACTACACGCTGTTGAAATACTTGAAAGTTTAGTGTCCTTTCAGCAGCTAGCAGCACTGGCTTATTACTCCACCGAACTCATCAGAGACTCAATTATGTCTGATTAGATAATAATGGGTTGTCAGGACTTTTTCATATCCACAGACATCATTCTATTTTCATTTAAAGAAAAAAAATCTCTCCCTTTTTGGAGGTGGTAACTCAGAATGTTGCCAACAAAGGCTCGTTAAGTGACAGGAAATAATACTGGCCTATCCCACTGGAGTTTTACATACTATTTATAGCACTAGTGCTTTTAAAGGACTTCAATGGTCAACCAACTGGTCCAACAAAGAGCTGCTTATGGCTGTGGCCTGCAGGACCATCTATGCGCCGAGTACAGATGTCTGCATCTGCATTACGCTGCACTACTGGTGTCTGCCACAAAGTTAAGATATCTGCTAATCATTTATTACTCCACTCTTAATAAGGGAGTGTGACCATAACTGGTTTCTTCATCCTGCATCTTGCCCCAGGTTCCAGGACCAAATGTTCTCTTAAAAAATAACACCCCCAAAGGATCCTTTCCTCCTCCTTTACCACCCACTGATCCTCGGATCAGTGCTCCACTTTGTTCCAATGCCTGCTCTCATTGCATCTCCCCCCCATCCCACCTGATCCTGGAAGTTATGAGTGCTAATCTCTTCTTTGCCTAAAAGGGATGAGATTGATTAGGGCAGGGACTCCTCCCTCTGTTCTGGGCATCCCACCACTATACAAAAGGGATCTTCCAGCTGCAACCAAAGTGCATGAGCTCTGGAGAGCAGAAAAACCTGGCTGCTGCAGCTCCCCTCGCCTAATGCAGGGGTTGCAGCTGTTCAGATCAGGGCAAGCGGGGGCTAGATGGAGATCCCTAGTGCCTGTCTCCCAAGGAGCCCCCCCAGCTGCTTGATCCCGGCTTCCCTGACTGCCTTGGCTCTGCCCGGGGAAGCCTACTGGATTCAGGCTCTGCTTTGCCCCAGCTTGGTTGGCAGCACTCCCTGCCAGAGCCACGGGGTTGGCATCTCAGCCCTGCCTCTCACACCCCCGCTCCTTTTTGGGCAGGGATGCTGGTGCTTTGGGCAGAGACCCCCGGGGGCTCACAGCAACACCGGCCAGCGCCCGCTCCACGTGCTCTCCCGCAACCCCCCGGCTCGGGGCAGCGCTCGCCGCACGCCCGGAGCCCGGCAGTGCGAGGACACGCGTTTGAGGCTGCTTTTGCAGGGGGTTAAGATCCTCTGAAGCCGTGGTGCACACCCATGCACACACCCGCTCCTCAAGCAAACCTCCGGCGGCTGCAGCGGCACCTGCCTGCCCCCACGGGGGACACACATGCACACACAGACGCACCTACACGGGCAGAGGCACACATACACACACACAGATAGGCGCTCACGCACGTGTGTGCACACACCCCCCGCACAGCCGCAGGCGCCCCCTGGCGGCCGGCGCTGCCCGCGGGAGCCCCGCGCAAGCCCCGCAGCATCCCCACCGCGGGCCGGCACGGCACGGCACGGCACGGGACCCCTCCCCACGGCTCACACCCCTCATGCCCGAGGGGGTTAAAAGCCACCGCGACCCGCCCTGGTGCAGCCGGCGGCCCCGACGGGGCGAGCGCATGAACACACACACACCCCCCAGATAACACACGCGCGCACACGGGCCCCAAACCACGCCCCGCAAATAACACGCGCGCGCGCACCCCAAACCACACATACACCCTCCCAAATCACACGCGCCTCATCTAACACAGCCCCCAAATCACACACACACACACGCACCCCATGTAACGCACACACCCCAAAAGACATACACCCACCCCCATATTACACACACATATATATATCACACGCGCGCACCCCAAACCACACATACACCCTCCCAAATCACACGCGCCTCATCTAACACAGCCCCCAAATCACACACACACACACGCACCCCATGTAACGCACACACCCCAAAAGACATACACCCACCCCCATATTACACACACATATATATATCACACGCGCGCACCCCAAACCACACATACACCCTCCCAAATCACACGCGCCTCATCTAACACACCCCCCAAAATCACACACACACGCACCCCATGTAACACACCCGCGCAATCGCGCGCACTAAAATACACACCCCAAATCACACGCACCCCCCCCACACCGGATCACACGAGCACACACACACATGCACGCCCGCATCCAACAACTCCGCGGAGCCGCACCAGCCGGCTGGACGCGAAAGGAGGTCACATGAGCCCGGCCGAGACTAGCCCCGAAATAACAGGATACGGCCGCGAGCCGCGGATCGGGGGGAGCGGGGTGCGGCGGGGAGGGGTGCGGCGAGCAGCGGCGCGGGGGAGGGCGCGGGCAGACGGGAGAAGCCCGTCGCCCGGTGGCTGGCTCCCTGCGGCCGGGGCGGGACGGGGCGGCCGGGAGCAGCCCGAGGGGCGGCGGCGCACGGGCAGCCCCGCGCACTTCGCACAAGTCCCGCGGCACCGAGGCGGCGCACGCCCCGCGCGGCTCCGGCTGCAGCTCGGACCGGGCTGGAGGCTCCTTGTGCCTTTTAATTTCCTTTCCCTCCTTCCCTCCCTCCTTGCCCTGCTCCCCGCAGCCCGGCCCCGCGTCTTACCGGGCGCGGGAAGGGCACTGCCCTGCGGCTCCGCGGCGAGCAGGCGACCAGTTTGTCGCTCCCTCTCCCTCTCTCTCTCTCGCTACAGCCTCATTCCAACATGGCATCCTCCCATTGCGCATGCCTGCCACTCTTTTTTAAGCTGATTTTTTTTCGCAGCCAACTCCTTCAATGACCTTTTTTTCCAGCAGTTGCAACATCTTTTTGGGTGGGTTTTTTTTTTTTTCTTTCTTTCTTTCTTTTTTCGGAGCCAATTACAGCGGGTTGCGAGCCCTCCCCCTGCACCCTTTGCACACCCCCTCCCCTGTGCAAAGAAGTTTGCAAGGGCAACAGACAGAGATAAATAAGTGCACGGGAGCGGGGAGGATCCGCCCGCCGCGCCCCGCGATTGATCGCTGCGCGGCTCAAATTGACGCGCACTGAAACTGACTTGCCCCGGGCCCCCCCCGTGCGTGCACACACGTTACTTCGCTTGCACTTGGGAGTGGCGCCTTTTTTTTTAATTTAATTATTTCACTAGGGATCAGAAGGTGCGGGCAGGCCAGGGAGCTGCAGCCCCAAACGGGGAGCGGACACATTTTGCACCCCGGGCTTGCATGGGGGCACGCGCGGATCTGGGGTGGGAAGGCAGAGGACCCAGCCCCGAGCAAACACGGAGACTTTTCCCCAGCCATGTGCCCTGCTCCGTGCGGCTGGAGACGCCTCCAGGGTGTCGGCTCCCGAGACGCAGCCCAAATCTGATCCACGTGGGGGGCGATGAAGAAGGGAGCCTTGCACCTCGCTCCATCACCGCCCATCTGCCTTGCTCAACCGAGAAAGGAAGGCAAAAGCCTGCCTTGAGCTGACCGCATCCTAGGCTGGGCGGAGGCAGGGGCATGGGTAAGAGATCTCCAAATCCAAGCCCGTGAGCAGCAGGGAGGACACCTTAAGATCCGCCTGGGAGGGAGGGGGGTTGCTACACGGATCTGCACACTGAGCAAGGGAAGAAACTCCTTCCAGGGAAGGCGCTTGCCGTGCGGGCAGGTACAGCCAGCAGTCATCACACGGAACAAAACAGGGCTTCGCCCTAAATTACACCGTGCTGTAAGCAAGACAATGCCGCGCGATGATCTCTCTAGCTCCAGCAAAGGAGCCTGTTACTACCCCCACTCACCAGGCGACTACGCCCTGCGTGTGTTTTCCTCTCCCCCTTTTAAATTTAGATCTGATTTTCTATTCCGCTTCACAGATCCACCACATTGCAAAGGGACCCGAGTGCCTTCTCATTCCGGGAGAGATCAGACCTCCACATCTTGGACGCTACTTTTGGCTTCGTGTCCACTCCCACTTCAATTCGGATACGCTGCACTTTTATTCTGCAGCAGGATCACTGATGTGATGTACATCCCCAGAGGATATGTTTCTAACCCGGACTTTTTCTCTTTTTTTTTTTTTTTTAAAGGTACTGAATCTTTTCATCATCTTGAATTTGCTTCCAACAGTATTTCATGGCAACATTATTATACCCTGAGGTTTCCAGGCAAAAGGGGACTTGTTTGCTCAAAAGACAGATACTTGATTCACACTTTTGTATTTTTAATCATGAAAAACAAATTGTAAAGGATCAAAAGTTGTGATCTGGGGGAGTTAGATTAATACACACACACACACATTTCATGTATCCAGATTTCTGACATCCGCCGAATCCATCCTCATCCCATTTCTGCACATGTTCATGAATAATAATGGAAAAAGAATGATCTAATCCAAGTATTGGAAAACAGGAGTTGGAAAATAAGTGGCCAAAATTTTTCAAATGTCAACATTTTGGCAATATTTCAAATATTTTAACTGTACCTGGATTCCATGATGTTCTCTGTCTCCTGGTTTCAATACCTTATACAAGTGGGGGCAGTGCTGGAATTATGGGAATTCAGATTTCTACTTTTTCCCCAAAAGATTAAACAAATAATGACATTTCCTTCCTTTGTTTGCCCAGCACCACTGCAGACCATTACAGTTTCCCTATCTGACATGCATTGTGTCATTAGGATATCAATACACCTGGTAAATTCAGGAGATAAACGGTAATCCAAATGAGGAAGATGTCAATGGTTTGTACCTTCAATGTCCTAGATATTCCCACATTTTCTCTCCCTCAGTATATGGATTATTGTGTGTTTTCTTTTCTGCACTGTCTTGGCTTGTTTTCAGGTGTCTTTTGTGTCTTCGGTTCCCTTGCTCTCCCTCTTGACTCTTGCTCTTTAGTACATCTTGTCTTGCTGTCCTGTATCATCAGCTGTTTTATTGACTATACCTTAAGAATTGAGACTGTGCTGAGCCCTTCACTTATAGGAATAAAAGAAAGCTTTTCTTCTCCCAAGGAGTTTAGGACCTAACCTAAACTCCTAAATATATTACCTCTTCAGGAGGTTTTTCCTGGTCTGTAGCAATGAACACAAGACTATGAAAAATAGGACACCTCCCCAACGTTTCTGGGTGGCCACTGCAAGCTAAAGATTAGACATTGGCAAAGTGGTTCAACCTTGTAATCAGGCCTGATCCTAAGGTTATTGAGTAAAATGGCTGATCCCAAGCCTACTGAATCAAAAGTTCATTTCAATAGACGGTGATTCTTAACCTTTTTAGATTCAAAATGCCCCTCAAGTCACCCCTTGGAAAATGCCAACTCTTAGTTTTTTCACTTGTTTTTGACTACAGAAAAATAAGAGCATTTTCTTTTCCTGTTACAAAGAACTCAGAAAGACCACAACAGGTCAGGGTTTATTTATTGCTATGGATTCCTATTTGACATCTCTGGGTTTATCTTGTGAAACATGTTTGCACACCTAACGTTGTGGAGCACCCTACAGCACCCTTGAAAGGATCTCAGCTCACCCCAGTGGGCTGCAATTGAGAATCACTGCCATAGCCCTTGGGTCTTGCCTGCAGCAGACAACAGGACAACACAAACTGGCTTAGTGAACATATGTTGCAGGAGATATTTGAAGTATTTCACAGTAGTATTCTAATTTAAAGAGGTAGCTAACTTGAGAAATGTTATCTACTCGTTTTATAGCATTTTCATTAAAATGGGGTTTGAACCCGTGGTTCAACAAAGAAAATAGATTAAAGGCTGCTATTTGTAAGGAAGGGAGAACTACCATTTCTATACAGGAAGATAGTGGGGCCAAATACAGTTTTCCTACATTATAGTTTTGCTGAAAAAAAATGCAGCTAAAGACTCCCAAGTGGGGACTGACTATGTAAGGGCTTATCTTTTTTTTAAATATTTATATGAAAATAATATGTACAAAGGGTGGGATTTTCCAGAGGTACAAATAGGAGTTGGGTCCCTGACTTCTACTGGTAGCTATCTGCTCTTTGTGCTCAGAATAACCTGCCTCAGATAATATCTATATCCGTTCATAATCAATGTGCCATCGTGGTGCCTGCACTTCAGCAAACTAGTAATGCCCAAGTCATTTGAAACTGGCAATGCTCATGGGCTTACACAAACAAGCATTTCTCACCCATGCCAGCTTTCCATACTCTTATTTTCAATAGTTTCATTTTTGTGCAAGAAGGTGAAAGGGAAAAAAATGCCTTTTAAATATATATCATTATATATGCACCGTCATATGGTGTATATGTGAAATATATACACCTGATACATAGAGTGAGAGAGATTGAGAGAGAGTTATTACTCATATAATTCCCAGCAAAAGCTAGGGGTTGGCTATTATGTGCAGCCTAGAGCAAGGCTGAGCCCTAAACAACAGTTGTTAGAGGATACTGTACTGTGTTAGATGATTTCTCCGTACTTCCCCATCTTACACAATCTTAGAAATGAGTCCCAATGTGGGGTGGGACTAACACACCACGCGGCCTGGCTTTCCCCTGCGACTCTATTCCAGGCTTCACCAAATACCATCTTTGGAGAGAAGAATCTCTGGTGCATCTGTTTCTTCAGCAATATGGGGGTAGCCATTACAGGGCAATTTATTTTGCAAAGTTTTGAGACAACATTCAGGCACCCAGGCATGACACAAGCGCAGCTGGGTTGCGAATAGGGTCTAGAGCACTACCTGATGGCTGATTTTTTATGTCATTAATCTCTGCTCAGAGAGAGCTATGAAGAAAACTCACTCTAAGCTCCGTCACTTAGGAGCTATTTGCCTTCCTTCCACACAGGAAAATAAGTGTCACAGGGGAGACCAACCATCGGGTATTATGTGGATGCACAGATGCATCCATACATGGCTCTGATTAACCTGGTACATAATTAGTCCTGCTGAAATTCAGTGGAACTACTCATGAGCTGAAGAATCAGAATGATTTTAAATGCATTTCTGAACTGGGGCCTGCAGTGGTACATAATAATGGGCACATCTACATGCATGCTTTCATGCGCATTAGCCTATTTTAATGTGCATTAAAGCATCACATTAAAAAATGGTGTTTTTTACTTAATGCACATTAAGCATCGCTTACAAAGCGTTCGCTTTAATGTGCACGAAGCCCAGCTAATGCGCATTTTCCTAATACCTTACAATGGGGGGTGCCTATACACAAGCAGCAAGGCTGCTCCGAGACACTGGAATTCCAGCACATCGGAGCAGACTCCAGCAGCCTCCTGCATCCCGTGTTTCAGCATCCCCATGCTTTAAAATGGTGGCAGGGGTGCTTGAACTAAAGCTTGTCAAATGAGCTTTAGTTCAAGTACTTCCACCGCTATTTTTAAGCACAAGCACATTGATACACAAGATGCGACGGCGCTTTAATTAGAGAGGCTTTCGGAGCTGCTGTAATTAAAGTGCCATCCCCCACAGCACCACCACCCCTGGAGCATGTGTAAAAGTGCCAAATTTAATGCGTATTAACTAAAGCATATTAATGCACACGTAGATGCACCCAATATGAGAACATAAACAGAAGCAGATTCTCTAGCTGCTGTAAATGATGGGATGCGTGTGGGATAGATGTACCTCTGAGCAAGAACTAGAGGGTCAGGAGCCAAATAAATGCCTGGAGTGACACATTATCCTAACTCAGCAGGATGTAGACGTCAGTCCAACTTATACCTACCTCACTAGGCAGCTCCAAACGGCAAAGCTGCATCTCCACTGCCACAATTAACGCTCCCCACAACAAAATCATCAGCAACCGTGGATCAGACACAGCTCTCCCAGAACATGGAATATGTCATCCGTGCTCCAAGTGCTAGGCGGGGGAAATAAAAAAATTAACTATGCACCAGTATGAATGAGCACAGAAAAAAGAAAAAGGACAGAGACACAAGAACACAGGTAGGAGAGCAGTTTTCACATGGTGGGGGGGAATCACCCTCGTTCTAACCTCATAATTCTTGTGCTCAAAGGAGATCCACGCAACAGCCTTATAAGAGGAGCTTGAGAACAGGGATGTAGTTGAAGTCATGTTGGTCTAAGGACGTGGGCAGACAAGGTCCTTGTCTGAGCTTGAACACAGAAATCCATTAGCTTATTGGATGTTAAATATCAGGGACTTCGCATAGACAATGACTTCATGATCCATTACCATCTACCCGATGCTGGCTAACCTCTTCCATTCATAGGTGGCAGCAACCTTCCTGGACAATCTTGACCTTTCTTTATTAGATTTTCACTGCACCTCTCCTGTCTGTTGGCTGCCTGATACTTTCTCCTATATCCTATTCTTGTTTATACGTGGAGTTTTACACAAGCTTCTGTCGCACGTGCGACTTCGCTGCATTTGCTTCCCTCCCAGTGGCCTAAGGAAGAGTACTGCGATACCCAAAAGTTTGTCCGCATCTATCCCAGTTAGGATAGAGCTAGTTAGGATGCAGTCGATTCAATAAAAGGTGTCACCCACACAGATCCTTGCCTCTTGCATGTTTCCTGGACCATCACAGCAATAACATCGCCACACTTCAAACCCCCCAGGGCTGAGTAACTTATTCAGATTTGTATTCACAGAGAGCAAACGCAAGAAGTGGAAGCCAACGGGCAGGAGAAGAAAAACTAGCTAACAGGAGCATGAGAGATCGCAGAAGTGACTCCTCAGATCATCCGCTCCCATCAACCCAAGTCAGTTGCTCCCTGCAGTTTATTTCCTCATGTTTCGAGAGATAAGGCCGACCCGCCCACCCACGCTGTATCTCAGACTTTCCTGATAGTTGCTTTTCCTGCTGCAGCAAAACCACCCTGCCCCACCCCGCGTTAGGACCAGCTCCTCCATCGACTTCAGTGAAATCACTCTGGACTTCACTAGAATAAAGGAGTGTAAGTTGGCCTGTGATTACAAGATACACTCGTTGGAGTCCATGAGTCTTAGTTTATTCACATGTGAAGCTATGTCTCCCTTTGCAAACTGGAAATAAAATGGGATCTGCTCGGAAAGGTAAGTCCCTGCTGCTCAGTTTGCAGAGATATATTCCAACTGCAGGGACGAATCAGCTCCTGATTTAATGCCAAATCGGCACAAATGACAGGACATTGCTATTATACCCCCTTCTGCTCAATGTCCCTGGTACTTGTAACTTAGCTGACATCACTTGGACCTGATCCTTCAGGGGGGCAAACCTCTGATTTACACCTAGAGAAGACTAGCCATTGATTTCTGTGTTACACTCTATTCATCTTTTTTTTTTAATTATGATTATTATTCAAATGTAACCAGGACCACAGAGTTAACAATGGGATGGGAAAAGACTAGTTTCACGGCGCCATCTACTGGACAGCTGCAATCTAAACCTTTACGGCGGTCTCAGATAAGTTATCTGAGATAACTCCACTGGGGAGTCAAATGTTTGTCCGGCTTTGTCCAGATTCCAGGTCTCTCTGAAGATAGTGGTATCACGCGTGATCTGAAGACGTTGCAGATAAAACAAAGCAAACAAAGAAAAATCCCCAATAACATTCAAAACCAATGTCCCAGACGGCGGCAGAGTTCACCAGTGCTTGCAGCATGGGCTAGGATTCAGGTGATCTGGGTACTACTCTCAGCTGTGCGACGGATGGGGTGGGTGACCTGGGTGGTTTCCTCTCTTCCTCATGCCTCTGTTTCCCCATGGAGATAACAGCGCTAGATTTTGTAAAGCACTTTGAGAGCTACTGGTTAAAAGCTCTAGACGAAGATCTAGGGATAGGATACTGATAGTGATGTTTCCAATATTCAAAGCAGCCAAACCTTTACTCAAGAACCGATCATCTGTTGAGATCCATGTATCAAATTTCCCTGTGTGCCCTATTGCCCCTTCCCTTGTGGAAAGAGGGCCCAGCCCTCATGGTAGCTGTGTCCACAACATGCACTCAGGGAGAAGATGGGCAGCATATGGTTCAAGGATAATGGGCATTGTTACCTGCCAAGATTCCCCTTTCTGTACAGTAACAAGCTATATTATATTTCTGTGTATTCTTCACATCTTTAAAGCACAGGACTCAGGTCTATCAGTTAAAGACAGCTTCTCAAACCAAAAAGCCCCCAACATTGCTATACTTCTTTGCTTTAGTCCATGGCACTCTCTAGAAGTCACTGAAGGCACCACGAGGAATCAGCGCTTGTTCACCGGGAGATGTTAATTAACTGCAGAGTCCAACAAACACATTTTGGAATGGCCCAAGTTCCAACGTTTCTCCCTCGTTTACCAAGGATTATTCAGAGACATCTGATGCTTGCATGAGCTCTACTTAATTCAGCTAAACATACCTGGGACTGCAGGTACTCATCAGCTTGGAAAATCAGGATGCTCTCTTATCTGCCGAACTATGGAATTAGGTCTTATGGAAAGTTGGTTTGCAAAAATATTGGGAAAGAGGCAGCACCTTATAGGCTAAGTAAATCAGAGATGTATAGCATATTGGTCATTATATTCCATCTGCAGCTCCAGATTCCCTGAAAATCCTGGTCTAGGATCCAAACCACAGCTCTTCTTTCCCAGCAATAAATGAAAAGCAGCATGCATTTAAAATAAATCATGATGCTGAGACTCACTATGAAGACTCCTATTTAGGAGCCTTATTGAGCAAGTCCACGCTATAGAGGAAATTCATTCCCATGCAGAAGACTCAATAAGCCCATTTTGCAGCATTAATTACTGTCCTCCCCTTTATATTTTTTTAAATTATTTATAGGCTTCTCTTTGGCGCTCTTTACTCAACTGGCAAAGCACCAGTCCTGCCTCTTCTTCTGGATTCTGATTAATTTATCCTCACCATATGCCTATTAGGCAGGGAAATATTATCCCTGTTTTATACTAGGGAGACTGAGGCACAGAGAGATTAGTATATGACTTGGCTGAGGCCACACAGGAAATCTATGGCAGAAGCAGGAAACAAACCACTCATTCTCTTTAAATACAGGGCTTCAGGGCTTGAAGGCAGTAGGCCATAGTGGCCAGGGCACTGTACCGTGCTCTAAGAAACCTTCATTTTTTTTCCTTCTCTGTAATGTTGAATAAGTCACTTCTCCATCTCCATTTCCCTTCCCCCTTAATCTGTTTTTTCTATAAAGTATGCTTTTCAGAGCAAGAACCGTTCCAGTATACGTTGTATACAACAGGGCTGTACCACTTGGGGGAGCTGTAGGTACTCCTCTAATATAAATCATAATAGCCATCCTGTCATCTTGAATCCCACCAGGCTACTGACTGAATTGCAAAAAGCTCTGAATGCATAGAACCCAGCGTAAAAAATCCAGGTCAGATGTCTCTGGGAACAAGCTCCAAAAATGTGGTCCGGAGGCAAAAATATAACCCCCAACCTCAATTTAATGAGAACCCACTAAACTAATTCTTTACCTACCTGCTTGCTCCTAGGCTTGCTACACAGATAACCCTTCCCGCAAAGAATATTCAACCTAGCGCCAACACCATCTGCAAATAACAGGAATATTTCTGTGGCATTCTGGATATACAGCATGTGTGCGCACATAATATAACATAACATAACATAAAACATACATGTGTGTCTATACACACATACAATATATAAATATATAGTACACACTGTATGTGTTATAATCATACATATCATCATTATCATCATTAGATACATCGCCTTGTATAAACATATGTCATATTTATATATAGTGTATGCTATATATAAATATGTAATGTGTAATGCATATATAAGTATAGCGTATATATTTATAACATAACATATTGAATCAGCATAAAGATAAAAAAAAACAGTTGAAGGACTCTGTCCACGTTTGACTGTGAAAGCATGTGGGCTGCTTTTATTGTTTTAATGGCTCCTGCTGTATTAAGCAGAAAGATTTAAAAATGAAATGCTGCTAATTGCACATAAAGGCTTTGGTTGCCACAATACTGTAAATGTACATTGTATTCCACTTAATCTCTATCTGCCCTTAAAAGCATAATTGATTTTTATTTTAATTTGAGGAGACTGACATTTGTATTGCTTCAGTGCCAGGTTGCTAAGCACATTTCATAAGAATGCTTATGAGTTACCAGCAGATGAGTCTACAATATGCCATTAAAGGTAATAGGTAACATATTTAAGGCCATAATGAGCTCCGAACTGACAAACTACCTCAGTCCAGGGATCAGAAGGGAGGGTATGTATAAATATTTTCCTTATTAGGATTCTGCCTGGCTAGAAAAGCCTTTAGGTTAATAAATAAAGTAGGAGTTTCTTGAGAAAGCTTTGGGAAAAATAGAGCCCGTTTCTCCGTCTTTTCTGATTGATTTGATCTGACAAGTGGACATGTTCTGTGCAGCATCCAGAATGAATTAGCTTGTTTTAAAGATGTTGTACCAGCCTGGTTAAAGCAGAAAGAAATACCTGGTATTCTCCCAGGTCCTTTTGTAACAAAAAATCTTTTTCAATATGATGAGATGTTATATGATGGCAGAGAGCAGCAGAGCTCAAGTTGATTTGAGCTGGGGCCTGCTTCCAACAACAAAATTCCCTCATAACCCCGACCCTGTGTGATGACTTGAAATCGATACCAAGCTGGCGAGAGCTCATGACTCTGCTGAAAGGGTTTTGTGACCTCATTTGGGCTCCTGACCCTTTGTTTGAGCAACATCAGCCTTGTGGATCAAGCACTGGACTGAGACTTTGGAGACATGAGCTTTGCCACTGGCCCCAGGAGATGACCTTGGGCACGTCACTTCACTTTACCACTTCATGCCTCAGTTTTCCTGTCTGTAAAGTTGGGATAATGGTACTGGCCAGCTGTATAAAATGCTTACGATCTACTGCTGGAGAGGAAGGCAGCACAGTGTCTTTCAGGAATTTATGGAGACCAATTGCATGTCTACGTCAGAGCAACAGCATGCTTTGGCCAGGAGGTTCCCAAGCATGCCCTGACCACCCACTCCCATAGCCATGCTCTGGGCATGGAAGTACACCAGGGAGCCCA
Source organism: Alligator mississippiensis (assembly GCF_030867095.1). Taxonomy (NCBI): domain Eukaryota; kingdom Metazoa; phylum Chordata; order Crocodylia; family Alligatoridae; genus Alligator; species Alligator mississippiensis. The sequence continues at coordinate 10,357,160 of NC_081827.1, forward strand.
GTCAGAGGCCTGCCTTTGTGGCTACTCTCCAGACCTTCACCTCCAATGTGGTTAAGAGGGAACCACTGGAAAAAACCCCAAACTGGCCTCATGGGAGTATCCCTAAGTTTGGAGCACGCATATAGAAACAGTGAGAAGGGCATGCTTAAGAGGTTTGGCCTGAGGCCACTCCATGGTCAACCTCAGTTTGCTCTCAACTGCCTGGGAGATGAAAGCCTTGGGAGGAATCCAGCTGAGACATATCACTGGCATGGTATGGAAAAGGGCGAAAAACCCTGGCCTTGTCCGCTTTTGGTCAATGGCTAAATCTGCATTGTCGTCAGTAAGAAGAGGAAAAGACGGATTTTTTTTGTGAGGGAGCTTGGAGGTAGATGATGCAAGTGATGCCATGTAGCCTTTAACCCAGCGTTTCCCTCCTAAAAGGCCCACTCTTGATCCAAGTGACTGTTTCGATCCAAACTAAATCCTGCATTCCCCATTCACCCTCTCCACACCTGCAACTCTGTCAGGCTCCGACAGCCTTGTCTGCAATACTGACAGTGCAGAATTATTTAAACCATAATCCAGCCCTAAAAATATATCTCTGCTAAATGCACCACCCGAGTTACTGATTACCACTCATTTTAATTTTCCCATTGATTTCCCAACAGAATGTGAATCAGCAAAGTATTTTAAGTGCTTCGTCGGAGGCTACAAGGACATATTTTGAGCTGGAGCTTTGACAGCTACTCAACATCCAGCGCGTTTTCCTGGCTCTCTTGACGATTCCAGAATAAAGCCGTTGGTCCATCATTTTCCCTCCATCGTCTGCTCTCACGGTTTGAAAGTCAAGCTAGACATGTCTAATTTAAGCCAAAAAAAAAGCAACTGGATATAGACAAAGAGGGAAGGAACAGCTCCTCAATAGCTTGTTTCATCCATTTATGCTATGAAGGGTGAGAAAAAGGAAGCCATCCTATCCCCATCCCGCAGATGGCGAATGGCGGCTTGGAGAAATTCAAAATTTGTAACAGGACTAAAGTATTATACTCGTAGCTAATGCCTCCAGCTCCATCCTCAGTCAGTTGTTTGGGGTCCTTACCTTTCACCTGCCGCTCGCATCTTTGATTCAGTTTCCCAACTCTCACTAAACTTGTCTAAGCTACATCTGAGTACATTGGAGGCCCCACTGGGCTGAGGCTTCCATCACAGCAATAAGATTTGGTCAGATAAAAAGCATCTGGTGTATTTTACATTCAGATACTGGCTCATAAATCATGCATAAAACTGCAGCTACTACATCTGCCACCAAGTAACAGCCAAAAAAAAATTACAAATTAAGGCTAAAAAATTCTAGTGAGCACCATGCATTGCTGCAAACGGAGGGGGAAAAGTCATCCCAAGAGATGAAAAGACACCAGTCCTACTCTGGCCACCTTGAAACAAAGCCTACAAGTGGTTACAAGGCTAAACTTCACCCTTGTGCACCAGAATAGCACACATCCGAGCTCCCGCTTAAGTCTCACTGACATTTTCTTAATATTCCTTAAATGGGGATTCAGTTGTGTGTTGACTTGGTGCCCTTCAGCGATATAAATTTTACTCTGAAGACAATGCTCAACCTCCCGAAAACGATCCTTCCCCTGATGTGCTTGGGTAATCAGGGGAGCAGCATCACCATCACCAGCTGAGACCATGCCCATCAAAATGAAGGTAGAAGTTGCTACCTCAGATCTATTGCTTTAGGCTCACTTCAGATTCAGACAAAAGTATCAGTTAAATATGAGCTTCTTGACTGGGGGTGGTCTACACAAAAAAATGATCGTGCTTTGAGCAGAGGGTTGGGACTAAAAGCCCTCCTGAGATCTCTCCCAGCCCTGTCTTTCTACAATTTCTAGATTTGGAAAGGCTTTTTCACCACTTAACAATTAGATAACCATTTTGGAAGCTGAGACGCTGTAGAAGATCAAGAGGCCCGTGTTCCCTGAACTTCGTGGCCCAGCTTTGGGAAAACTCCAGGCATACATTACAGGTTTTGCTGGTATAGCTGCCCTCTATGGGAACAGAGGAAAATAATTCCAGCCTGAGCCAACACAGTTCTGCCAAAAAATCTTTCATGTAGATGTGACTAGGCTGCAAGAGGCCTCTTACTAATGTAGTATATGTTACTCAGAGAGGTGGTGTCAGTACAGCACAGCTGATAAGACATGAGCCTGCTCACGGATACCCCAATGAGTTTCAAATCCCCGGGAACGTTACCATCAGTGTTGGAAAATCCTCCACATCGACTGGAAGGACAGACGAATGTATGCCAGCCTTCTGATTTAAGCAAACACCACCAGCATTGAAGCCATATTTATATGGCACCAGCTCCATTGCAGGACATGTCATAAGGATGCCTGACAACTGGCTCCCAAGCAGGTCTTCTATTCTCTGCTTACCAATAGTCACACTCTACAGATGGCCAAAAGAAAAGATTCAAACAAACCAGGAAGACCAATCTGAAGAAACGCAATGTTAACATCAGTACCTGGGAGACTTAAGCACTGAAATCATCCCCAGTGATGCCGTGATCAATCATTTTGAGCAAACTCATCTCACTATGGAGACAGATAGATGAGAGATAGAGGGAAAGAGCTATGATCCAGCATTGCTAGCATGTACTCCTTCCTCCCAGAACTATTTGTCACATCTGCAGTCAAACATGTGGATCTCAGATAGGCATCCCCAGTCATTTCCAGACATACTGATGACTTCTCTATTAACTGGTACACTGTCATCTTTATATCAAGGGACTCCCAATGATGATAACTACAGCCTAGACCAGGGGTGTTCAACCCTGGGCTTGAGGAACAGATCCAACCCACGGCCCCATGTCATCCAGCCATGATCAGGCTACCACAGGTCTGGACATTTGACAGTGGGAGAGCAGTGACATGGCTCCCCCACCACCAAATTTCATGACCTTAATCTGGGGATGGATCCCACCCCAGTCATCTAGCCCATGGGGGGAAAAAAGTTGAGCACCACTGGCATGGATATACTTAATCCTGCTTCAGGGCAGGGAGTTCACCACTTGGTGTCCCTTTCAGCCCTATATTTCTACACCCCTGAAAGAACAACCTTGGCTGGTCTATACAACCTTTCTACTAGGATGCCCTCCTTGTCTTGATGTTCCTTCTAGCTCTCAAAGGGGAGGCTGCCCCAGGGCTTCCCAGATCTGGTCTCCGCTCCAAACACCCAGACGTGGGGAGCTCCTGCCTTAAGGGCTAATTGCACGGCTCCATACCATCCCTACACCGTGCCTCATGCCTCACAGTTGTTACAATCATCACTACTGGAGCTTCAACGTCCCCAGCCTCTGCCCCTTTACTTTAGGTAGGCCTTCTAGCCTAGGCCCACTGCATTGAGCCTAGCATTGAGGCTCTAGCTTACATTTACAGTGGGCCCCTGGCTGGGCTCAAGGTGATCACGTGCCCCTTGGGCGCTAGCGGGACCTCTGAAAACCTCCCCTACAGTCCAAACCCAAACCACCGGTTTAAACTACAACATAAATGCTAAGCCCCTGGGCTATAACAAAGAAGAAAAATAACAGAGGTGGTGTGCTTGCTTACCTAGCATCTCTTTCTCTCCGGGTCGCTCTGCCCTATGCCCCGGTCTACAAAGCTGTTTTCTTCCAGTCTCCTGAGCACTCAGGAGCTGCACACTCCACCGCAGCCTGAGCTGGCCATCTGCCTTGGCTAGCTCAACCCAGGGTTTATATAGCAGAGCAGTTACGGGTGGAAAAATCAAAAGACAGGAGCCAGGATGAAGTCAGGAACTCAGGAAACAGGACCTAGAAAATGAGATACCAGGAACAACAAGAAGGACTGAGGACATGAGAACCAGAGTCAGGGGGTTACCAGAAACCAGGAAGCTGAGGTCAACACCAGGTATCCATAGAGTTGCCAAGGTCAAGACGAGATCAGAGTCAGGGCAGCAGTTCATCCAAGCCAGAAGGAGTCAAGGCAATGACAATGACACCTGACAATGACAATGACACCTGACAATGTTGCTGGGACAAGGCCCTAGAGGAGGTGGGAGGATTTTACAGCCTCCCTATCAAGGGCTTATGGTTCCCCTGGGTTTCCCCAAGTCATTGGTTCCCCATTGTGAACTTCACAGGAGGGCCCAGGCTGAGCGGAGGCTGGTATTTGCCTCTGTCTGTGGGCAGGAAAGACCCAGGTTTGTAGTCCAAGGGTCTTGACAATAAGAAGCCATCAGAAGGTTTAATTTCCAATTTAGCATATAAGAAGCAGACTTCCTGCAGTAGCATTTATACTAATACTGGAATCACATTTTGCAGCACCGTTTTTTCCAGGGACTCACAAAGCAGTTTACAAATAATAATCTCACCTCATTGCACCCCTTTCAACAAGATCAGTGTTACTGATCCCAATTTCCAGATGAGGGAAGAGACCTTGAAGGGATATATCCTAGGGTGCAGCCAAGCTGTGCTTGATTCACCACTTTCAGTGGGCTAGAATTAAAACAAACTCACATTTGTGCCCCCTTGATCCTGGCGGCATAAGCTAGAGTGGCCCTCAGGCTTTTCTAATTTATGCCAGCCATGGCAGCCCCAGAGGGACCACACTACTCATTGAAAGTCGCTGGGACATCATGGCATCCTAAGCATCCCTCCAAGTCTGGTCTCTACACTGATGGTAGATCAGGCCAGTAGCCCAGAGCTCCTCAAAGCCAGTTCTGACCCCATGGGGCAGACTTGCACATGACTACACTTTCCCATCTTGTCTAACTTAAAAAAAATACAATCTCAAGTCCACTATAGAAGGGTTGTGTTTGCCACAGTGCAGAAAACATTAAACTAGTTGTGATTAAAAAAAAGAAATAACAACATTTGTCAAAATTTAAACGAAAAAGTTTTCCAGGCAGGGGAAACATTTTAAAAATAAAAGAATGTAAGATGGGAAAGGCCCACCTCATCATCCAGTCTCCAGCAGTCACAGGCAACTGTATCACATAATCTCTGTCAAACACCTGATCTACCTCCACTTTAAAACTCATCAGGATTTTTGTCCTCCTATTCCCCTACTCCCCACCCCTACCCCACAACCCTTACATCTGGCCCAGTATCCTTTTCCACTAGCTACCCACGCTGCAGCGCCTGCGGTCTAGCAGAAGGTTACAAGGATAGTCGGCGGCAGCAGAGACTGGCAAGAAGCCTGCTCCAAACTACTCCCTCCCTTCCATCCCAGCATAGAAGCCAGCCCTGTGCATCTTCAAGCAGTAGATCTCAAAGCACTTTACACAAAAAAAAAAGATCGGTATCATTATCTCCATTTCACAGATGGGAAAACTGAGGTACAAAGCGTATGTCTACATGAGATGCTTTACTGTGCATAAAACTAATCTAATGCCCAGTAAAGTGTCACCATCTATACATGCACAACAATTACTATGCAGTAAATCAGTCCAATGCACCCCCCCGCCTCATGCAAAACAGGGCACAGGGCTGGCAGGCAGCTGCCCAGGAGCCCAGGCAGTTCCTCCTGCCCTCAGGAGCCTGACCTCATGCCCCCTGCCAGCCCAGGGCTCGCACCCAGGGGAGCTCCCCATGGCTTCTGGAGGGGGCAGAGCAGGGCAGGAGCAGCCCTGCACTGAACTGCTCCCATTGGAAGCAAATTTGCTCCCAACGGGTGCCCATGTAGACACGTTCCTGGGGAAAGCTTACTGTGCCTTATTTTACTGTGCAGTAACCCCAAGGCTCATCAACAGCACGTGTAAATGCACTCGCAGAGAGGTAAACCAACCAACACCTAAGACCACCCAGCTCAATCACAGCCCAATCACCTACCTACTAGGCAGCATTGCCTCCACCCAGCTTCTACATTTCCTATTTGCAGTCAGTGCAAATACTGGGGAACTGGTCTTGCTGTTTTGTATCCTGGGCCTTAGTGTTAATGCCAGCCTGTTCAAATACCCTCCAGTCATCAGCTACACAGATATGAATAACCAAAGAGCCTTCAAAGTTGTACAGAAGTGTATAGGTCATATTTTAATACAGCGTGTATTATGCATGGAGTTTTAAAACTCCTGGCCAAGTTGGAGCTGGCGGAATACCTGAACGCAAAAAAGCAATGTTACTTTTTACTGTCACCCTTAAGATAAGGACAAGGACTAGCAGATCCAAAATACTGAACACAAACGGTAGCAAACTATTCTTTTTCTATGACATAGTTGAATACAGCTTGTGTGACAACTGTGATAGCTCTTAAAGGATTTAAAGTGCAAATATGGGTTATATGAAACACTGATCCCCACGGAAGTCAATGGGAGGTTTGCCAGGATGTCACCCTGGGGCACTATGCACAATTGAATTCAAGCATGTACTTCAGTGCTTTGCTGTACCAGGCCTATTGCATTCAGTCCCTTCCAGGACTGCCTCCTAAATAAGTGAAAAAGCAGTGTTAGAAAAACTGTGCATCAATCTTCCTCCTAGAAGATGAATTTGAATCAACAGTCTGCAAAACCGCATAACAGTCGACATTGATGTTATCCATCCAAATGCAGGAAAAGGTCAAAAGACAGAGCAAGTCTTGAAGTCTTCCAGGACCGATTATAAACAGGCTGTTCCAGGTCAGATGAAATTCAAAACATTTTTTGCTGCTATGCCAAATAGAAAGAAAATGTTGGACTTTGTTCTTGGTGGTTTCAGTCTTCCCCCTCCAAAGAAACAGAGCACCGGACCCTCAGAGTAAAACAGTCTCTGCAGCAATTAAGTCTCTCCATTTACCCTTGTTGAGAATATTGGCCAGTTTTTCAGAATAAGTCATTTATCAGCGATTTAATGATTTCTTGGGGTTTTTATTTTACTCCAACAAGGCTTGAAGGCCTTTGAATAGCCCTGTGGGTACAGCGAGTTCTCACAGACACTGTCATCTGCACAAGAGCTTCTCGTGGAAAATGCACAGTGTAATGAGATAATATTTATCCCAATGTGATGAAAGCATCATGGGATAAGAGAGAAGAAGCCTTCTCTCTGCTCGGTGTTATCATGGGCTGTGTCAGTGTTACTGGGGGCTAATGTCCACTTTAAGGAGTATCAAGAGCTGTAGCAATTGAAAGATAATAAGAGGAAAATGAGTCATGAATCAATTTTATTGTATGCTGTAAAAGAGCCTTCATTGAGAGAGTCTGTATTTATGCTTCACAGTAAAAGTGATTGATGGGAACACAGAGTAAACATGGGAATCCAGCCAAGCAATGAACATATTTTCTGAGATAAATAAATGATTTTTTTTTTTTAAAGAAAGAACCTTGTAAAGAAATTATATTGAAGAAATTCCTTCCCAAGAAATGGGAGTTTTTGTAAAGTTTGCTATGGATGCTGCCACCAAATGCTGAGATATTTAATTAAAGAGACAGAGCACCGGTCCTTTAGCAAGAGGAAGCCTCACCACAGCACTCTTGAATAGATCTGCACTGGCCTCTACACACACGTTTAAGCTTTTCCCTCGCAGCTCCTGCATCATTCATGCTTTTTGTGTTGCACTTTCCCCAGCCAGAACTCCTTTCACATCACCCCTTTTGCTGGCCCACACTCCCAATTCATAGTTGTGACTGCATTGCATATAGCAGAGTAGTGTGCAGATATCTGAGCTAGCTTTAAATACATAGGTTCATGTCCTGGAAGCAGCCTAGCCACTGCAGCACATCCCCTGCAGAGAAGCAAAGTGAATTAGTCAAGGCAGAGCTCTGTGCAATTGCATTTAGACTATCTCTGGCACCCCACTGGCATGGGTATCGTCACACTACACTGAAATGCTCAGTATAAATGCTCTCTGTGTGACAGCCACCTTGATTAACAGGAACTAAGTAAGGCCCCGTAGAGGTGAAAGCCTACCTACAACTTAACAAAATCTTGTTGGTCTAATAAATCTCTACTACGAGTCCCGATTGCCTTTTCCTCCAGACCAATACGGCTACAACCTGAATACCTGCTTACAGTGTAGGCATCAGAAATGACAAGAGGATACAGGTCTCTAGGGCATAGATTCTCAACCTGTGGTACGCGTACCCCTGGGGGTGTACAAGACACAGGCAGGGGGTACACAGGTACCCCAACACTCTCTCTCGCCCCTTCCTCCTCTCAAAACTATGGCAAAAAATGTGGTGCGATTAAAAAAAATTAAATTCCCCAGTAATAATTTGGTGTGCCGTGCTTTGCACGTCATTGGGTTCAGCCCTCCTAGCTTTGCCCAAGATCACCTCTAGCCCAGGTACATACTTGAGTTGTGCACCCCCAGCATAAAAGGCATTAGACATCTGTTATATCACAGCCTTATATACACAGCCCTTCTTCCAACATATGGCACACATTAGTCTGTAAATATGAAATCTCCTGGAAAATTGAGTGTTGGGGTACTTATTAAAATCTTCAGAAGTTAGGGGGTACTTGCTACTTAAAAGGTTGGGAAACATTGCTCTAGGGGATATAATGTGGGTCGCATGCATCAACACTCTTCCACAAACCCACCTACCCTGTGAAATGTTTCAGCTAACAACAGCACCGTGAGGCTATTCTCTGCTATAGGGCACCATCTTGTACCATGAGCCCATCTGCTGTTTGGTGCAGAGATTGGCTTGCTGGCTTGGGGTATTTCATACTAAAACCCTTGATTCAGAGTAGGTTCCAAGTTCACGGCTCCAGCATTTTCCTAAGGACCAAAGCACCAAACCCCAAATCCCAAACCCCCGAATTAAAGGACAATTTGTAACCGTGTCCGAAGGCTGAAAGTCCAAGTCCCAGGTTCATTTTGTCCCATTACAGAGATCTAGGCAGCTGTCTAATTTTACCTCTTGTACAGAATCACAAGCAGCTGCTGCACATATGGGCCAAACACAGACCTTCAGTCATATACCTAAGTCCCTATTTCTGCATGGCTTGCAGGGAATTCAGTTGTCTCCCTACCCACACAATCCCTTCCCTCCTTCGTTGGGCTCCAGGAAGGTGTCTCTAGGAGGCCAAAGTCTGCAAAAGGGAAGAGTTGGGACAAGAAAGCACAAGAGGGTCAAGGGGCTATACCTGTGCAACCCACAGATGAGTGTGCTACAGCGCCTAATCCACAGAGGAAAGGAGCCTGTGACAGCTCCATCTAAAATACTTTGGCTGCTTCACTCAAGCCACACAGCTCCTGCTCTGAGCTCCAAGATTCATCAGTTTAGTCCTGATGTGTTGGCCAAGGGAGCGGTCATCGTGCCTTCAGGCTCAGCAGAGAATCCAACCACGAGCTGCTGCAGTAGGAGAAACTGCACAGATGCTCATTGCAGTCCTTGAATTTATTGCTGGAGCCTGTAAGCTGCAGTGACCAATGGACCCCCTCACTGTATTAGATAAAAGCTGACAAAGTACCTGGTGATCTCTACCACTTGTAGCCTAGGGGAAATTTTCCTCCTCTATTTTTTTTACTGCTTTTTAACTTGAGCATGAGATATGATGAGAAAATACCTGCTGGTTTTCCCATGGAAAATTAAACTTAAAAAACACAAAGATGCCCAAGGACTTATATTGTCAAAAAAAAAAGCGAAAATTGTCCTTTTTTTTCCCCCTTGCCTTCCCCCTGCCTTGCTCATTTTGTTTTAAAACAAGCCCCTCTTTTCCCATATCCAGTGACAGCATGGAAAAGAAGGTGGAAAAAGGAGAGAAAAAAAATCTGGGGGTTTTTTTGCTTTTTCCACAGGAAAACAAAAAAGTTGAAAGATAAAAATATGTGGAAACTTGTTGGGGTGGGGCTTGAAGGGAAAAACTATTCCTATCGGAAATAAATGTTTCCCATTGAAGAATTTCACCCAGCCCCAATAAACATGTATATCGCTCAGACCTAGACTAACATAAAAGTTTTACCAGGATAGTTATATCAGCAAAACCCTTTTATGGTAGGCACAGTTATACCAGCAAAAAAAATCTTTCATCTGTATAGTTTATTCTGTTTTGAGGAGTGGAATAAGCTATACTGGCCAAAGTGCTTTTTTTTTTCAGTAACTGCATCTACTCCTGGGATTTTGCTGGTATAGCTCTGTTATAAAACCTCACTCCCTCACTTACACAGCTCTGCCAGAAAAACTTTTAAGCATAGACCTGGCTTCAGACACACACATCTGCCGAAGACCTGTAAATCATGCTGATGAATACTAATGTCCTATAAACTTGCTGGAAACCAGCACATATTTTCCTTTGGAGTAAATTGCAGTAAAATCCTTTGTAAATGCTGCTTGCCTGGCTTATGAAAACGGTGCAAGTATGTACACACGTCCGTGTGTTCACTTAATTGCGCTTCTTTATTATCCTCCCTGGCAATAAGCCTTGTTTTACCTCTGGTTAAGACACTTCCTAGCCTCCAGTTTCACAGGCCAAGTCAATCCCTAAATAGAAGGGCTGTTTATCTTAGCCTGGCTCCCCGTGGAATGAGTAGCACATCAAGAAAATCAATGTGTATTTGCCACAAATTGGCAGATACCAGGAGCATTTGCTGGGACATCATGAACACAGATAGAGAATCACTTACCTGGTAGGCAGCTGCCTTCAGACAAAGTTCCCTAGCGGTTTTGCTGGAACATTAAGACAGAGCTCAATGTACATCACAACTTCCTTCACTGCACGGGGGGAAAAAAGTGTAGCTTTCTCAAGTTGCAGAATAAATACTCCCTTTGCTTTAGGGAAAGATTTTTTATCCCTTACATTTCAGAAAAAGAGACACCCTCTGTACTTATTCTGCCTAAGTAGCTGTGATGATCTAGCAATTTTGAGAAGCTTCATACATCTCTAGGAATTTATGATTAAATTCTCCCCTCCCGCTATAGAGCTTGTATGAAGCTCTCCAGAAGAAAGCTACAATGGGTCCATCTACACATGCACTTTACAGCAAACTAATTAGCTCTACATGTGCACCTGTATTAAGGCACAGTCAATTAATTAACTCCGACTTAGAAGAATAGTACTATGGTGGAGTAATTACAGGCGCTCAAATATATGTATAGACTGTGACAGGGCTGGTTGGGAAATAAGGGCATTACCGTGTGGGGGCTGCCTGCCGGCCCCTCCACCACCTGATGCTACCACCTGGAGCCCAGGGCTGACATCCTGGGCCACCTGCCAGCCCAGGGATGCTTCATCCTGCTTCCATATGCTGCAGTCCCAGGTGCATGTGTAAACACTGTGTCTGGGAGCAGCTGACTCGGGTGCAAACTGTGCCAGAGTTTATCACATCGTCCTAATTGCACGTGTAGATGCACCCTCTTAGTCTGAAAGCACTTCCGTTTGCTTTATTACACTAGAGATGCCAAATGCCCAGTGTCAGGCTCCCCCCGTAACAGGCAACATTGAGAGCACCTTAGAGCAGGCAGATGGCATGAACAGATATTTTAGCATGAGCAGTAGCACTGCTGTAAACTTATAAATGCCTTGTTTCCAGAGGGTCTGACTTTGCCCAGCTTTCCCTTTTAGGGCTAAAATGCTGCCTATTTGGTGTCTGCCAAAAGGGGATAGATGAGAAGGTGGGGGAGGAGGAAGGGCGGAGGTAATAAAAAGAAAACATAATGATCTGCTTGGATTAGAATAAGAGAATAAATTCTCCTACTGTAACAGGGGCTGAGACCTCCTTTTGGACAGTAGCATTAAGACACCAGTTTGCATGTTGTAGGTCACAATATCCATGACAGATGCAACGGATGAGAGGCAAAACAGTGCAGAAGACGAAGCACTGGCTGAGCACCTGGACAACCTGTGCTCTAGACCCAGCTCTGCTACTAATGGATACTGCAACCTTGCAGCAGTGCCTCCACCCCCTGCATCTTCAGCTAAATCTGATTGTGAGTGCTCTGGAGCAGGGATTATCCCACACCTGTGGCTTTTGGGTTACTTTTTTAAATCTGAAAATTGGATTTTTTTTTTTAATCAGAAAATTCAAAAATATATATAGCAACATTTCATTTTCAACCCAACATATATATACGTGGCATTTCATTTTCATCATGAAAAAATGTGGATTTTGGGTTACTTTATATATATATATATATATATATATATATATATATATATAGTAGCATTTCATTTTCATCATGGAAAAATGTGGATTTTGAGTTATTTTTATATCTATCTATCTATCTATACACACACACACACATATGAAAATATATATATATGAAAGTGTCTGATTCCAACACCAGAGGAGCATTAAGAAGAACCCCAAATTTTCTGGAGACATATGATAAAGTCAGGAGACCTGGCAATGTTAATAATGGGCCCCTTCTTCCAATTGCCTTATCCTGGTCCCAACAATGCATTTAAATAGGCTGTGCTAATTATTTTTGTTAATTAGAGTAGTAACTGCAGACCAGCTGAGAGAAAGGTGTCGGTGTCTATACAGGCAGGGTTACTGCCTGTATAGACAGGCAGTAACTGGGGTTACTTTTCTTAATCTGAAAACTGGGGATTATTTTTTACCAGAGAAAACCAGGATCCCAGCCCATCAGTGCAGATTTGGGATAGTTCTGAAAAAGCATCAGACAAGCAAGGAAAATTTAGAGGGTTGAAAGCTGCACGGTGAGAGTTATGCCTGTCTTGGATGCACAGCAGGTGACGAAAAAAACCCTTGTGAAATGGCCTGCTGATTCCTTTTGTAAATCTGCAGTCAGGAAAGTCTCTTCTCCACTCATGCTCTGATGAGAGGCGGTTCTGGAGGCTTTCTAGGACCTAAGTTTTCATGTTGGGCTGAGACCATCTGGTGACACAACTGGGGTTCAGCATAAATAAATCACATCATACTTGCAATATCCTCAGATTGCCACTGATTTCTCCTCCACTGGGGAACTGATCCATAATATACCTGCCTCTGAAGAAGGAAGCAATAATGTATTCATGGATTCATAGGTTGTAAGGCTAGAATGCACGTCGGAAGATCATCGGGTGCATCTTAGATAGGTACAATGGAGCAAATTCACTGCTCTAAGCAAGATCTTGGCAGTGGGCATAGGAGAGTCCCTACTTCTCTGTTTGTCTCTGCACCGTCCTTGCCTAATTTAATACACTCTTGGGGGCTGCTCTAATTCCTGCAAGATTGCCAGAGAACTGTCCATTTCCACCTTCTCCCCTTCCCACCCTCCTGCTGGGGTACGTTTGTGTGTTGAACAGAAAATGGCTATACTAGTTCTGCACCACTGTAGGGGGAATACCTCTTCTGCATGTGAGCGTCAAAAGATCAGTCCGTGACAGTCCAACATTCAGGCTCTGTTCCTTCCACCATATAAAATGCCCTCCCTTGTCAAGTGCTTCCAGTCCTGACAGTATTCAGATATCCAGGTTGTAGCCACATTGGTCTAGAGGAAAAAGCAATCAGGACTGGAGGTAGAGATGATATCTTTTATTAGACCAACTAGATTTTTGCACAAAAAAAAAATCTTTAATTGCAAGCTTTCGAGCACAAACACCCTTCACCTGGCATCGGAGAAAAGATTGTAAAAGTTCTCTTAGAAATGAACTTTTCTAAGCAGGAGATTTTACCACACCTTCGACTCTCCTATGGAATATGAGCTTTCATTTCTATCCAGGAGAACTTTTACAATCTTTTCTCCGATGCCTGATGAAGGGTGTTTGTGCCTAAAAGGTTGCAATTAAAGAAATTTTCCTGACAGTAAAGTACCTGGGACAGGGAGGAGAGGTGCTTTTCAGTAATGTTCGAGGGACCCCTGCAGAAGCATTGTAGACCTATGGTAAGTTCCTGCGCCAGCGGCTCTCAGCCTTTTTAGGCTTGAGGCACCACTTAGAAAATACCAGCTCTCACTTTTCACTCTTCCTTGAAAACATAATTTTTCAAGAAGGAAGCTAAATTCAACACCTTGAAAGCTGACACCTTGGCTCCTGCCTTCTTGTTTCCAGCTAACTGTGCATGTTCACAGAGCACAGAGCTGCCTCAACACAAGAGAAATTCCTTGCCCAGGAGAGCCTTCCATCAACCCCTTCTCCTGTGAAATATCAAACATCACAACCAGGAGGAAACTTAATTCAACATCCTGCTTGCCGTCAGACTACTTCACGGTAAAGAGACTGCTCTTTTATCTGAGCCTAATTTGCACAAAATGAATTGTTCCAACCAGGAGATCTTACAACATCTTCAGCTCTCCTGTGAAATATGAATTTTCATTTCCACCTAGGAGAAATTTTACAACCTTTGTATTCTCTGATGCCTGAAGAAGGGGGAGTGTGCCCGAAAGCTTGCAAATAAAGTTTTTTAAAATTTTTTTGCAAATATCTAATTGGTCTAATAAAAGATATCACCTCTACCCAGAGTTCTGAGAAATAATAGAGCAGTTTTTAGTTTTTCTGTTTTGCAAAGAACTCAGGAAGACTGCAGCTGTGGATTTCTGTTTGAAATCTCCGGCTTTATCTTGTAACTTGTGTTTGTCAACCGAACGGTGCTAACATTGTGTGGCACCCCGTGGCACCCTTGAAAGGATGTCAAGGCAGCCTGATTGAGAATCATGGTTCTATGTATTGTATCCTCCTGGTTCAATTCCTGAGCAACGGTCGTGGGGCTCAGACTCTGGCAAGGTTTTTGCTTAGTCTTTAATTATCTGTATCAACTTTGACATCTGATGCAAGTCACCTTCCCTCTAAAGGGTGCATTGTCATAATTCTCCCTTTACTTGTCCCCTAGATTTTAGTGGGATGTTACTTTTTACCTTGGAAGATGGATGTATGTACCTCTGATCAATCACTCGCTATTGCAGTACTATGTCTCACAAGCTGTTGCTCAGAGAGCTACATTCACACAGTTGTATTAACTGCTCATATATTTATGATCTCTCATCCCTGCTATGTAGAAGTGGATGAGATTTGAATTTTTAATGCAGAATTGGCAACCCCAAAAACTGAACAAATTACATTCTGCACTCTGAAAGATGTATATATATATATTAGTGGAGTTTCATTTTCATCACAGAAAAATGTGGATTTTGGGTTACTTTTTTTTAATCTGCAAAAAAGATTAAACAACTTCAACTGCAATTAAACATGATTAAACAACATAAACATCAATTGACTACAAGGCACGTTTCCCCCAAAACACCCTAACCTACCACAGGTATGGCAGGAAGACAAGGGGACTATCAGCTTCCCACTGCTGCAAGGGTTATTAAAACACACTAAAGTTGTTTTGTTTTTTTTAATCAGAGAAAACCAGGATCCCTGCTGATGAGCTTGCTTCATGAGTGAGAAGATGGAGGGTGCAGATGCAGTGTCCCCATATCACCATGAGTCAATCCTGCCATGCTACTGGCATTATGAGCTATTTGTTGGAGGACCCCCAGGCTCCTCCAAATATTCACAAGTGTATCTCACATCTCCCCTATTAGGTAGCTAGTTATTATTAACTTACTATCTACTGGTAGGAAAATGAGAGAAAGAGCTAGCTTTACTGCCTCGCATCCAGGTTTGGCAGGTGCAGGGCAAGGTGGGAGTAGTGAGCAGGGTTGCCATCTTGGTGATGAAGCATTATAAACATTTTTCGTATCAGAAAAAATCTGTGACAGTGCTGACATTCAAATCCAAATCTCCTGAGTCCCTGCCCAGTGCCTGATCTGGGAAGCCATCCTTTTCACTACGCACTCCATCAGCACGTGACGTCTACGTTTACCACACAGTCTCAGGAGTGACTGCAATGTGCTGTAGCTATACCCCAGCTACTATTAAACAGTAGTCATTTATCCACAACAGCAAGGAGCTCAGCACATGTTGATTTATGTTGTTTCTTGGACTGGTTTTGCAGCCTGAATGGGCAGGGCAGCTATCAGTACTCAAGCTAACTAGCTTAAAGCTGGAGCCACTGTTTGGAGTGCTGTGTAGACAAGCTCCTAAGGGAGAGACTATTACGGTTGCATCATTTTGATCAGTCAAAAGGCAAGAAATGCAAAGTGAAGGTTTGCTATGCAACCTAAGCCCTCTAACCTCAGGGGAAGGTTAATTGCAGTCTCTTGAAATACATTTTTGAGGCATTTCTTAAGGTTTTGGGGGCTGTTTGTTTTCTAAAGAAGAACAGGAAGGGAATTAAAAAGTACTCCTGTCCTGCAGGAAAAAATGGCCTCACACTGGTGGAGCATCAGGAAGAAAGCAGGGCAAGGTGGCAACATAGAAATGACTAGGTTCAGAGAGATCTCATAGATTTCATAGACATTAGGGCTGGAAGGGACCTCGGGAGATCATCGAGTCCAGTCCCCTGCCCCAGGGGCAGGAAGTCAGCTGGGGTCAAAGGTCTGAGCTCTTGTCAGCAACAATTTGCTTTGCTAGCTGAACCTCCTGTTTCTATTTTAGAATGACAGAAAACTAGGGCTGGAAGGGACCTCCAAATGTAATCTAGTCCAACCCCCTGCCTAAGACAGGATCATGCCTTTCCAAACCAGCCCATACTAGTACTTGTCTAACTTATTCCTAAATCTCCAAACAGCTCTGTTGTGTAACTACAAGGCACATTGCCCCCCAAACACCCTAACCTACCACAGGTATGGCAGGTAGAGAAGGGAACTATCAGCATCCCACTGCTGCAAGGGTTATTAAAACACACTAGAGAGTTTTAAATATAGCCATAGTCCCCACTACAGAGGAAAGCATAGATAGATAGATAGATAGATAGATAGATAGATAGATAGATAGATAGATAGATAGATAGATAGATAGATAGATAGATAGATAGCAAAAACACACAGTCCCTGCTGATCTGACTGCGTGGAATAAAGAACTTACCTTATAAACTCTGGACAATGTACCTATCCCAGTTTCTTTAGAAAACCTTCAGGAAAACTGCCTTCTCCATAGCTCTTAAAAACAACAGCCAAGCACGAATGCCTTCATAATGAAAAAAGTGGGTTTTCCTCATTTTCTTCCCGACTAAGGAAAAAAAGTTATGGCTTGGTTTCTTGCAGTGCTAACATCATTATTATTTCCAGCTGGTGCAGCAAACTCTACTACATTTCAGGGCATCTCATCCTACTGATAGGATGAGGAGGGGTTTTTTTTATTTTATTGGGCTGCTACCTGTTATGAGAGCACCGAATGACACAAGTCTGGGTCCTGTTTCTACCTTCGGGCTTTGTAAGCCTGCAAGCTGCATTTAGCCGTCTTGTGTGTGCCTTTGCTTGCAGGAACCACACGTGTCCCTGGGGGGATAATGTTTGGAAAAAGCCTTAACAAAAGAAATCAGGGTTTAAACAAACCCATCACTTCTGGTCAGGGATTAGACCCGGAACATTTTCCGCATGACAAGTGAATGTTTCGAACAGGTAGGGGCAATTGAGAACAGGGGTTAGGGTTATACCAGCTACTGCCACTCATGCTAATTAAACCTGTTTCTCTCCTACTGCTTGAAGATGCAAACAGCCCCAGCCTTATAAGACGTGAAGAAAAGTGGGCTCCCCCAGGACTCCCCTTCCACGGACAGCTGCCACACACTCCTGTCCGCTTCTCATTAACGCATTGCAGCATTTGGTAATTGAACGGAGAAAACACAATTTGAGCTCGCAAGCTGGTCAGTCTGCTTTGCTCCGAGGTGATTTCATTTACCTGCATTTCAAAAGCTATCAATATAAACTCGTTAAAGGATCATTTTGTTTCACCTGAAGACTAATTTCCAATCCAGGGTAAAAAGGAGACAATTAAGTCAAAGCTCAGCTTGGCTCTGGATATGGCCCTGAGTTATCATGGGGGGTTTCAGCAGCAATTTATCTAAAGGAGCTACAGGGCCTGTCTGCTCGGCAAGGATATTGGAGAAGAAAGATTTGTGGGGGGAGGCAGTATCTTTTATTGCACCAACTCACATAATTGGAAGAGAGAGGACACAAGCTCCCAGGCATCAAGCTCCTGTCATCAGCAAAGATATTAAAAGCAGGTTTCGTGAACCAGCCAAATTCCCAGAAAGGTGACAAAGGAGATTAGCTCAGGGGGTCCTAAAGCCACGGCAGCCAAGTACTTCTGAACATCAATCCCTCAGGCCTTCAACCGGCCTCTGAGTTTATGGTGTTACATTGCAGGTGTTACTCTGACACCTGTGATGAACTTGTGGGCAGTAATTCTCCCAGTGAGATAGCTAACTGCGAGACAGGCAGGGCTAATTACATCTCAAGGGCCAGATTTCAGCTGTGCAAATCAAGGATGATAAGGGTCTAAGCCCAAGAGCAGTATTATAGCCAGCTCCCTCATGGCTGCTATAAGGAAGTGGTGGGTAGAGGGAGCTTCTTCCACCTTATTGTCTCTTCCCTGCAGATGCCACCCACAGCTGACCTCCTCGTCCTCTCCCAAGCTAGCAGGGGAGTAAGAAAATCCTCTTTAGCTGTTGAGCCCTTGGCATTGCAAAATGGCTCTATCTGTGCAGATCAGTTGTGTTTCCATCACTGGGTGGTGTGAACTGAGACTCTTTGCGTCTCCTGTGGTTGTTTTGCCTGGCACATCACGCTTCTCATGTCATTAGCTGGACTGTGTACTTGCCTTCTTCTGGGGGTGGTCCTGAATCAAAATGTCTTGCATCTCCATCCTATTGCTGCCATGCTGATGGCCCGAAGGGGACAGAGGGGTGTTTTAAGCAACACCGGATCTAGGAGGAAATCCTACGTGGCATAAAGCTGGCACATACATCATGCACCCCATTGCATGCACAGGTGGCACGTTGGGAGTGGCAGGTGAGACGGACTGGGATGTGATGAGGTGGAAGTGGACTCGGATGCACTCAGCTGCTGGAGCAGACTCGAAATGCTCTACGCTCATGGGCATGAGCTTGTAGGCTTTGCCATTACAATCCCTGACAAATGCCAGCACTGGGATAGCTGAAAGGGAGACTTGCTCACTGGCTCCCCTTGTCCTGTGCTAAGCCAGATGTGGAGATATGACTGTCTGTAGCCAACCCTGCCTCCTTGTAATTGCAAGATAAGCGGATTGTCTCACTGATTTAAAAAAAAAAAAGGGTGAAATATTTTGAAGGAAGCAACATGGAAATTGTATTTGCTTTATACAGCTTTGGAAATTATTGCATGGGAGATATGCATAAAATAAGCTAACTGGTTACCTACTCAGCAGTCCTCGTAGCCTATACTTAGAGCCAGTTGGCAGTGTTGAGAGTGGCATGGGACCAATGTAGACACACCCAGATGATTTGTGAGCAGGGCAGGTACAGAGACTCAGGGAGGGTTCCTCTGAGTTTCCCATTTCCTTGCTGAGGGCTTCAGTCAGCAGAGTTACTCGTCAAGAGTGACCCAATTGTATTGGTCCTTTTTGCTTCCTCCTGTTAACCACTCGGCAGAAGGGGTTACCCAAGCCTTGATCTCACCCAGGCGGACGTTCTTCCTTTCTCTCAATTAGAGTTCCTCTATCCTGACTGAGCACCCCTATGGCATATATCCAGGATTTGGGAAGTAAAAATGTGTTACAAACATGTCCAGAATAGACTGATTCACAAAAGCCTGGTTGTTTTGCAGATCTATAAGCCAACGCTGCAGAGCGCACTGAAGTTGGTGGAAAGATTCCCATGGACTTTGATAAACATTGGCTCTGCTCCTAGTTAAGTAATCTCTCCTCCACGTTGGAAGCCTTTGAAAAACATCGGCTTTTGTAACCAGTAATAACTAATAAGCAGGGTGTTCTGCAGTAGCGTTATCAAGATAGTGAAGCATTTAAAAAAAAATCCTCCCTCTGCCAAGAAGTACCAGATTTGGGGGCTTTACAGGTCAATCGCCTGTTGAAGGAGACATCAGTAATTCACAACTTTTGGCATTTCCTTAATTAATTAGTGTATACACTATATAGGCTTCTCTGTGAACAGACGAGATCACAGATCAAAGGTTTTGGTCAGCACACAGATGCTTAGTTGCCAATGCTGAGATGCAGCGATGCTGCTCTCCACCAAGAATTGCCTCTGGCTGGAGAGATCAAGGCAGGGAGCAAACTCCTGCAAAAATAATAATCCCAAAAATAATAATCCCAAAAACACCCACTTTCTCCATGCCTGGGCTCCATCCCGGAGCAGAAGGCTCTCACTATTCTTAGGAGCCAAGCCATGCCAGGATCCAGTGGGCAAGGTCCCTGGCTGAATGTTTCCTATGAATTTTCTCAGATCCCTGGGACTACCTCAGATGGCCAAAGTTGGGGCCGCACGGTTCATATGAAGTGCTGTCATCTAACAGATTATTAGTTTAAATCCGGGTAGCACTGCTGCTTTGAAAGTGTCCCAGGGGACTGAGCGGAGGTCGTGTCTCCTGCAGATAGGCTGCAGCCCTGAATCCAAATAGTTTCTCTGCTGCAGCTGTAAAAGATACATTAAAGGAATAAAAGAAATGTCTTCGCTATAACATTTATAAAACATCAAGGATGGAAAGAGAAGGAACCTATGGTTGTTGAGCGCCAAGGGAGCAAAGGGTTAGAAGCGACGCGTATTCTCCAGGTCACAGCAAATTAGCATTTTATTTCAGGGCTCTCAACAAGACACAGAGCACAGGAAAATCGAGTTCCTCTCTGGTTCATATCGCATGAACTTTGAGCATCCTCATCATTTCACTGGTCATGGAATAGCCATCTTCTCACTGACCCCTTGCATCAATATTTACAACACCGCCCAGATCTCAGGCCTAGCAGGGGTGGGATGAGACTTATGCAAGGCCGTTATAGTCCAGGGTAAAAAATTCCTTTCCCCTTGGGAACATTAGATCCACAGAAAGGTCAACAGTGCTGAAAAGAACAAAATCCTCTTTGATTTTTCTTTTTCCGTCCTGTGCATGTGATTCTGGTTCTCACGAAGTTGAAGGAGCTCTTCTGACAGTCACACAAGGTGCCCCCAGTTCATTTCAACCCTTGGTTGGATGATTGCAATTCTGGCTCCTTCCTCCAAAGACAGTGATTGCATAAAGGTTTTATGAATTGCACCAAGTCTACCACTGATGGGAATGATGAACAAGCCTCTGGACATATTCCCACTCTTTGGG
Source organism: Alligator mississippiensis (assembly GCF_030867095.1). Taxonomy (NCBI): domain Eukaryota; kingdom Metazoa; phylum Chordata; order Crocodylia; family Alligatoridae; genus Alligator; species Alligator mississippiensis. The sequence goes on from NC_081827.1 coordinate 10,378,151, forward strand.
GAATAGTCCCACTCTTCGGGCTGTCTCAATATGCATTTGCACAGCACCCACAATAGGGCCCTGATCTCAGCGGGGGCTTGCAGAAATAGCTAATACTTTTGGCTCGTGTGATCAGATCTAAGCCATTCAAGAGCGCTTTGTGACTCTTGATTTCCTACAAGCAAAGCAGCATTGTGCAAGTACAAAGAGAAACAGGAAACAAAACTGAACCAGGAAAATAAACTGATCAGTGAAGTTTAATGGTCTAATAAGTGACCACCATCACCGTTGCATGGGAATGTCTCCCTAGCGCAGAGGATTCAGGGAGGAATTACGATCACTTCGGCTAGGAACAGACATTCAAAAAGCCCAAGGTGGAATCAATCTAAGTTACGTGGTTTTCTGTAAGTGGTGTAGTTTAGACCAGTAGCGAACAAAATACATGTTCGCCCTTTTGGTGGGGGAGGGAAAGAGACTGGGTTCCACCATTTTTAAATCAGTCTATGTGTGCCAAACTTCTGTTATGGGTATAGACAGGTTTCTGATCACCAGGGATCTGGGTTTTCCTTTTCCTGTTGAAAAACACAGATTTTCCCCTTTAAAGGAGAAAAACGCGGCTTTTCCCCCTTTGAAGCAGGAAACCATGGGTTTCCCTTTTTGCAAACAGCTCTCTGCCAGCTGGCAGAGCTCCAGCCTGCAATGAGCTTTCTGCAAAAAAAGGATGCAAAACCCTAAGCCCTGTCTGAAAGCGGAGGGAGAGGGGGCAGGGCCTGAGTAGCTGAGACCAGCCAGGGTTGGCTCAGACTCACTTTGCCTCCTGCAGCCTTTGGGGTAAGTAGGGCCTGGTGGGGGGAGCGGGCTGGGACCTGGGGTGGGGGGGAAGCTGGAGGTCCCAGCCCGCCCCCAGGCCCTACTTACCCCAAAGATGTGTATAAAATGTGTTCAACTGATACATATTATTTATATATAGTGGTGTTCCATTTTAATCATGGAAAAACACAGATTTAGGGGGGTTTAAATCAGAGGATTTGGGATTTTTATCAGAAAATGTTGGATTTTTTAACAGAGAAAACCAGGATTCCTGCTGATTACTGATAGTGGTAAAGGTGTAATTTCTGTTCCTGGCCTTGCAATGCACAGAGGGGGAAAGGGAAGCAGAAAGGGATGGGGTGACTTACCCAAGGTTACAGAGGAAGAGCAAGACAGAGCCAACAACTGAGCTCTTTTCAACCGTTAGATCATCCTTCCTCTGAGTCAATGGTTCTCAACCCTTTGATTAAGACTTCCCTCGTTAGACTCAAGGCACCCCTCAGAAAACGCCAGCTCTAATTTTTCATTTGTTTCTCGACTATGGAAAAATAATTGAGTATTTCTTCTGTGACAAAGACCTGAGAAAGACCACAAAAAATGCTTTTGACACTAGAGAGTCCTTTTTGAAAGGATTGATGATGTGAGTCTTGTGTAGGTGTTTGCACATCTAATAGCGCTAATACTGTACGGCACCCTACGGCCCCATAAAAGGATCCCCTGGCACCCCAGTGTGCCACAGCATCCTGGTTGAAAATCACTGCTCTACACCCAAAGAAATGCACAAAGAATCCAACCAGCCTTAAATGGTAGAAGATGAATGGGATCATTCATTTCCCTTCTGTATTCATCAATTAAAATATTCTAACAACACGGGTAAGACATTTATGGGAAATGCGATTTCTATTTTGACATTATCCCTTTGAGAATATTGAAATACAAAGTCTTAGTTGAAAGAAAAACCTGCGCTGGCTGATTGCATATTAATATAAACAGAAACCGAATGTTGAATATGTCTTCCTTTGTAAAGACATGTAATTCTGCAGGAATAATGGCCATTTACTCTTTTAATCAGCTGGGTTTATTGCCACTGGCGCAGTGAATGGAATCCATTTCAAGCGCCAGTTAAAAGAAGTTTTGTCAAGGGGACCTGATTTCCACAGGCATTGCCTCCTTGAGGGAAATAAAATCATTTACAATAATGTCACATTAAAGAAGCAAATACGCCAGTTTCCCCCTGACATAACATAATTATGACAGCCTGCAGATGCGCTGCCATTGTTTCCTCGCTGACCTGCTGCAACACCATGCAGCACGGAGGATCGCTTGGCAGTCGACGTGACGGCTTATGTTGAACGCATTTAAAAATGCCGGTGGCTTGGTGGCAAAAATCTGCGCTTGCGTTATTGCTGTCTTTTGATGGCAGCAGGGGCTCTCACTACATGTTTTGCGTGCCCCTAAGACTAGCTGCGCCAGGGCAAAGTTGCTGACAGCCATGAAGTTGATCGGGAAGAAGCATAGCATAGGCAGCCGTGCAAGCTTCCTGAGCCACGTTGGTCCACCTTGACCCGATGGAAGCGTTTGAGGCGTGAAAGAATTCATTCCCAAGGGCACATTCAAGGCTTTAGTTTTTAGTTCATCTGGGATCCTCCAATATCCTGGACATACGTTACACCAAGGAGACTCCCAAAGGGGAGGTCTACACTGCAACCTTCAACCTATGCCCTCTTCTTTCGGGTTTTTTTTGTTTGTTCATTTTCTCATTGCCCCAAGCATCTAGCAGTAGTCCTGGATCTATGGCCTTTCTCGCCTAGCAATGGCAAGGGCTTTTAGCTTTGAGAGGGCCTGGAAACGCTTCAAGAGCTACAATAGCATTAATGTACTGTAGGGACACCTGGATTAGTGCAAATCCCTGGAGTTTGGCAACAGCTGCTTTATCCTATTACAAAACATTGTTCTTCAGGCTTCCCCAGATACATGCCTTCCAGGACCCAAGCTAGTACAGATATACCTACAAGGCACTGCAGGCTGTAGTGCAGATATACACATAGGAAGGAGAAGAGATGATACCTTTTATTAGACCAACAAGATTTTTGCAAAAAAAAATTCTTTAATTGCAAACTTTCGGGAGCAAACCCCCTTCATCAGGCATTGGAGAACAGATTGCAAAAGTTCTTCTGGGTAGAAATGAAAGTTCATATTTCATAGGATTTCACAGTGGAGTCAATCGATGGAAAACTCCTCTGGGCAGGCAGTTCATAGCTGGTTCATAACTTTTGCAATCTTTTCTCCAATGCCTGATGAAGGGTGTTTGTGCCCAAAAGCTTGCAATGAAAGACCTCTTTTTGCAAAAATCTTGTTGGTCTAATAAAAGATATCACCTCTATTATGAGTTCTGATTGACTTTTCCTCTAGACCAATATGGCAACCTGCATACCTGATATAGGAAGGAGAGGCACAAACTAGGCTTTACAGACTGAAATAGCCTGCATGGAAACTTATGGCTAGACTGTTTCCAGTATTGAAGCAAGTGTATTTGGAGCTTGTTGAGGTGCCTCTGCAGCACGGACGTGCCCTGAGACTGACTTAGACTCACAGCCACTTTTCCAGAAGCAACCTACTGCCCTTTGTACATCCCCTCCAAAGTTGGCTTCTTGAGCCTGAGAGAGGTGACACTGGTGTAGCAGGCATGCAAAGGCTTGATCTACACAACTGACTCCCGTTGGCGTACTTAAGGGTGAGAAAAATCACACCCTTGGCAATGCCAGAACAATCCCTGTGGTAGGTGCAGCTTGGCAGACAGAAGAGCGCTTTTGTTAGCTTACCTGCTGTCATTCAGGTTAGCTATGCCATCAGTGAAATGGCCGTCTATTAATATATCCCGCATCTCTGCTAGGGAGCTTTGCTGATGGAGCAATGGCAGCTTTGCTACGTCAAGAGAGGTTTTGTAATGTGGATGGACTCTATAGCCTCATCTAGACAATGGACACTTGGGTAAATTGATGGGATCATAAGTCATCTAGTCCTGCCCCCTACTCAAGGCAGGATCATCACTGATTGAACCACCCCAGTCAAGTGTCTGTCTAACCTGCTCTTGAAAATGTCCAGAGATGAAGATCCCACACTTCTCTAGGTAGTTAGGTGAATCTACTGTAATCCGAATGTGTACTCCCCTCTCCAATAGAAGGGGATGGTCAGCAAGGCATATGTGCTGGAGATGGACACTGCAGCTTGCTTTCAGTTTTCCTTCTCCAATGTCCCTATAGAAGACCAGGACAGAGTAACTTAACTATATACATGGATTATTCAGGTGCAGAATAAAAGGGGGAAGAGATAAAATAACTGGATAGGTGATAAAAAATAAATATTTACATATAATATATTCAAGTCAGCAAATAACAGAAAGGGTAAGTATAGCAGTCCCCAAGACCCACGAGAGAAACCTCGCCCATGGATCCCCAGAGGGTATGTCCCAACAATCGATGGGTAAGCACCCCAAAATATAAAGCACAATAAACAGTCAATAAAGACTCCATAATATGAGATGCAGCAAGCAATTAATAAACACTTCAAAATATAAGACTCAGTAAGCAATTAATAAAGACTCCAAAATATATGGCAATCCCAAATACCCCCCTCCTCTAAAAGAGTCTCCTTTTCTCTAGCATAAACCCCCTTTGATGGGGCTATCCACTGTGTCCCTCCCCGGTGGGAAACCCCTAGCCCAAGAACTCATGCTTCCTGGCGAGTAGGGGTCCAGCAAGGGTTCCTGGTGTTTCGTCCCCAGCTACGCAAATGGCTCCTGCAGCAGGTGCTCTGCCTCAGTCCCCTTGTGAGGTGCATGGCTCGTTCACACACCTGGATGGCTTGGCCTTCTCAGCAGGTTGCAGCCCTGGGTGGCCTTGTGCGTGCCCAGGGCTGGGGCTCCAGGACAGGCCCGCCGTGCTGGGAAGCCTCCACTGCCGATGGGCCCTTGGGCCCGGCAGTGGGGAATGGGGGCTGAACCTCCCCCTGCCCCCTCCAAGGACCCTTGGCCCATCAATGACTCACCGTGCAATGACACCTGCACCATCAGGGCATGCCGGGGTTGGAGACCCGAGCTGCCTCCAGCAGTTCCCAAGGTCCCATTCCCTCTCGGACCCTCTGTGCAGCGATGCCTGTACTGTCCGGCCTTGTACCAGGGTTGGAGACCCGAACCACCTCCAGCGGTTCCCAAGGTCCCAGTTCCTCTTGGACCCTCTGTGTAGTGATGCCTGTGAAACAGCAACGCAATGATACTCTCTCACAGCGAGGGATGAGGACGCGGCCGCTTGCCGCTCCCATCCAACAGTGGAGTCTTTGGGCTCTTCAGAGCAACTGGAAGTGGCCCTTGGCTCTTCCCCAGCTTTTCCTCAGCCCCAGCTTCCTCTTTCTTCTCCATCCCTCATAGATTCATAGATTCATAGATGTTAGGGTCGGAAGGGACCTCAATAGATCATCAAGTCCGACCCCCTGCATAAGCAGGAAAGAGTGCTGGGTCTAGATGACCCCAGCTAGATACTCGTCTAACCTCCTCTTGAAGACCCCCAGGGTAGGGGAGAGCACCACCTCCCTTGGGAGCCCGTTCCAGACCCTGGCCACTCGAACTGTGAAGAAGTTCTTCCTAATGTCCAGTCTAAATCTGCTCTCTGCTAGCTTGTGGCCATTGTTTCTTGTAACCCCCGGGGGCGCTTTGGTGAATAAATACTCACCAATTCCCTTCTGTGCCCCCGTGATGAACTTATAGGCAGCCACAAGGTCGCCTCTCAACCTTCTCTTGCGGAGGCTGAAAAGGTCCAGTTTCTCTAGTCTCTCCTCATAGGGCTTGGTCTGCAGGCCCTTGACCATACGAGTTACCCTTCTCTGTACCCTCTCCAGGTTATCCGCATCCTTCCTGAAGTGTGGCGCCCAGAACTGCACGCAGTACTCCAACTGCGGTCTGACCAATGCCCTATAGAGGGGAAGTATCACCTCCCTGGACCTATTCGTCATGCATCTGCTGATGCACGATAAAGTGCCATTGGCTTTTCTGATGGCTTCGTCACACTGCTGGCTCATGTTCATCTTGGTGTCCACTAGGACTCCAAGATCCCTTTCCACCTCTGTGCCACCCAGCAGGTCATTCCCTAGGCTGTAGGTGTGCTGGACATTTTTCCTCCCTAGCTGCAGCACTTTGCATTTCTCCTTGTTGAACTGCATCCTGTTGTTTTCTGCCCAATTGTCCAACCTATCCAGGTCTGCCTGCAGCTGTTCCCTGCCCTCCGGCATGTCCACTTCTCCCCATAGCTTTGTGTCATCTGCAAACTTGGACAGAGTACATTTGACTCCCTCGTCCAAGTCACTGATGAAGACATTAAAGAGTATCGGTCCAAGGACCAAACCCTGCGGGACCCCACTGCCCACACCCTTCCAGGTCGAGACCGACCAATCTACCACGACTCTTTGGGTGCGACCCTCTAGCCAATTCGCCACCCACCGGACTGTGCAGTCATCCACATCACAGCCTCTTAACTTGTTCACCAGTATGGGGTGGGATACCGTATCGAAGGCCTTCCTGAAGTCTAAGTACATGACATCCACCCCTCCTCCTGTGTCCAGGCGTTTCGTAACCTGGTCATAGAAGGAGACTAGGTTGGTCAGGCACGATCTGCCTGCCACAAACCCGTGCTGGTTTCCCCTCAGCATAATTTGCCCTGCCGGGCTCTCACAAATGTGAGCCTTGATAATTTTTTCAAAGACTTTACCAAGGATGGAGGTGAGACTGACTGGCCTATAGTTGCCCGGGTCCTCCTTCCTCCCCTTTTTGAAAATGGGGACCACGTTAGCCCTTTTCCAGTCTTCTGGGACTTGGCCCGTGCGCCACGAGCGTTCGAATATTCCCGCCAGTGGCTCTGCAATGATGTCGGCCAGTGCCTTCAGCACCCTCGGATGGAGCCCATCGGGCCTGCCGATTTAAAGGCATCCAGTTCTTCCAAGTGACTCTGCACCACCTCAGGATCTACGTATGGAAGTCTGGCGCCTTGCTGCTGCCTCTCTACAACCCCAGTGAGAGACTTGTCGTGCCCCTCGCTTAGGAACACTGAGGCAAAGAACTCGTTGAGGAGTTCAGCCTTGTCCCCCCTATCTGTCACCAATTGTTTCTGCCCATTTAGCAGCGGTCCTATTCCTCCCTGGGCCTTCCTTTTACTCCCAATATATCTAAAAAACAATTTCTTGTTGTCCTTTACTTGGGTTGCCATCCTCAGCTCCATGGTAGCTTTGGCCCGCCTAACTGCCTCCCTACAAGCACGAGCAGAGGAGGTATATTCATCTTTAGTGATCTCACCCTGTTTCCACTTTTTATGTGCTCCCCTTTTGGCCCTTAGGCTGCCCTGGATTTCTCTGGTCAGCCATGGAAGCCTCCTGGCCCCTTTCCCTCTTTTGCCTCGCTCGGGGATCGTCTTGCTTTGTGCCCAAAGGATCGTTTCCTTTAGGCACAGCCACCCTTCCTGGGCACCCATCCCATCAAAACTCCTACTCTGCAGTGCTTCCTTGACTAATCGCCTGAGTGCAATGAGATCAGCTTTCCTAAAGTCTAGCACTTTTACCCTACTAGTTACCTTACCCACTCGCCGTCTTATGTTGAATTCTATTATAAGGTGATCACTGTCTCCCAAATGGCTACCGATCTGGAGGTCCCCTATCATGTCATCTCCCGTTGCCAATACCAGATCCAGTATGGCATTCCCCCTAGTGGGACCGTGTACCTCCTGTGTCAGGTGGAGGTCCTGTACACAGGTTAGAAACCTGCGTGAGCGATGGGACCTTGCTGTCTGCGTCTCCCAGCAGATGTCCGGGTAGTTTAGGTCCCCCATGACTACCGCCTCTTTAGCTTTTATGGTCTCCGAGAGTTGCCTCAGGAGCCCCGCATCTATTTCTTCCCCTTGGTGTGGAGGTCTGTAGCAGATCCCTACCACCAAGTCCCTTTCTCCTTGCCCCCCATGTAGCCTAACCCACAATCCTTCTACTTCCTCAACCTCGGATTCTGTCTTGATGAGGGTTGATATATATTGCTCACTGACATAAAGTGCAACCCCCCCCACCTTTCTTCCCTCGTTGCCTCCTCTGTGTGCTGTGCATGCAGCTCCTTATATACCCTTTTGGGGCTCCGCCCCAAGATCAAAGACTGGCCAATCAGGGGGGAGGTGGAGCGCAGTCTTCAATTAGGTCCACTCCTCTGCCCCAAGATTCAAGACTGGCCAATCAGGAGGGAGGTGGAGCACGGTCTTCAATTAGGTCCGCTCTTTACCTCGCTCTGATGGCGGGGTGGGGTAGACTCTTCCCAAGGCTCCTCCCTTGTTGGTCTCTGATTGGTGGGTTTGCCCCACCAATCACTTGGCAATTCTCTAAGCCCAAGGAACCGGGTGAAAATAGGCAAGCCCACCACACTATTAAAGGCATGAAGTCAATGCATGTAACTTGTAGCATATTAGCACCCATTTCCCCTGTCACTGCAGTGGCAGGACACTGACAGTACCCTTGTTTCCTCAGCTTTTATCAATGGCAAGTTATAGGGCAGGGGTGGCTAACTGTGGCACGTGTGCCACTAGTGGCACTGGCAGCTTCTGTGTGCACCACACAGCAGATCAGGGAATGGACACGCAGCAGATAGGAAAGGAAGCAGAAAGTAGAGCAGGAGATGTCAGGGAGGGAGCACAGGACAGAAAAAGGAGCAGCAGATTGGTCAGATGAAGGGGACTCAGGGAGGGTGTGGGGCTAATGTGTGACACATGCACCAAAAAGGTTGACTCCCACTTTTATAGGGCAGTTTTGGTGTTTTGGATAATGTTCCTTGTCCTTGTGGGTGATGGTTCAAAGTAGTGATTTGGAGGAACGCTTTGATTAATAAGTGCCTACAAAAGCTGGGGACTACGCTTGATGGGTGAGGAGGCCCCTATGTTACTATGTATATGCTGTCATTCGGGAATTAGTTGTCCTTAGATTGCTGTAGCTTGTCACCGCCAGTAGATAGGCTGCAAGAGGTAGAACAGAGGAACATGTCAGGAGATGCAACAAACAAGGAGGAGTAACAGTGTGCAAGTTAAAATAAGGTGCTTCTCATTTCTTGGCATATAAATCACACTCAGTAATAACTGAGGATGGAGTGGGCAGGGATATGGTGCTCCATTCATGGAGCAGATCCTCAAGGAAGCCATTTGTAAAGACTTGAAGGAGAAGGTGATTAGGAGCAGTCAGCAGGGATTCACCAAGGACAAGTCATGCCTGACCAACCTGATTGCCTTCTGTGATGAGATAACTGGCTCTGTGGATGCGGGGAAAGCAGTGGACATAATATACCTTGACTTTAACAAGGTATATTATATACCGTCTCCCACAGCATTCTTGCAAGCAAACTGAGGAAGTATGGGTTGGATCAATGGACTGTGAGGTGGATAGAAAGCTGGCTGGAGTGTCGGGCTCAGTTGGTAGTAATCAATGGCTCAGTGTCAAGCTGGAAGCCAGGATCAAGTGGAGTGCCCCAGGGGTCGGTCCTGGGGTCAATTTTGTTCAATATCTTTATTAACAATCTGGAAGATGGTATAGCGTGCACCCTCAGCAAGTTAACACACACACAAAGTCACATGTCACGATTTTTGCTTGTCAGCAGCTTGAGGTGCAGTTTTCCAGAAACCCCTGCACCTATCTCCTGGAAAGCTGTCAGGCTTCATGGCCGCAGCAGGGGCCACCATCCCTGCAGTTTTCACCCCGCTGCGCCTTAACACACACACACGACATGAGTTTTGCTTGGCAGCAGCCTGAGGTGCAGTTTCCCAGAAACCCTGAACCTTTCTCCTTGAAATTTAGCAGGCTTCATGCCCTCAAAAGGGGCTACCATCCCTGCTCTTTTCATCCAAATCTGCCAAAAAATGACAATGTTACAGTCAGTTCCGTGCTTCCCCATTGTAGCCTGTGGGCAAAACATCAAAACAGCGTCGAAACAGCGAAACAGTTTTGATTAAATGAAACGGCACAGCAGTTTCAAAATGCAATGAAACTCGAAACAAAACACTGTCCCACCGAAACAGCGAATCGGAAGTCAAAACGAAATGGTGCTGTTTTGCACCGCCCTAGTGGACAGCTTGGAGAGATTCCAGCCGAGGGCAATAAAAATGGTTCAGGGCCTGGGGCACGTGATTTGTGAGGAAAGGTTCGGGGAGCTAGGCTTATTTAGTCTGGAGAAAAGGAGACTGAGAGGGGATTTGATAGCAGCCTTTGACTCCCTGCAGGGGGGCTCCAAAGAGGATGGGGCTGGACTGTTCTCTGTGGTGGCAGGTGACAGGACAAGGAGCAATGGGCTCAAGTTGCAGCAAAGTAGGTTTAAGTTAGATATTAGGAAAAACTTTCTCAGTAGGAGGGTGGTAAAGCACTAAAACAGGTTACCTCCTTGGAGGTTTTTAAGGCCTGGCTCAGCCAAGCCCTGGCTGGGATGATCTAGTTGGGGGTGGTTGTACTTTGAGCAGGGGGTTGGACTAGATCAATGGTTCTCAAACTTTTTTGTACCAGGACCCATTTGTAAATATGGTTGGTCAGTCCTGAGCCAGTGAATAGTCTAAGCAGAAAACAGTCCCCTGGACCTGCTGATGCCACTCACTTCCAACCTGCTGTCCCCAGGCGCCAATAGTGTGTGGGGTGGGGAGAGTGGGGGGTCATGGGGAGTCCCAAGCAATCCCTTACAAGCTGGAACTCTGCCAGCCTGCAAGGGAAAACCCATGGTTTCCCATGTTTTTGTTCTTTAAAGCAGAATCCATTTTTAAAGTTTGTTGATCCATTTCATAAGTTTGTTCCTGACCCTTTCATATCCATAGATGCTTCTCAAGCAAATCCCGGGACGTCATTCTCCCCCTGTACTCGGCCTTAGTGAGGCCGCAGCTGGAGTACTGCGTCCAGTTTTGGGCTCCACAATTCAAAAAGGATGTGGAGAAGCTTGAGAGAGTCCAGAGAAGAGCCACGCGCATGATCAGAGGTCAGGGAAGCAGACCCTACGATGACAGGCTGAGAGCCCTGGGGCTCTTTAGCCTGGAAAAGCGCAGGCTCAGGGGTGATCTGATGGCCACCTACAAGTTTATCAGGGGTGACCACCAGTATCTGGGGGAATGTTTGTTCACCAGAGCGCCCCAAGGGATGACGAGGTCGAATGGTCACAAACTACTACAAGACCGTTTCAGGCTGGACATAAGGAAGAATTTCTTTACTGTCCGAGCCCCCAAGGTCTGGAACAGCCTGCCACCGGAGGTCGTTCAAGCGCCTTCATTGAACACCTTCAAGATGAAACTGGATGCTTATCTTGCTGGGATCCTATGACCCCAGCTGATGTCCTGCCCTTTGGGCGGGGGGCTGGACTCGATGATCTCCCGAGGTCCCTTCCAGCCCTAATGTCTATGAAATCTATGAAATATATTCTTGTGACCCACTTTTGAGTTGCAACCCACAGGTTGAGAAATGCTGGATTAGATGGTCTCCTGGGGTCCCTTCCAACCTTAATTTTCCATGATTCTATGATCTGTATGTCACTGGTAAATACAGGGTTTGGAGGAAGGAAAGCATATATCCCAGTATTGTCCCTTAGGCTTTAGCTCCTGATGTCTTGGTTCCACTGGAATATCTCACTTGAATATAGAAAAGCCCAGCAATCCTGGGGATCTAAGCTGTGCTTGCAAAGCACAGCAAGGAGGTAAGCTTTGTAGAGCTAATTAGATAATGCTAACACTGCATCCAGTGATAAATTCATTCCAAATTCAGACGAAAGTCACAAAATCCATGAGTGAGGCACAGAATATTTTCCTCCCTGCCACAGAAGTTCATGACTTAGTTCATAAATCAATACCTGGAAGCCTTCCCAGCTGGAAGGCAAGGCACAGAAGAAAACGAGGTGGGGACAGTCTGGAAAGGGGGCTGGGCAGCCGGCTAGCATCAAAGATCTGCTGGGCTTCAAAGGACGGGGTGTGTTTGGTGGCGGGCTTGGGGCGAGATGCCAAAAGGAAAAGTTTTTGAGCTCTGCTGCCTCTTTGATCCATGGAACAGCTTTGGGTTGTTGGTTGGTTTGGGGGTTTTTTTGTGACTTAGTACCCTTGTATTTGAGGGACATAAAAGAGACTTGGGTGAGGCGCTGAGTTCTTCCTGGGCTGGTGAGGGAAGGAGTCCACCTATGTAAACCTTTCTGTGCGGGGGATGTCCATTGATTCACCATACATTTGTGCTTTGGAATAAGCTTTCCAGCAAGGCCTGCCTCTCATCCCATTCTCCTAAAATAAATTAGGAGATTGTGGTGTCGATGCCTACACAGTCAGATGGGTCACCAATTGGCTGGAGGGCCGCACCCAGAGAGTGGTGGTGGACGGGTCTTTTTCGACCTGGAGGGACGTGAGCAGTGGGGTCCCCCAGGGCTCGGTTCTTGGGCCCACACTGTTCAACATCTTCATCAGCGACTTGGACAAGGGAGTGAAAAGCACCTTGTTCAAATTTGCAGACAACACTAAGATGTGGGGGGAAGTAGGCATGCTAGAAGAGATGGACAGGCTGCAATTGGATCTGGACAGGTTACAGGGGTGGGTGGATGAGAATAAGATGGGATTTAATACTGACAAGTGCAAGGTGCTGCACCTGGGGAGGAAGAACCAGCAGCAGACCTACAGGCTGGGGAACTCCCTTCTCGTCCGTGCAGAGGCAGAAAAGGATCTTGGAGTCATTACTGATTCCAAGATGAACATGGCCTGACAGTGCGGGGACGCGGTCAGGAAGGCCAACCGCATCTTGTCATGCATCCACAGATGCATCTTGAGCAGGTCCAAGGAGGTGATCCTCCCCATCTACACGGCACTGGTCAGGCCGCAGTTGGAGTACTGCGTCCAGTTCTGGGCGCCGCACTTCAGGAGGGGTGTGGACAGCTTGGAGAGGGTCCAGAGGAGGGCCACTCGCATGCTCAGGGGGCAGCAGGGCAGGCCCTACAAGGAGAGGCTACGGGGCCTGAATCTGTTCAGCCTCCACAAGAGAGGGCTGAAAGGGGATCTGGTGGCCATCTACAAACTAGCCAAGGGAGACCAGCAGGCAATGAGAGAGTCCCTGCTCCCCCGAGCACTACTGGGAGTAACAAGGAGTAACAGCTATAAGTTGACGGAGCGTAGATTCAGGCTAGATATCAGGACGCACTACTTCACAGTCAGGACGGCTAGGATCTGGAACCAACTTCCAAGTGAAGTGGTGCTCGCTCCTACCCTGGGGGGTCTTTAAAAGGAGGCTAGATGGACACCTTGCCAGGGTTGTTTGACCCCAGCATCCTTTCCTGCCCATGGCAGGGGGTCAGACTTGAACTGCTCAGGTTCCTTCCGACCCTCCCAACTAAGAAACTATAAGGTCCTCCGCTAGGGAAAACTGGACAGCTCTTTTGAGGAAAATGGAGTTTTGCTGACTCTCCCCAGCTGAGGTCTTCATTTTAAAAGCTTGCTTCTTTCACACATGTCTACACTATTTCCCTGTTGTCTTTATTATTCTGTCCTCCCACCAACCCGCCCACCCACACTTGTTTTATAATTGCAGAAGGCATTATCATTTCTTAGAGGTTTGACCAGCACCTGGTACAACAGCACGTGGTCTGTTGAAACTTCTCGGTGCTCCTGCAGTAGAAATGTTTCTTGCCTGGCAGCCTCCATGCAAACAAGGAAAGCGGCAGATTTAATTTTCATCCTGCCTCCCATACTATCCCACAGGTTTGAAAGCAACTCCCCATAAACATCTCCAAGCGACTTCCTTGTCCCCCTCCCAATCTATCCATCATAACTTTCCTCTGCTATGATGCTGACAAAAGCTTGATGCCTTGTAGGTTGTTTATATAAAGGCAGGGTAGATTTGCACCTTATAGACTAACCAAAGTAGACATATCTATCTGCTGCTCTGTCTTCTTCTCCCCAACCTATCTGCTGCTCTGCTTTCTGCTCCCTGCCCTATTTACCACTGTGCTACCTTTCGCCTCCATGGTCTACTGCATGCCACACACAAAAGCTGCCCATGCCACCCTGGTAAGCATGCCACAGGTTGGCCAGCCCTGATTTAGCACGTTCCTCAGCCCTCCTCTTGAAGCTGGCCCATTTAACAGCCAGGAGGAGAAAACAAGTGAGGCAAGGAGAAAGAGAATGGATGGAGGGTGGTTCAGTGAGATGGATAAGGCCTTGGAATGGCAGGAACATGTGTTCTGGCCTGGGCCCACCCTTAATGGGGCAATAAACTAACCCACAGTTGTTTATTTTATTCAGTGAATATTAAATTAAACATCTAGTGGCAATTACATAACAGCTCGAAATACAGTCTTACTCTCATATATTGTGTACGGTAGGGTGAGGAGGGGGTGTGGGCATGGTGGGTGGTGGGGTGGGTGTGGAGTGGTGCAGGTAGGGATATGTGGTTGGGGTGGGGGGTGTGGGAGCTTTGGGAAGGTGTGGGTGTGTGTTGGGGGTATTGTGGGGGTGGGCCGTGTAGGAGGGGAGGTGTGGTAGAGGGCAGGTCTTTGGAGTCCCTGGAGTGTGAGAGTCCTGGGAGCTGCACCAGGTTGCAGCGAGTGAGGCCAGCCCCACCCAGCCATATAGCGCACAGCTCCCTGCACTCCCACCCCAGTCTCCAGCTGCAGGTGGCAGCAGTGTGTGGGGCAACCCCACCCAGCCATGTAACACGCAGCTCCTGTCCAAGGCCCTGCCTGCACATGGTGGCAGCATGTGGGGCTCAGCACACCTGCCTGAGCCCCTGGCCACACATTGTGGCAGCGCACAGGGACAACCTAGCCACACAACACGCAGCTCCTGCGCTCCCATCTCAGTCCCCAGCTATCCATGGTAGCAGCATGCAGGGCCAGCCCAATTTGGCCCCATAGCATGCAGCTCCTGCAGTCCTGCAGCATGTGGGGCCAGCCCAGCCCAGCCCCATAGCATGCAACTCCCTCTACTCCTGCCCTCTTTCCACCAGTGGGAGGCCCTGGCCCTGGCCCTGGCCCTGGCCCTGGCCTGGTAGGGCCCATACCTGCATTTTCAGGCTCACAGGTAAGGAGGCTGGGAACAGCCTCGGGGTGGGGGTGACGGGGCAGGCAAAATCTGCCAGGCAGAGACTTATTGTCTCTATCAGCCCTGGCTCAGGGCTGGGGTGGGTGGGGGTGTGGCAGGCCAATAGGGGGTGCTTCTGTGCCAAGATACCCACTTCACTTCACTTCACCCCACCAAAAACCCAGCTTTGGGTGCCTCCCCAGGGGCACTGGTCAGTGGCACTGGTCAGTGCCTCCCCAGGGGCACTGACTACTGGTCAGCCCCCTTCCTGGAGCATACTTGCAATCCTGGGGTACGGCTGCCACCACCCAGACTCAAGCCTTTATCTGGGCCCTGTGCTGCCCAGAACACACAGCCCTGTAGACTTGGGATCTTGGAGTGTTTCTATTAACCTGAAGCACAGAAAGTAGCCTCCCTTAGTCAACTGAGACAAGGGAATCGAAAAGGTGTGCCCAACCCCTCTCATGCAGGTACCACAAAGCTTGTTATAGCAGACAGCTTTATTGGATAGAGAGGGTGGGCGGGGGGAGGGGTACAGGTTAGAGACGTATCAAAGAATAACGCAGAGCAAACAATATGGCTTGGTCACCTTTT
This sequence comes from Alligator mississippiensis, assembly GCF_030867095.1. NCBI lineage: Eukaryota > Metazoa > Chordata > Crocodylia > Alligatoridae > Alligator > Alligator mississippiensis. Next base: position 10,393,612 of record NC_081827.1, read on the forward strand.
CATATGCTATATTACAATAAGCTCTATTTCTAGATTCATTTCAGGTAAGTTACTCACATTTCTGGAACGGGCTCCCAAGGCAGGTGGTGCTCTCCCCTACCCTGGGGGTCTTGAAGAGGAGATTAGATGAGTATTTAGCTGGGGTCATCTAGACCCAGCACTCTTTCCTGCCTATGCAGGGGGTCGGACTCGATGATCTATTGAGGTCCCTTCCGACCCTAACATCTACGAATCTATAAGCATCATGCAAGCTTCTCCTGGAAGCAGGCAGTTCATGGAGTGTCAGGGAGTTTCCAGATGCCTCTTCCCTCCTTTCCCCAAGATGCAGGGGCCCTTAAATAACTTTTCTGACCTCATCCCTTGGACCAACCATAAACCAGTATTCTCAGACCACGGCTGACACTGATTGGTCAGCTTAAAAAATGTCAGCACCCTCAGGTGAGAGTTTAGGGGTACACAGGACAGAGGGCTAGCCAGTTCCCCTCCTCCCGCTCCCCCCAAGAATTTGCGACCCTGTTACTATGGTGCCCAGGTGCCTTCCCCAGCCAGAGTTTGTAGCCAGAGTGGGGGGTTTTAGGCTGTAGCCCTACATCAGTGAGACAGGCAGGCAGAGAGGTTCATTCCTCCATGAGGGGTCTACTTAGCAGCCAGAGCTGTACCTCCTGCACGGAGGCACCGGCTTGTAGAGGGGCAGCGAGGGCCAGGGAGGGGCCCCACGAGCCAGATGGAATTGCCTGGCGGGTCAGACTTGGCCTTCGGGCCGTATTTTGCCTGCTCCTGATTTAGTGCATCAACGTGAAATGCGGTTTAACCCACAGTGAACAGTAACATTTGCTATAGGCTGCCAAAGGGAACTGGAATAGGTGGGTCTTCTTGGATACATTTTTGCAGTATTTTTTTTTTTTTAGCATCTAGTCCTGCAATCTTGCATGCATGAAAGTAAGATTATGCAATGTCAGGCCCATAAGGTACGACTCGAGTAGCTATGGTATAGACCGATAGTGTTGCATAGCAAGCACAAGGGTTACTGGCCTGGGTGTTGTTTGATGCCAGTCGAACCTGGTTTGATTTCCAGGCCTGGACAGAAATTGTGCAACTTGAGGCCTACACTACCTATCTTGCGCTGTCAACAGTTATAACCCAGTAGCTCAGATCTGTTACAAAGAGGATGGCAATCAGCCATTCTCCATGTCCAAAGGGGGCAGGATAAGTACTGGTCTTAAATTATAGTAGGAGAGCTTTCGGTTGGAGAGAAGGAGAAACTTTTGAGCTCTGTGGGTAGTTAAGCACTGGCACTGATCACCTAGACAGGTTGTGGAGCCTCCATCCTTGAAGCTTTTACATGCAAGCTAGATAAACACTTGACTGGACTGCTTTAGTCAGGGATGATCCTGCCTTCATAGTTTCATACTTGGCAGGGTCGGAAGGGACCTGAGCAGATCTTCAAGTCCGACCCCCTGCCATGGCAGGAAAGGGTATTGGGGTCAAACAACCTTGGCGACGTGTTCATCCAGCCTCCTCTTAAAGACCCCCAGGGTAGGAGCCAGCACCACTTCTCTTGGAAGTTGGCTCCAGATCCTAGCTAGCCACTCTGACAGTGAAGTAGCGCCTCCTGATGCAGAGGGCTGATAAATGACTCCCCGAAGTCCCTTGCAGCTCTGTTTTCCTATGCTTCTGTCCCAGGGAGTAAAATTGCAGCTTAGTTTACCATTCATTTTCAGCAGTAGATATTGGGCCGGATCATTTTCTGCATCACTCCACTTACACCAACTTATAGCAACTGAGGGTCTGACCCTTTAGGATAAAAAAACAACTATATGATGTGTTTCACTAGGAAATCATATTATTTTCAGAGTTACAATAACCTCTCATTGCGAGTGCCTGGCACAGTGCATTGCGTTACTCCATTACCTTCACAGCAGGGAGCATTTGTTTGTTCGGAGCCTTTCGCAATGGGATCCCTGCCTGTGGTGGAAGTCCCTCAGTGCTCCCAAAATACCTCTAGCCAATAATAAATAAATAGCGGGGGATTTTAAATGCATGAATTAAAACTGATTAGGGGTCTAACACAGCCCTCTTGGCTTCTGTGTAAGGGATGGGGGATGGTTGGCAACCCGAAATCCCCTGGCCAGTTCCCAAGTATCCTGTCTGGCATGGAGCCAAAACGTTCTCAGAATTAAGTGCCCTTCAACTGAGGAAATCCTGTAAAATGTGGTCTCTAACGTGGCTGTTTTGCCATCAGAGGGAGCAAAAGGGTAACCCAGATAGCTGTCCTAAATAAAGGCACAAAATGCCGGCAAGGAAGCGTGAAGGGTATCAGAAGCCTCTACAACCTCCTGCGTGCACCTGGGGAACCTAGTGAGTCATTGTGAACTATTGTTATAGGCTGGTAACCTCCCAATATCCCTGGGGAATCCAAGTTTTCCAAGGCATTATAATAACAATGTACAAAGAAGCTGACTTTGAAACTTCTTGTCATGAGAAGCCAAGAGAATTATCCTCGGAGAATATGTGAAGCCCCTTTGTAGTGAAAGATAAGTATAGAAAGTCTGGATGAAAACTAGTGTGGGGTTGGACTCTCCAAAGATAATGACAGGGCAGGTTGGTTGAAAACAAAGCACTCAAATCCATGGCTGTCAGAGATCCAGCCCAAGCACCAGAGCTGGCCCATGGAGCCATGTCATCCAGCCCCCGGTGCTGGCCCGGGATCGCCCACTCCAGGACCCGCACGCAGTACCTGTGCAGAGTCAATCTGGGACCCCCCCACCCTGCATTCTGGATCCTGTGGCAATGGTGCTTGCATCTGTTGATCCAGGACATGTGCCACACATGGCACCCACTCCAGCCAGTTTGGGGTGGGCACCATGTGCAGCACAGGTCCCATAGCAGGCACCAGACACAATGCAGTCCCAGACCAGTCAGAGCAGGTGCTGGATCTGGCATGTGGTGCAGGGAGATGAATCCCTTGCATGACAGATGCAGCGCTGCATACGGCACCCACCCTGGACCAGCTGGAGCAGGCCCCACATGGGGCTTACATCCTGCTCTGGCCTGAGCAAGCATTGTGGGTGCTGGATCCAGCATGCTATGGGAGGGAGGGTCCTTGGGCCTGATCTGGTCTGCAGGGTCAACCCTGTGCTGCTCATCTTGTGCACAGAGCCAGGTGAGTTAGACACCTCTGCTCTAATCCTTTCAAGTGGCACTTATTTAGCTCACATAATTCTCAGGAGCAATCACCGCTGGCTTTTAACATCAGATTTTGGCCAGCTGAAATGTTGGGTCTGCTCCTCAGTGCTAAGCCCTGCTCCTGTGAGAGCTGCTACTTCAGCAAGAGTCTGGACTGATGGGCAAACAAGAGCTGCAGGATCCTACTCAGTGTATCTATTCATTTTAGGTTGGATGAGCAGATGGACAATCCACTAAATAGATGCCTTTCCTTAATTTACCCATGTATTTGGGAAATTCAGCATCCAAACTTGGGACTGGACAGGATCTTCTGGATCATCAAGTTCCAGCTCCTGCTATCACAGATGACTTTGTCATATAATCCCTCTCACAGACTGAGTCTATATCCTATCCGCTTTTGTGCACTAATGGATGCCGTATTGCCTTCTGTAAAAGAAATAATTGTTTTTGGGTAGTGTTTGGTGACGACTTTATGATGTACTCGAGTAGAAGAGGAATCGCATAGTAACTTTACAGTACACTGGCAGCCACCATCATTGTTCACACTGGCCGTGTCTACATGAGCGGCAGACTGCGCAGTTGTTACTCTGCGGTCATTCAGTACTCGCATAAGAAAGTATTTATGCAAATACTAAATGACTGTGCAGGAACTGGTGTTACTGTGCAGTACTGATCCTGCATGGGTTTTTTCCAATGCTACTGCGCAGTAGTGTCACATCACGGTTAGTGCTCAGCAACACTAATGCGCAGTAGCAACAAGAAACTGAATGCAAAAACTCCTGTTGAGGAGTCATGTCTCCCAATCATGTGTTCTCAGTATTAGTCCACCCCACCTACCTTCATGAGAAACCCAGGAGGCTCTTGAACGTGTCCACACCACCACAGCAACATGTCTCAGTCAGGCTGCTGTCGAACATCTTCCACCCAGCACCTTTTACTTGAATGCTCCAAACCCCAAAATGAGCTGATGAGGGCACTGCAGGGCTATCCTTCTGCAGCCATTTTCAAGCATGCCAGAGACCAGCAAGTCAATGGTCACATGTGAAGACAAAGGCTTTCTGTTTTAAATAAGTCTTTTATTCCCACGGCCCCAACCCATCTCCCTGGTGAAGCACACCCTCCCTGCTGGGGTCCTGAGCCAGTCTCCATGCAGACCCTGCCCATCCACTCCATCTGGTGCCCCCAGAAGTTGGTTTGGGGCGGACAAGCTGGGGTGCCTAGGCAGCGGGGTCAGGACCAATGGTAGCAGCAGCCAGAAGGAGCCACCACCACTGGGGCTGTTGGGATGCAGAGTCCAGTTGCTGTGCCACCCTAGTCCCACTGCATGCCCGGGGGTTGCAAGACCAGTTACATGTGTCACAGCCTGGGCCCAGCAGAGCCGGATAAAATCCCTTGGTGGGCCAGATCTAGCCCATGGGCCATATTTTGCTCTGCTTTTACAGAAAGTGCTTACTCTGAACCAACTGAAAATCAATTAAAGGACCAATAGAAAAAAGATCAATAGGAAATGATCAGTAGAAAATATAGACTCTAACATCATAAAAATGTAGGGGAACAAACCTAAAGAGATCATCAAATCCATTTCCTAGCATTGAGGTGGGAACAAGTATGCCTAAACCAGGCCTGACAGATTATGTCTGAATTGTTCTTAAAATGACAAAATTAAGGGGATTCCACAATCATAGAATAATAGAATCACAGAAAATTCAGGTTGAAGGGACCTCAGGAGGTCACATCTAGTCCAACCCCCTGCTCAAAGCAGGACCAGCCCCAACTACATCATCCCTGCCAAGGCTTTGTCTACCCAGGTCTTAAAAACCTCCAAGGATGGAGAGTCCACCACCTTTCTGGGTACCTGTTCCAGTGCTTTACTACCCTCCTAGTGAGAAAGTTTTTCCTAATATCTAGTTTAAACTTCCCTTGCTGCAACTTGAGCCCATTGCTCCTTGTCCTGTCTCCTGCCCCCACTGAGAACAGTCCAGCTCCATCCTCTTTCTAACCCCACTTCAGGTAGTTGAAGGCTGCTATTAAATTCCCCCTCCGTCTTGTCTTCTGCAGACTATATAAGCCCAGCTCCCCCAGCCTCTCCTTGTAAGCCATGTGCTTTGGCCCCTGAATCATTGTTGTTGCCCTCCGCTGGACTCACTCCACAATTTTTATAGACAACATGTTTCAGTGCTTTCCTAATGATCTAAAATAAACTGGATGACATTTAATAAGGATATGTGCAAAATACTATGTTTAGGATTGAACAGTCAAGTGAACAAATACAAAATGGAGAAATGACTGGTTAGACAGAAGTACTGCAAAAAGAAAAACCCCACATTGGAGCTGGCTACAATGGACTGCAAGCCGGATATGAATCAACAGTACAGCTTTGTTGCACAAAAGGTAATAGCATACTGGGATATATTAATAGGACTGTCTCATGCAAGTCAGGGAAAGCCATTCTTCCACTCTCTTCAGCACTTAGTGAAGCCTCACCTGAAATACCGTGCCCAGTCTGGGCACCTCACTTCAAGAATGATGTAAAGAATTGGAAACAGTCCAGTGAAGAGCACTAAAAATGACAAGAGCTTGAGGAAACATGACAAATAAGGAAAGGTTGGAAGAAATGAGATTATTTAGCCTGGAAAAAAGAAGACTGAGGAGGGATTTGCTAACAGTCTTCAAACACAAAAGAGCTTGTTAAAGAGGATGGTGATCAATTGCTCTCTATATCCACCGGTGACAGGCTTAGAAGTTATGGGCTTAAAGTGCAACAAGGGAGATTTAGGTTGGATATTAGATATTATCAGAGGGTGGCAATGTGCTGGAATAGATGACCTAGAGAGGCTGTGGAAAACCCGTCCTTGGGAGTTTCTAAGTGCAGGTTAGACAAGCATTTGTCTTGGATGGCTTAGACCAACCAGGATGTCCCTGCCCTGAGCCGGGCGTCAGACTTGATGCTCTCCCGAGAGCCCTCCTAGCTGTGTTCTTCTGTTTCTAACTCGATAGTTAGAAAATCCCTTTTCTAATAGCAAACCTAAGTCTTCTTTGCTACAAATTAAAAAGATTTATTCTTTTTTTGGTTCCAGTAGACATGGAAAACAAATGATCACCCAGCCCCTTACAGCAAGCTTTAACATACTGGAAGATCATTATCATTTCCCTTTTAGTCTTGTTTTTTTTAATTGAAAAACCCAGTTCCCTCTACCTTTTATCGTAGGTCATGCTTTCTAAACATCTCATCATTCTCTGGATTATTTCTAGTTTGTCTACATTTTTAAAATTTTGGGGGGGAAAATCTGGCCGCAGTATTCCAGCTGAGGACTCACCAATGTAGAGTAGAGCAGAATAATTACTTTCCATTTCTTACATATAAAACTTTCTTTGTAAATCCCAGAATAAGCATTGGCTTTTTTTTATTATTATTATTATTTTTTTTTTGCAGTAGCATCACACTATTGCCTCATATTCCATTACTGATTCAAAGTCTTCCTGCAGTATTGTTGCCAAAGCAGTTACTCCCAATTTCGTATTTGTGTATATTTGATTTCTCCTTGCCTGGTATTGTCCTTGGCATTTGTCTTTATTGACTTTCACCGTATGAATGTCAGGCCATTTCTTCAATTTATCAAGACTATTATGAATTCTAATCCTGTTCTCCAGAGTGCTTGCAATCCCCTCCCAGCTTGGTGCTGTCCAAAATGTTATTCTATTTTAAAAGTCATTAATGAAAATGGTTAACTAAAGCAAAGCCCAGGAGAGACCCCTGTGGGACCTTACTTGCACTGCCTTCCCAGTTTGACCATGACCTTCTGAGAGATCTGTGAGCACTCAGCCAACAGATCTTTTTGTGGCAAGGAAGGCAAAAGGCTTGGGAAGAAAATGCTGACTATCACATGAGGCTCTAACAGGCAACATCTAGGCCATCGCTAGTTATCTATCCATCATCTGGTTCATCTGATCTTTGAGAAGACTTGTGGGGTCTTGAAGGTAGTTGTGGAGAATCTGGTCTGGGATGCAATGTTGCCTATGCTGAACATGCCACCTAAAACATAGCTGGCACACCTGATTGGCTGCAGGATGGAAAGTATCCACCAGAACTAAGGCTGCTTGGGATAGAGTGGTGAAGGCTTCCCAGGTATAACTGGGGAACAACAGATATGAGGCCGTGGCAGACCTGGTGGAGAAGGATAAAGCGGATGCCCCCAGCAGGGACAGTGTCACTCCACACATGACAGACGGCGCAGAGGGAGTGCACCACAAGGAAGAAACGCCGGGTCCTCGCCATCGGGGACTCCATCCTAAGGGGAACGGAGGGTCCCATCTGCCAGCCTGACCCCATCGCATGAGAGGTCTGCTACATGTCAGGGGCTAGGGTTCATGATATCATGGAGAGGATCCCAGCCTACATTCGACCCTCAGACCAGTACCCCATGGTTCTTATCCATGTGGGAACAAATGACGCGGCCAGAGGCAACCCAGACTGCAACGCAGACTGCATCATGAAGGACTTCAAGGCCCTGGGGGCCAAGCTCAAGGAGATGGGGGCACAGGTGGTATTCTCCTCTATTCTCCTGGTGAGTAGATGTGGACGGCGACACAAGGCCTGCATTGGCGAGGCCAATTGACAGTTATGGAGTTGGTGCCACCAAGCAGGCCTCAGGTTCCTGGATAACGACCCATACTTTCGCTCAGGGGGCTTGTTTGGGTGGGATGGGCTACACCTCTCCCCTAAAGGCAAGCATGTCTTCTCTCCCAGGTTGGCTGATCTCATGCGGCGTGCTTTAAACTAGCTTCGCCAGGGGATGGGGCCACAGGAAGACTTGAGGACACCTCCCAACCAAGACAGGTGACATGACAAGTTGTGCCCAGGTAAGTGACAGGGGTCCAGATAATCCTGGGAATCGGGGGGTGGCACACGCACCAATTCATGGCCTTAAATGCCTCTACACCAATGCTCATTGTATGGGGAATAAGCAGGAGGAACTCGCCCTCTGGATAGCTAGCTCAAACCCAGACATAGTAGGGCTCACAGAAACCTGGTGGGATTCATCCCACGACTGGGCAGTTAACATTAGGGGCTACAGATTATACAGGCAGGATAGAGCGGGGAGGAAAGGCACAGGTGTGGCGCTCTACATCAAAGAGCAATACACATCCTCAGCCAGCAGGAAGGGGTCAGAGGAGGGGAAGGCTGAAGTGCTCTGGATCAGAATACAGGGGGGTCGCAGGGAAAGGGACTTAACAGTGAGGGTCTACTACAGACCTCCCAACCAAGGGGAAGAGCTGGACTGCGTATTCATGGGTCAGCTTGTGGAGTCACTTAAGGCAAGGGATGTAGTCGTCATGGGTGATCTAAATTAATCAGACATCTGCTGGGAGGAGCAGTCAGCCAGGTCAGACCTCTCACGGAGGTTCCTGGCCAAGATACAGGACCTCCACTTAACCCAGGAGGTGCACAGTCCTACCAGGGGGAATGGCCTGCTGGACCTGGTCCTGGTCACAGGCAACGACCTGGTGAGGGGACTCCAGGTCCTCGACCACCTGGGCGACAGCAATCATTGCCTACTGGAATTCACCATCCTGCGCAGGGTGTCAAGGGCCTGCAGCGAGGCAGTAGCCTTTGACTTCAGGAGGACCAACTTCAATGCACTGAGGAGATTGGTAGGAGAGGCACTGGGGTCCTGGAGAGTAGGGGAACTGGGTACCCAAGATGAATGGTCATTTCTTAAGGAGATGATACTCAGAGCCCAAGGAGCGACAATCTCAACGAGAATCAAAAGGGGCAAGAGTGCTCAAAAGCCCCCCTGGCTCATCAAAGGCATTCGGGAATGCCTGATTGTCAAAAAGGAGGCATACACCCTGTGGAAGCGAGGGGCTATCACCAAAGAGGAGTATACCTCCATCGCTTGGGTCTGTAGCGGGGCTGTTAGGAAAGCTAAGGCAGGTACAGAACTGGGGCTAGCATCAAGGATCAAAGACAACCAAAAGTCCGTTTTTAAATACATAGGGAGTATGAAGAAGGCACCGGGTAACGTGGGGCCCCTGCAGGATATGCTAGGCAATCTGGTGGTTGCACCAGAGAAAAAAGCAGACCTTTTTAACAATTTCTTTGCCTCCATTTTCTTGTGCAGGGACCAGGACTCCCCCACCAAGATTCGGGACGGACTCACGAGAGACTCCGCCAGGCCTAGGGTCAAGGAGGACCAAGTTGGGGAACTTCTGGCGGGGCTGGATGTGTTCAAATCAGCAGGTCCAGATGCTCTCCACCCCAGGGTGTTGAGGGAATTGGCAGGGGTTATCGCGGGGCCCCTGGCATGGCTTTACAAGCACTCGTGGTGCTCTGGCCAGGTGCCAGATGACTGGAAGAGGGCCAATGAGGTCCCCATCTTCAAAAAATGGAGGAGGAAGGACCCGGGCAACTCTAGGCCTGTTAGTCTTACTTCAATCCCGGGGAAGCTCTTTGAGAAGATTATCAAGGAGCACATCTGAGAAGGGCCAGCAGCGGGGATGATGCTCAAGGGTGACCAACATGGGTTCATTAGGGGCAGGTCCTGTCAGACCAACCTGATTGCCTTCTACGGTCAGGTCACAAAATCACTGGATGCAGGTGTCGCGGTGGATATAGTCTTTCTGGACTTCAGGAAGGCCTTTGACACTGTCTCCCACACCATTCTCATTAAAAAGCTAGGCAACTGTGGCATCGATGCCTACACAGTCAGATGGACAGGAAATTGGCTGAGGGGCCACACTCAGAGAGTGGTAGTGGACGGGTCATATTCGACCTGGAGGAATGTGAGCAGTGGAGCTCCCCAGGGCTCAGTCCTTGGGCCTGCACTGTTTAATTTCTTTATCAGCGACTTGGATGAGGGGGTGAAAAGCACCCTGTTCAAATCTGCTGATGACACCAAGATTTGGGGTGAGGTGGGCACACTAGAAGGGAGGGACAGGATACAGCTGGACCTGGACAGGTTAGAGGGGTGGGCAAATGAGAATAGGATGGGATTCAATACTGACAAGTGCAGGGTGCTTCACTTGGGCAGTAAGAACCAGCAGCAGACCTACAGGCTGGGGAACTCTCTTCTCAAAAGCACAGAGGCAGAAAAGGATCTTGGAGTCATTATCGATTCGAAGATGAACATGGGCCGACAATGTGAGGACACGGTCAGTTGGGCTAACCGCACCTTGTCATGCATCCACAGATGCATCACAAGCAGGGCCAAGGAGGTGATTCTCCCCCTCTACGCGACACTGATCAGGCCACAGCTGGAGTACTGTGTCCAGTTCTGGGCACCCCACTTCAGGAGGGATGTGGTCAACATGGAGAGGGTCCAGAGGAGGGCCACCCGCATGATCCGGGGACAGCAGGGCAGACCCTACAATAAGAGGCTACGGGACCTGAACCTGTTCAACCTCCACAAGAGAAGGCTGAGAGGGGACCTGGTGGCCATCTATAAACTTACTAGGGAGGACCAGCAGGGTTTGGGAGAGACCTTGTTCCACAAGCGCCTCCCAGAGTAACAAGGAATAATGTCCATAAGTTGTTAGAGAGTAGGTTCAGACTAGATATCAGGAGGCACTACTTCACAGTCAGGGTGGTTAGGAGCTGGAACCAACTTCCAAGGGACGTGGTGTTGGCTCCTACCTTGGCGGTCTTTAAGAGGAGGCTTGATGATTACCTAGCTGGGGTCATTTGAGCCCAGTTCTCTCTCCTGCTCAGGACAGGGGGTCCGACTAGAAGATCTGCAAGGTCCCTTCCAACCCTGTATCTATGAATCTATGAATCTAAGACAGTGACAGCCACAGACATGGTCTTAGGCATGGGTTCCCAACCCCCAGGCCATGACCTGGTACCAGGCCGCAAAGAGTTGGTTGCTGGTCCGCAGGAGGGTTGGCTGCCGTGGACCAAAAGTGACTGCAGACTAGCAAACCACAGACTGGAAGTGACCAGCATACTGCGGACTGGCAGCCAACCCTTTTTTATACTACTATAAAAATGGTTGACTGCCTGCCCGCAGTATGCTGGTCACTGCTGGTCCACAGTTTGCTGGTCCACGGTCACTTCTGGTCTGCAATTTGCTGGTCCTCTGCAGTTTGCTGGTCCTCAGCAGAAAAAGGTTGGGAACCCCTGGTCTATGGTATGCACTGAAACACCAGTTGCACCCCCTACAGATTCAGAGGTTAAACCTGTGCAAAGAAACCCAATGTTTCCCCTTCAAGTATTTCTTTAGCTGTGCCCACTGCTTATGGTGATTTCATGTCTATCAAATTTCCCCAGTTTGCTCATGAAAATATAATGTAAGACAACGTCAAAAGGCAGTGAGGGCCAGGTGTGCCACAAATGATGCCCCGTGTCCTCCCTGAGTGCCACTCCAATTTCCTTGCAGTACCTGACCTGTTGCTTTGCCTTCTGCTTCTTGCCCTGGGCTCCTTGCCTGATCTGCTGCTCAGCTTTCTGCTTCCTTCCCTTTCTGCCACTGTGCTGCCTTCTCCCACCCTGAACTGCCACGTGCTACACAGAGAGGCCGTCCATGCCACTTGTGGCATGTGTGTTGCATGTGGGCTACCCTTGTCAAAAGCCTTACTAAATTCAAAGTACAGAGTATCTGTTGCTTAGCCTTTCTCCAGCAGCTAATTATCCCATCAGTGAAGGAAATTAGATTGGTTTGACACAATTTGTTCTTTATAAATCCAATCTGGCTACTTTTTATCACCTTATTATTCTCTGGGTGAGAATAAATTGTTTAATAATTTGGGCTAGTCTCTTTCTGGGTATTGAAGCTAGGCTCACTGGTCTATAATTCCTCAAATCCTCCTTTTCTCCCTTTTCAAAGATAAGTACTACGTTTGACTTTCTCCTGCCTTCTGGGACCTTCCCCATCTTCTGCAACTTCTCAAAGATAATTGCTAATAGTTCTGAGATTGCTTTGGCTGGTTCCTTAAGTACTCCAGGGTAAATTCATCAGGCCTTGCCAACATAAACACATCTAACTTACAGTGGCAGGTTCAAGCCAGAGGGGTGGCTGCCATACCCCCTGGGGTCTGTGTGGCTCCTGCCTGGCTTTTTCTCTAATATGGCCCTTCCTTAATCGCCTGCCCACTTGCTGTTATTGAGATTAAGTAAGGGAGGCTACCCATGGGCCTTAGAGTGAGCCTGAGTCCAATCAGCTCCTCAGTGGGTCCCTCCTGGACCTAGCCCTTATGCCAAATAGGCCTTCTCTGCCTGCCTGTGCCCCTGCAGGGCACCTATAGCCTCAAGGGCAAATTGCATGGCTCTATTCCTCCCCTACACCACATCCCAAGCCTTGTGGGTATTAGCACTTCCAATGTTTCTTTCTCTTAGCCCCTCCTGGGTCTCTCTGCCCTCTTTCTCCGGGCCCTCAGACCCCTCACGCAGTGCCTCTTGGGGACTGTAGACCCTCTAATCCCTCATCCCAACCCTCCTTGGCTGGCAGGTCCTCTGCTCCGGCCCCTGCCTGGTCTGGAGCTCTGTTCCTGGACTCAGCCCCATCTCTGGCCTGGAAACCCTGTTCTCTTGCTCAGTCCCTTGTCTGGGCTGAAGGGGACTCTTTGTACCCCGCTCAGCCCCATCTCTGGGCTGGGGGGGACTCTCTGTAACCCTGCTCAGCCCCACCTCTGGGCTGGGGACTTTGTTCTTGGCATCGTTTTCTATTCTCTCTTCATTTCCATTAAGTAATGGCCCTGCGCTTGCCTTGGTCTTTCTCTTCTCATGTGATCATAAAAGCTTTTCATGTTGACTTATATGTCCCTTGCTAGCTGCAGATCAGTTTACAAACTTTTGTATAGGTCAAGGCAGGAAAAAGTAAGACATTGTAGTGTTGATCTTCTGTTGTCTGCTGCCACTTGTGGCTAGAAGTGGCTCTATTTATCAGTAACCTTGACAGAAGTATTATTCAATTGCATCCCCTTTACAACTGCCAGGCATCTTGATTGAAAAAGAAGTAAAAAGAAAGATATAGATGCAAAGCTGACATGATCCGAAGTGCATGCCTGCGACGTGAGATCCAAATACAGCAAAAGCCTATGTTGGAGGAGAGAGACAGAAAGACGAACATCAAACATACAACACAAAGTCTTGGTGGTATATCAGTGTTGGTTAGGAGTCTGAAAAAACCCCACACCTCTAACTGCTGGTAACCTCCTTCCCACCGTGCCTATGCACACACTGTGTATAACCGCAAACAAGTCTCGTGCCAGAATAACTTACATTATTTGAGGAAGTGATCTAACCATGAGCTTTTTTTCATAGTATAAAATATATCTCCAGTAGGGGCCTTTGTCACTGTACCTATAGCAGTATAGTCCAAATGCTATTACTTTTGTCCAGGAAAAAAATTCTCTGCTTTTCACTTGTCAAAAACATCCTATTTTTCTTACAGGTACAAGTATCACAGGTCTTTTCATAGTTTCATAGTTTCATAGTAGCTAGGGTCAGGAGGGACCTGAACAGATCATGTAGCCTGACCCCCTGCCACAGGCAGGAATGAATGCTGGGTTCACAAGACCCCAGACAGGTGATCGTCTAACTCTTTTTGACCTTGTCCAAGGTAGGGGCAAGGACCACTTCCCTGGGAAGTTGGTTCCAGATTCTGGCCACCCTAGCTGTAAAATATTGCCTCCTGATCTCTAACCTAAACCTATTCGCCATCAGCTTCTTACCATTGTTCCTTGTCACCCCAGGTGGTGCTGGGGAGAAAAGAGCTCTGCCTATTTGCTGTTGATCCCCCTGATGAGCTTGTAGGTAGCCACCAGGTCCCTCCTCAGCCTCCTCTTGCCAAGGCTGAACAGGTTCAGGTCCCTCAGTCTTTCCTCATAGGGCCTGTCCTGCTGCCCTCTCACCAGCGGGTGGCCCTCCTCTGAACCCTCTCCAGGCTGGCCACATCCTTTTTAAAGTGTGGCTCCCAGTACTGGACGCAGTACTCCAATTGCGGCCTGACCAATGTTGCATAGAGGGGGAGTATCACCTCTCTGGACCGGCTTGAGATGCACCTTTGGATGCATGACAAGGTGCGGTTGGCTTTGCTGGCTGTGGTCTGGCACTGGCGGCTCATGCTCATCTTGGAGTCAGTAACGACTCCGAGATCCCTTTCCACCTCTGTGCTTTCAAGAGGGGAACTCCCCAGCCTGTATGTGTGCTGTGGATTCCTTCTCCCAAGGTGCAGCACCCTGCATTTGTCTACATTGAACCCCATCCTATTCTCGTCTGCCCACTTTTGAAGTCTGTCTAAATCTAGTTGCAGCCTCTCTCTCCCTTCAAGTGTGTCCACCTCACCCCACATCTTAGTGTCATCAGCAAGCTTGGACAATGTGATTTCAACCCCTTCATCCAAGTCGCTGCAATGGAAAGTCAATGGCACCTGGATGTGGTGCTAGCCACATTGCCCCTTTGTATGTCCTTGGCTTTAGAAACTTGATGTACCTAAACCATAGTAGCAAAAAATAGCTTCCCTTTCAGAACTGACATTGAATATGGACCTGATGGAGAGCTCTTCAATTTGGGACATTTTTGCTTGAAGACCAAAGTATTCAAAACAACCATCCTTGACCTTCAATACTCTAACACACACCAATACTTTGACACGTGCCATCCTTGCACACACTAAGGAAAATCTCTGGACCATGCTGGATCTCTTCACAGAAGCCTACCAAATTTTGAGCCTCTCTCTCAACTAAAGTGCTGTATCAGCCTGCTCCAGGCCATGAATGTGACCTCCCCTCCTTAAATTACCATGGAAGGAAAGATCCTGGAGGTAGCTGAGCACTTCCTTGACCTACAGCTGTTATCTCAAGAGCCTGGAGAGGTGTCACCAACAATGCCTCCAGAAAATCCTCTTCATCAAATAGGAGGATTGTTACACAAATGCCAGCATCCTTCCTGAAGCCAATGGTACCAGCACCAAGTTGGTGATCCTCAAGCATCAACTTTGCCGGACCGGACATTGTGTGCAGATGCCCGACTCGCAATTCCCAAAACAAATGCTCTACTTCCAGCTGAGATCTTGTGGCAGCCAGAAAAAATGCTACAAGGACGCACTGAAGGAATACCTTAAGAAAACAGATGCTGACGTTAAGAGCTGGGAGGAGCTGGCAGCTGACTCCAATGTCGTTGCGATTTCAACCAAGTGGCAGCCTGCTTCAAAGTAAGGTGTCCTGCCCTCGAAGCAGAGAAGAGAGGGCAGAGGAAGGAAAAGAAGAGGAATCCTAGCCTACAGTCTACTTTCCTCTGTGAAAAGACCTGCCAGTTCTGCAGACTCAAGGACTGGACTCTCAAGTCAGCTCAAGACCCATCAATGAACTTTGGTAGAGATCATCCTCAAATTGAAGGATTGTCTCTGCTGCCAACTATACCATACCAACCTGGTTGCTCAAGGACCAAGAACAGGTCAGGGTTGCGAGTTTCCAGACAATCATAGCCAATTCCCCATGGCCAAAGCAGCTCTCATTTGGTGCTGTAGGGCTAAGGTGAGCCTGGCATACAGCTGCAGGAACGTAGTTTTCCACATCCAAACCCTGGAGATACAGCAGATCATCCCAAATTTCCACCTTGGTCCAGCCACTCCACTCAGTGCTCACTGTATGAGCCCCAACGTGACTTTCCATTCATTATATGTAGTATCTCAGGGATTACCTGCACTCAGTGCTCATCATATGAACCCCATCGTGACTTTCCATTATATGTAGTATCTCAGGGATTACCTGCACTCAGTGCTCATTGTATGAGCCCCAACGTGACTTTCCATTATATGTGGTATCTCAGGGATTACCTGCACTCAGTGCTCATTGTACGAGCCCCAACATGACTTTCCATTATAGGTGGTATCTCAGGGATTATCTGGAGCGTCTCTCTGTTTCATTCTCTATCATCCACTCATCTTCAGTATCACCACTGTATGTCCAGCTGTTATTTGCAGCTACAGTAGACAACAGAAGGGTGGTGTTGCATGGAGTTTTTATGGTTTTGGTCATAAGCTTGCAAAATGGCATAGAAAGAAACACAAATTATGGGGTGGAGCAGAAGGATTTGTGGGACTTGGGTCCTAAACTCCCATCATTCCAGGAGAGGAGTGACAGTGCTTTACCATACCCAGGGACTGCCCTGCAACATACAGCTAAATGTTTCCCAAAATGTCGAGCACCAGGCAATGCTGTCAGGGACATGGGAATCCCTATCCACAGGGTCAAGCGATCTCTTGTTGATACAGCCAACTGCTGTGCGGAAACACTGCACAAGCAAAGGCAAACCACTGTGAACATCCTCCAACAAACTGCTACATCAAGAGAAATCTCCTGGCAGAATTTCTACTGCTAAAATTTTCTAGAGGAAACAAGAAGGGAGCATAAAAATCAATGCCATTTTAAAGGCTATTTTATTTAAATCAATTGCTGCTTATATTTTTTCTTTTGAAACACAAATCTGTTTAAAACAATATTTGAAATGATGTTTGTCAAGGCCATCTGGACTCGTAGTAGAGAGGCTATTTTTTATTAGGCCAACAAGATTTTTGCAAATAAATGCATTCCATATTCTATTAAAATCTCTAATAAGCAATAATAAGCTTTTATTATTTTTTCAAAGGCAAGGCATTCTTTGTCAGGTCTCTGGCATAATTTCTAGACCATCATGGCTACAACTACACTCTTACACTACTGCATGCAGGTTAGATTAATTTCATCTCCCACTGATTTCAATGAGAAGGAGGCACTGAATCTGCTCAGCCAGTCTTGAACATCACAATAAGGACCAATTGTGGGCACTTGAAAATACGGTCCACAGTAACCAAAAAACAGTCTGTCATTTCACTAACTATAACTGATATTTTACGTATTAAAATATGCTTTAATAAGCTGGCTTTGCCCCTTACACAGTTAACACATTTAAAGTATTTGTATTTAATGAATAAAGAACAAGTTGAAATGCTTTGTGTGTTTTGAGTCCCAAATTGCATCCAAATACGGCTTAACTCAATTTCTGCGTATAAAAATAGCTAGTAAATAATGCTTCATTCACCAATTGCTAACACAATAAAAATGTAAAACTTGAGCATCAGCATAACTTGATGTTGTTATCTAATTGCTTAAATAAATATGTTCAGTTGTTGTGCCTCCTCCTAATTAGCAAAAAAAGAAAAAAAATGTATGACATTTGGTATAAAGATTGAACATGGCTGCAAATCAACAGACCTCAAAAGATATGCCAACTCTTGAAAATGAAGCTTTCTTTAGAAGGATAGCTAAAAACACAAATGCAAAAACCAGATTAAAATCAATAATTTAAAGCAAGGCTTCTTAATCATAATTAAATCATGATGAAAGCCAGTGATTTAAATCACTGGATATAAGTCAATCGGTGAGTAGGCCTTCTCTTTTCCTATGGCAGGAAATAAAAACTGGATGTTTTTTGTGTGAGTGCTAGTTTCTAGGCTAGTTTATGAGCAAATTACAAAGTCAGACGCCCGCCTAGCAGAGATCAGGAGTGTTTCTTCTAGCTCTGATCTCTGTGAAGGACGCTGTTCCTCTCACTAAGGAAACCTGGTACCTAAATTAAAAAAAAAAAAAAAAAAGGATCAAGCCCAACACCTTGAATTTGGGTTCTCCTTATGCTACATTACCGACTGCTCAATGACAGGGGATGTGCTGGCACATGATAAAACATAATTTGCTCTTGCAGTTGAGATGGGTTGTATTTTAACTTTCTGAGCCTGGCTGACTGCCAGGACTTTTACGTAGAAATTGTTTCGGTGGGGTGGTGCAGGCAACTACCCTGGAGATCTTCAAAAGGAAACTGGATGCACACCTTGCTGTGGTTATTTGACAGTCTTTCCTGCCCACAGCAGTGGGGCTGGACCCAATGATCCCACAAGGTCCCTTCCAGGCCTAAACTTCTGTGAATCTGTGAATAATAATAATTCTCAGAAATCCTATAATGATCTGGGAGACTTTTTTAAAGCCTAGCATTGCCCACATGACCCTCACTGCAAGGTCTAAGTCCCTTGGTACTGCATAAACTGGACTTGGGTCAAACAGCTGGCAATAAGGGGCAATCGGATGAAGCAGGGGTCCCGTCCTGGTGCTAGTCTGTACTGATTCTGGAGAGAAAGCTGGTCTGCTGCGTGGTGGCACATGCCTGTGGCCTTTGCTGAAGGAAAAAGAAGCCGAGGGCTCAGTTACCACAGGGAGGGAAGTGGTGGCCTTAGGGCTGTCGGGCCCCTGGGCAAGAGAGTCATTTGGGGCCCGGTAGAGGCTTAATTTGGATGACCTATAAGCAAGTCGGACATTCTTGATTTCGATTCCACTTTGCCCTATCCATGAAACTTATTCATAAGTTGAAAAAAGAACAAACTTTTTTTAGTAACTTCACCCCCGCCCCGCCAAAAAAATTGTTGCAAAATTTTGGGGCCCCCTAAAGTGCAGGGTCCCAGGCAGTTGCCTGGTTTGCCCTCCCCTAAAGCCGCTACTGGGGAGGACTCCCAGCCGCCCCGACTCAGGTCTGTGCGGCTGAGTGAAGCAAACCCCCTGGAGCTTCGTCCAGCCGGAAGGGGGAGTCCCTCTCACCTCTAGCCCCCAGCTGAGAAACTCATTGCCACCAGATCAGCTGCCACAGTACTGCCAGCTCTCGGGATCTTGGGTGGTGTTCTTAGGCTAGGAACAGTTGGATTTTCCCCCAGGATAAAGCTTTTATTCTGGGATCCTACGGACCTACCAGCCCATTGTCCTTCCCCCTCCCCCAAGTATATGTAGCTAAAAACAAGAGCGGTTTGCTCTGGGACAAGGAATTTTACCCTGTGATTTTACAGACCCACTGAAAGGTACCAGCCAGAATCCAAAGTTAACACCCTGACCCTGGACAAATCAAGGGTAATTTGAGGGAGCCATCATTCAAAAATCTAAGATATAGATATAGATACAAAGATATAGATATAAATATAGATACCCAAGATATAGATGTAAGGATATAGATATAGTACCGAAGATATAGATGCAAAGCTATAGACATAGATACCCAAGATATAGAGGCTAAGATATAGATATAGATACAAAGATATAGATATAAATATAGATACCCAAGATATAGATGTAAGGATATAGATATAGTACCTAAGATATAGATACCCAAGATATAGATATAGATACCCAAGATATAGATGCAAAGCTATAGACATAGATACCCAAGATATAGAGGCTAAGATATAGATATAACTATAGATACCCAAGATATAGATGCAAAGATATAGATATAGATACAAAGATATAGATATATAGATACCCAAGATATAGATGTAAGGATATAGATATAGGACCCAAGATATAGATGCAAAGATATAGATACCCAAGATATAGATATATAGATACCCAAGATATAGATGCAAAGATATAGATATAGATACAAAGATATAGATATATAGATACCCAAGATATAGATGTAAGGATATAGATATAGGACCCAAGATATAGATGCAAAGATATAGATATAGATACCCAAGATATAGATATATAGATACCCAAGATATAGATGCAAAGATATAGATATAGATACAAAGATATAGATATATAGATACCCAAGATATAGATGTAAGGATATAGATATAGTACTCAAGATACAGATGCAAAGATATAGCTATAGACACCCAAGATATAGATATAAATATAGATACCCAAGATATAGATGTAAGGATATAGATATAGTACCCAAGATATAGATACCCAAGATATAGATATAGATACCCAAGATATAGATATAAATATAGCTACCCAAGATATAGATGCAAAGCTATAGACATAGATACCCAAGATACAGATGCAAAGATATAGATATAGAGGCTAAGATATAAATATAGATACCCAACATATAGATGTAAGGATATAGATATAGTACCCAAGATATAGATACAAAGATAAAGATATAGATATAGATATAAATACTCAAGATATAGCTACAAAGATCTAGATACTCAAGTCCTAGATACAATGCTACAGATAAAGATACTCAAGATATAGTTACAGTCCCGTTCAGGAATGTGGAAAACTTCGCTCCTTCTTCCACGGCTGCACCGTCCATACATGCACGTATATATATGTGTGTATATATATATATATATACAAGAAAGAGGAAGTTTCCCGCGTTGCCGAGCCGCAGCCTTCCCGAGCCGGCCGTAGCGCCGCGCCGATCCGATCCGAGCCCGCGCGGTGTGCGGTGTGTGGCGGGGCCGGGGCCGGGGGCGGGCAGAGAGCGCCCCGCCCCGCCCCGCCCCGCCCCGCCGGGGCCGCCGAGCAGCTACTTGAGCGCGGTGCGCGGCGGCCGCGAGTCAAGTCGGGTCGGGTCGGGTCGGGTCGGGCGGGGTCCGGGTGCAGGTGCAGGTACAGGCGCGGGCGGGATGGCCACGTCCCCGGCGCCCGGCTCCACGCGGTCGCTGCTGGTGTTCGTGACGGAGCGGCTGGCGGGCAACCTGAGCCAGGCCGAGCTGAAGCCGCACGGCTGCGACAACGGGGCGCTGATGGACCGGCTGGGCGTGCTGGTGCAGGGGCTGCTGGCGCTCATGGCCTTCAGCACGCTGATGAGTGAGTGCCCCCCGCGCTGCCGCCTCTCGGGGGACCCCTGCCCAGGAAACCCTTGTCTCGCACGGGTGTCCTTAGAGGGTGGGGACAGGGTGCTGCCACCTAAATGCGTCCAGTTCTGGGGAGGAAAAACTGTACTGGAAGTGCCCCTGGTATAAGGTGTGATGGGACCTGCCCGCTTAGTTGGACTCCTGAAAGCGGCTGGATGTGTGCTTGGAGGAAAGGGGCAGCTGTGGGGCGCAGGGGTAAGGGGCATGGCAGAGCTTCCTAGACGTGCAGCGCCGGAGGAATTGGGGAAATGCAGTGGGGGTGGAAACCCCCCTGGTCAGACCCAGTTCCCTTTCAGCATCCACCCTGTGTGGCTGTGCAACGGTACGGTGCTGCATCGCTCCAGGACGTGGGTTACTGCTCGCCAAGTAGAGCTAGGAGTCCCCCGTCCCCCACTTTAATAAGGGGGCACTAAGGGCCTGTCAGTGAGTGCTTGGGGCAAATAAAATGCAAAACACAGGTGGGAGAGCGAAGGTTAACGGTTCAAAATGCGTGCTGTTAGAAACAGCTGAGTGCTTGATCCTATAAGGCTTTAATTTGCCTTGAAACAGGCAGAAACAGTCATTTAGACTTGCCCAGGCAGTTTTGAACGATGGTTCCCTCAAATTACCCTTGATTTGTCCAGGGTCAGGGTGTTAACTTTGGATTCTGGCTGGTACTTTTCAGTGGGTCTGTAAAATCACAGGGTAAAATTCCTTGTCCCAGAGTAAACCGCTCTTGTTTTTAGCTACATATACTTGGGGGAGGGGGAAGGACAATGGGCTGGTAGGTCCGTAGGATCCCAGAATAAAAGGCTTTGTCCTGGGGGAAAATCCAACTGTTCTTAGCCGTTGTGGGCAGCTGCATGTGCGTTGCAGATGGTGCAAGTGTCTTTAAATAGGGATTTTGCGTGGCTTCCCCAAAGAAGCGTTTTTGTGGGGGCTGGGTGTTGTAAAGTGCTAAAGTTGAATTTTGACATCTCCCTAGATTCAGAAGTGGGTTGCAAGAAGATATGGAAGGATCATGAACAAACTTTCATAATGAATTCTCCTTTAAAAGAGGAAAAACATGGGAAACCATAGCTTTTTCTTTGCAGGTTAATAAAGTTTCAGCTTGCGTGGGGCTGCGTGGGGCCTCCCTCTGCCCCACACTGCGGGGCTGGGGGTGGGGGCAGCGGGTCAGGACTGGCCATCGATGTTTGCAAATGGGTCCTGGTACAAAAAAGCTTGGAAACCACCCCTCCAGAGATCAGTGACCACATTGTACTGCTTCCAAAAAGTTTAAAGCACAGTTTAATTGCAAGAATGAACTAGATGCACTGGATGACACCTGCATTTTTTTTTCCTGACTCTTTTATTGTAGAGAGAACTTCAGCTGGGACACTTCAGTGTTCAAAGCATAGGATAATCTTTCACTTGGGTTTAACAGGGAGGTGGAATAGCTCCGTGTTTCTTCTGGCTGTCTCTCCCCATTGGTTTTGTGTTGGATTTCACAGCAGCACCGGGAATTTGGAAACCCTGCAGCTTGCTTTCCAAATAGAGAAGTGTGTGCAGGCTCAATGCATGTGACTGACAAACATCTGAAAGGGCGAGTGTGGGGATGTTTGGGGGCACAGGAGCTCTGCTCTCAGCTGCTCTGCCCCTTCAGTAGCAAGGTAAGCAGAGCTTACACCTGTTCTAGCAGTGGGAAGCACTCCTATTAGACAGATGCAAGTCTTTATGTGTGATCATGGCAGGAACACCTGTTAGTACTTAACTTTTGTGTAAAGAGTGCTGTCTCCAGGAGTTGGCCACTTGAAAGGACAGTAGATTTGAAGCCAGCTGTAAACCTAGATCCAGTGGAGCAAAAGGCAACACAAAAAAATTCTGCCTTTTCTAAGGAGTTGTGGCACAGGTTGGCTAATAGCTACAACTCGGGGGTTTATTGCCAATGCTGCACAGTGGATTTGAGCTGTTCTTGAATGACTTGCCATCCTCCACTCGCCCCCAAACACTCAACTTAAATACCTAGCTGAAGAGGCTACGGTAGCGCCCCAGTGAATGCATTATTAAATCTACAGCAGAGTGGGTTGATGTTACCCTTTGCTTGTTAAGATTGTTGCTTTAAATCCTAATTTGACTGTAATCAAGGCAAACAAAGTCATGGCTGTAATCTGTTAATGAAGATTGTCTGTGCTACTGTGAGCAATTACTCAGTCATTTATAAAATGTTAATGAAGTGGGAAGGGTAATTGATTAAAAGGTAATTCATCATGGGTTTATGGGAGAGAAGAGAAAATAAAGCCAACAGATTGGCCTGGCAACAAATATGATACTATTTTAATGTAGAATATACAGTTCTAAATTATGTGGCATAATTGATACTATTTCAAGGCTAGATGACTTAAGTGCCTGGGTCCTTTTAAATACTATGTTAGTGTTTATACAAAAAAAAATTAAATGCAAATTGAGGTGTGGAAGTTTATGGCTAGAAACACTGGGCCAGCAGCTTCGTAATGGAGAGAGAAGTCAGTGGGTTTAAATCCCTTTCCCATTTGAGTTGCGGGACTACTATGAAGGGTTGTGTTATAAGGAGCTAAATGAGACAGAGGGGGTATAATGTGGGTTGGAGCAGTGAAGCTAGACCTGAATACCCAGGTTTTATTTTTGGCTGTACCAATGTTCATTATCTCAGGCAAGTCCTGCATCACCTCTGTATTCATCTCCCTCCCCTAGCCTCCCCACCCCATTTTGCCTGTTGTTGTGTTTAGGGTCACAAAGGGATCATAATACACCTGGGACTATGTTGGTACCATCCCCAGTGCAATAGGAGGAAGTATAGGAAGAAAATACTTATCTTTTATGGAGGTTGGGTTGGTTGGGGTGGTAAAGGAGATGTGGAGCAGGTGTTGGGTGGTGTAGGGTGGGTGACTCAAATTTTAGGGGAAGCTTGTTCTATTAACACCATCTTTCTTTTAATATTTTACCACTTTAAATTTTTTTTTTTATCTTCTACTGAGATCAGTGCTGGTAACTGGGTAACAAGGTGCTTGCGAGTTGACTAGAAGCAGCAATTAGAACATGCTTATTTTAAGTGGAATAATCCTGGATCTGTTCCTCTCAAGAGGAGAGGCTGAACTGATGGTTTTAAGGTGGTTTCACTATGGCTAGCAACAGAAATTACACACAAACTGGTATAAGTGATTGGAAACTGGTTCAAATGTATAATGCAACAGAAATTCACTGCACATCAACCACTTTCAAAATGGCCTGAACTGGTTTGAGATAAACCTGGATGGATGTGGTATCAGACTTAACTGATTTAGGGTAAATCAGTTTATTGAACTTCTGTCCCAGAGCTGCTCCAGATACATGTTAACTTGCAGTCCCCCAGCATCCCAAGATGCTTTGCGCTCCCCCTTCCATAGTTGAGCAGACTAGCCTTGGCCTAAGCTGTGTGCTTCTGCGGCTCAGGGAGGTGTGCTCTAGCGCCCCCCGGCTTCTGGCCTGGGCCACTGCGGGCATGCGGCTGCATTTCCAGAATCAAAAGTGAATGTCTGTTCACTGTTATCGGTTCAATCTATGCAGCTTGGACTAATCTGCAAAGATTGAGTCAATTCAGCCTTAGGCTTTTTGTCTGTCTGTACTTGGTCATTGCAGGAGGAAAACACAGGAAAGAACGATCATTTGATCTCGGCAGTATTCCTGCCCAGAGCAGGGGGGGAGTTGGACTCGATCTTTTGAGATCCCTTCCAGCCCTTAATTTCTATGATCTTTTCATCTTGGGCACCAGGCCCACCCACTGAAGCACAGGCTAGTTTCTAGTCCCTTCAGTACCAAGGTTGACTATCTGGTGATCCTGAAGTGTATTAGTGACTCGAGTGTCATGAGAGCAGCAGAGTTTGCTGTGCTAAAAGAATGGACTTTGCAGGGCTGTATGCAAAAACTACAGAAACAAAGGTATCTTTGGATAAAGTAGGATAAGATGTGCCAGACCAGCGAGGGGGTCACTCCAAACCAAAGGGAAGGGGTGAGGTCTGAAATGAGATGCGAGTAGCTGAAATGTAAACTTGTCCTGTTCAGATTTCTATGATAGCTGAAGCCTTTATTTGCCTGCCACTTCTCAGCAGAGACGGAGTAACAGTAACCCCTTTTGCCAGATGGGTTTGTTGCGATGGAAGAGCTGCGGGGAAGGTCTGTGGGCAGATCTTTGTAACGTGGACTAGGCCTAAAGTTGTAGAGCAAATTGCCAAATGGGGACCTAGGGCAAATGTGCTTGAGATCCTAAGCTGCTTATTTTGGGAGCTTTTAAGGAGGCAAATCTGCAGCCAGAGTGGTGGTAACGGGCGACTCATTTCCATTTGGGTGACAATGCCAGTTTGATGTGAATTCTTCTCCCAGTCAGAACTGGAAAGATGCCATCCCATGGGCTTGAGGTTGCCTGAGTATTACTGTTATCTGTAGGTATGGTGTTGCTTAAGGCAGCTGGATTACAAAACTTGGCCAAATAAAGCTGTTGAAGGCAGTTGTACACACTTTGGGCAGAGTTGAAAAGGTATGTTGGGGTGGGGGAAGCACAGCAGCAACTCCAACTTTGAGGGCCACTTTGTAATATAGATTTGCAAATGCAGGGCAGGCCCCATTGGGATCTGCTCTGGGAGGACACGAGCCCTTGGCAGGCTTGCAATTGAGGTGGCTAGACTATGTATGCATTCAAAAATTAATGAATCCTCTCTCTGCTACTACATGGGACTCGATGTTTTACTTTTCAAATCCTCCTTCATTGAGCAAAGTGGTTTAAGGCAACCCTAGGGACCCATTATAACTCTATTAGACTTGTTAGTTGTGTGTTGTGCAAAGAGCATGCATGGCATCCTTGCGGCTCTGGCCCATGTCTAGTACGTCTGCATCCAGATCTTGACTCCAGTAAAGACCAGGGCTTGTTCTGGTTCAGAACGAGCCCTACACTGGTAACTGCTTTATTTGAAATTAGATTCTCTTATCCTTTTACCTCCCTTGTGTTTGAAAAGAAATGGGGGTGAAACACCGAGCGGCAATCTACCACGTTCCCTGTGCAAGGTCGCAGCAGCCAGAAGTGTGGCTAATGGCATAATCCCATCTGAGGAAGCTTTAAACATGGGTTTTGTCTTGATTTTTTTTCATAAAGGTGAAAAGAAATGGCATTCCATGGTTATTTTGATTGTAGAGGCCAAATGTTAATCAGGAGGGGAGTTCTGGGAGTAGTGGCAACGAAGAGGGAAATGCAACTTTTTTTGCAAGTGACTTTTTCCAGGGAGGACTTCTTTGGGCTTTGACCAGAATAGCCATTGTATCTATATTTTGAGTTTCAAATATGCAGTCTACTTCCCGTCCCCTCCTTGCCCCTAGTCCTGACTTAAAATAATAAACTGGGGACTTCTGGAGGGTTTTCTGTGCATCCTGGTGGAGACTGATTTTATTTTTTTTCTCCCCTTCCCTCCACCCCCATTCTAAGCAAGGAAGCAACCCTATTTATCAGTATGGTTGTGGCACCCTTCAGGTACCTTGGCTTATTAGACTTACCCCTTGCAAACTTTTCCTCCAGGACTGTAATTACAGTTCTATCTTCAACTCGGCTACAGACGTTTCAGCGTTGCAGCTATGTTCCCTTTTCCCTATGGTAAATTGCTTTTCACTGCCTCGATGCCCATGTCCTTTGAGATGCAAGATGCAACATGCATTGTCAAGGAAAGGTTATTTGCAAATGGGGGGGGAAATGTTCATACAGCCCAGGGCTGTCTTGTGTCCTGTCTGCACTGAAATGAGAGCCATGCCTGAAAGCTGTTTAGAGCGTGGCATCCCTCCCTTAACTAATAAAACAGAGGCTCCAGCCTGGTTTTTGAAAAGGGCTCAGTGCCCTCCGGGTGATGTTAACAAGGGGGTCATACCAACACCCCCTTCAACACATCACTGCTACTGCCTGAGGCTGATTTCTGTATATGCAGGAACTTAAGGACAAGCTTCAGAGGCTAGTGCTACAGCAAGTGGCAAGATGGTGATCATAAGCATCACCACCAGCCCTGCTTAATTTTACTCGATACTTCCTCCTTTTAGAAGACCCTGTTTTTAGTTGCTAATAACTTTGTCAGACTTCAAGCATTTGGGCTGCTATTTTCCATGCTTGGGCTAGGGACAGAAATTGTGCGCAAACCAGTATAAGTGATGGGGAAACTGGTTCAAATCTAATGCAACAGAAGTTCATTGCGCACAGACCCTTTCAAAATGGGTTTAAGGTAGACTTGGATGGATGTAGTATCAGACTTAAACCAATTTAACCTAAATCAGTTGTTGAACTTTTGTACCAGATCCCACCCAGATTCAGGTTAACTTACAGTCCCCCAGCATCCCAGGATGCTTTGCATCTCCCCTGAAAAGTTGCATGGTAAGTGGGCTAGCTTTGGCCCAAGCTGTTACTCCAGCTGGGCAGGGAGGCATGCCCTAGCACCCCTTCCCCTGCCCCCCCAGCTTCTGCCTGGGCCCCTGCGGGCATGTGGCTGCACTTCTGGAATCAAAAATGAATGTCTGTTCGCTTGCTCATCAGTTCAGACTAACCTGCAGCTATTGAATTGATTCAGCCTCGGGCTTTTTGACCGTCTGTACTTGGCCTTGGTGTGTGCCACAGGATGAGTTTTTTTTGGAAGCAATTTCTCTCATGGTGGTAGAAATCTGTGCAGAATAGGAATACCACAGACCTCATGTGCCATTGTATGGCCAGCCGGCCTGCTTGATGCATGGACACCAACCTACCTCTTGCAACGAATCCTGCATGCGTGCAAGCAGAGTTGCACTTGTGATACCTGTCCACCCCAGCAAGATGCAGTTAGCCACTTGTTAGGAAGTGCATAGAAACACCAAAACTTATGAGGTGAGCAGATCTTGGCTGCTTGGAGTGAGGCTGCCATAGGAAAAGAAATTGCTTTAGTCCTAATGCTGGTTCACAAGAATCCAGTTCTCAACTGTTTGGTGGAAACACAGACTTCAGGTTTGATATTGATGATACAGCTATTTGAAGCACCTAAGGACCTGAGGCACACCTCCGTAACTCATGTGAACCAAGTGGCGCCCAACTTCAAAAAGCTAATCTATATATTACAGTGCTTTATCTCTTTGCACAGAGGCTGGACAGTGGCTGGGGCAGGGATCATCCAGACGGGGACAAACCTGAGCCTGGCTTTTCCACTCATCTAATGACAACTCTTCTCACACCTTGTAGCACCCTTCAAAGGATCTGGCAGCACCCCAGAGTGCTCAATCACCCTGGTTGAGAATCGCTGCTCTAGACCCAAGGATAAGCTTATTTGACTTTTGCCTTCTCTACTAGAAACAGTTAGCATCATGCTTTTGGGTTAAAATACCCTGCCTCTTTACCTGCTTGTTCTTATCTTCTCTCCAGAAAGAGAAGCATGTGATGGATGCTGCTTAATTAACTGCTCACTAGTAATATGCATGGTATGGGAATACACGAAGAGTATACCTATCCCACAGGTTCTTTAAGACGCAAACTTCTTCACGTGAGGGTATAGAACAGGAACTTTCTTTTGCCTTTGTCATGTAAGTCTGAAACTGGATTTTTCAGTCCTAAAATTTAAATGCTAGTACTCTGTCCCCTGCACAGTATGGTTTGTACAGCTGTTGAGGTAGGACCTTGCTAAATAGCTCAGGCGCAGGTTAAGTTTACATGTACGGAGCTGTCTGCTTTTTTTTTTTTTTCTTCCATTTAGGTCTTTAAATTTGTGCTGACATCTTCTGAATACTAGCCTACATTATAATATCAACTTTAAATACGAAGCAAGTGGGGTCCTAAATCCAGCAGGAAGCTCCTGGCTTCTGAGAAACCTAAGCAATATTTAGCTAGCACCAAAACTACCCGAGGCAGCGGCTGCCCAAGACCAGAATTGCAAAGGTTGTTGACTGTTCCTCCCAAGAAACTGTGAAAGAATGAAACTTCATGTCTGTGCATAGAAGCAAAATGAGGAACGTGATTAAAAATTGCTTATCATAAATCTTAAGGATGCTCTTGCTGTAACTGCATAACATCTGCTCGGTACTTTCCCAGCCTCTCCTGCCTGGCTTCCTGCTATGAGATTTTGACAGGCAACTTTAACCTACTGTATTTTCTTGCATACTACATCTCCTGAAATATAATAGGCCCCAGACCTCTTTTTTTTAAAAGGCAGAATGAAGGAAAACGATTTTTTTTTTTCCTTGCAATAAGAAATCGAGTAAGGAGCAGAGTCTGCTCATTGCTCTGTGCGTTGCGTGCAGATTTTGCTTTCACTTCCGCTACAACCAGCAGAAACCAAAGTGTGCATTATATACAAGAAATGCAATAAGAACCATTTCCAGCAACTTTTTCTGGTAGTAATGGGAAAATGTGTGGGGGTTTTTTGTATGCAAGAGATGACAAACCCAGTGGGTCACTGACTTGCCTTGCCTCAATTCTAGTTCTTTTCTGAATGGGGAGGATTTTGGTCATGTCAACTGATTTTGGGTTGTAAAACCCCACTGGCTAAAGCTCCCTTGGGATTTTGGTGCACTAAGTAGTTGGCATTGAGTAAAAAGGAGTGGGGATTTACTGTGAGCTGCTCTGAAGTAACTGCATTGCGTGTCTGCTCTGATCCATAGTAGGTGAAACCTACCCCACAGTAAGTTTGGCACATGTCCTACCATCCTTCTTTGATTTAGGGCTAAGCTGGTGCACTTTAGCTGCTTGTTGCCAGTTGATTCATGTCCTCTTACCTCCATAGCATCTGAAAAACTGGTAGCCTACATCGCTTATGCCTCTCTGAACAAAATGGTATATGGGTCCTGCCCTGCCTTCTTCCTTTTACTTCATGGGAATTAGTTCATGCACCCATACTTTCAGCAGCTGGAGTGCAAAGTGTAAGGGGGGGGGGGCCTTCAAGGCATTGGAAAAGGGACGTGGGTAGTAAGCAAGAGGAGCGCTGATGGAAAAAAGCATTGAGAAATTGCATCCTCCGCACAGCTATTGTATCGGTGTGTCGTCTGGCTTTATGAGCCTTCCAGCGGGAGGGGAAAAAAAATCATTAGCAGTCTTCACCCAGTGTTGCCAACTCCTGCTATTTTATTAGGAAACTTGTGACTTCAAAAGCCCCAGCATCTGAATTTCTGAGATGTGTAGGAGACTCATCGTGAATCCTCCTAGCCCTTCTGATAAGGAGGAAAGCGAGAAAATCTGACCCAAGGACATACAATGTTAACCTAGAAGGCAAACACCCCAATTGTGTAGTATTAAATATTCTTGAAGCTTTGGGGTTGCCCCTGCTTCACCTTGGAACTTGATTTTGAACTAGATGGCCTCTCGATCTCTCTCTTCTGATTGTATGATGAGTTTAGGAGGCCTGGGTTTGGGTCTGGTCTGGGTGAGATTTGGTGCAGCAGTAGGAAGTCACTTGCCTTGTCCTAACCATTAGTTTTCATCCATAGGAAAGCAAATACCGCTTTCTGAGCTCCTGGATGCTGAAGGTGTGAACTTCATAATGATCACATGAAAGTCTGCTGCTATGGGCATGGGCCCAGTGGGGTGAGGATGCCTAGCGGTCTAAAACTGCACGTTATCCAATAAATATCGTAGGTGGTAGTCCTAGTTTCTCAGAAGGCAAGTTAGATGTGTAAGTCTTAAACTAAGTAAGATAGAGAGAGCACAAGCTTGTGAGAGCCAAAGTCTACTTCGTTGTATGATTTAAGTGAATTTTGGTTCGTGAAAGCTTGTGCTCTCTGTATATCTTACTGGGTCTGTAAAAGGTGCACACCTATGCTGCCTTCTGACTGATTGCAGACTAACATGATCTGGTTCCAGCTTTTTGCAAGCTGCCACTTTTGGGCCTTGAGCTCCAGGAACAAAACAGTTATCTGTCGATGGCCCACTTGATCCCTGGCCTCTTCATGGAAGGGCCTGAAAGAGGACGAAGTGTATTTTTGGACGCTTGGGATGGTAGTAAGAACTACTCCACAAACTTAATGCAGACTAGGGTAATTTGTCAGGCTGGAATGACTCTTGAAGGGTGCAGGCAGAACTTCTTTTTATTTTTTTTTCCTTTAAATCGGGAGAGAAAAAGACTCCTATCATAGGCTTGCATTACTTGCTGATTAGTGTGAAACTGAGGCTTGAATTGGACATTACTTGCAGCTACTTTAGTTCATGTGTGGTGTTTAATGATGGTTGATGACACTGTCCCCATTTTACAGGGGGAAAAGCAAGGTGCTTGAGTGGAATGACTTGCTTTGAGGCTACCTGGAAATAGAGCCAGGATCTCTGCCCTTGCTACAAGGCTGCACTGCCTCCCAGTATTATCTTGGGCTCATGACTGGTCCAGCTATTCCCCTCTGACTTAAACCTGCACCTTTTATAGATTAACTATCCTGCCTTCTCTAACTAAAATGCCAGCGTAATGCCACACGCTATGATGGAGCCTTTTCTCTACAGATAAATGCCCTTGTGCTGCTTACATGGGAGCATTTTCTGGGCCTATATTCAATGCAAGTAATCTGGTTAAGTATCTTTAGTAACAGGTAAAGAAGCCGTAGTTCCTCTTTGGGGAGCAATTTTCAATATTCGAAGTTGCATCAGAGGGGTTTTTTTTGCTTTGTTTTGTTTTTGTCTCTTTGGAGCAGTTCGAACGCACGGGAGATCTGCTCGGAAATATGCTATGTCACCTGCTTTCAATGAACAAATGTCTAGCCCTTTCCTAAGCAAATATATCTGGTTTTTCTCAAACCCGTGTCCTCTTGTTCTAACCGCAGTATCTCAAACTTGGCAAACAACTTGTTTTACTTTTGCTAATTATTCCCCAAGACAAAACCCCTGTTTTGAATATCAGTTGAGCCAGTCTGAAGTACATTAGTCTCCCAGCCTAAATTGGTATACGGGAAATGTGTAAAGGGTACAACATAACTCGCAAACAAGGAACTTAGGCCTTAATACTTCTGAGTACCTGTTGGATACAAATATTACTTTAACCCGTACTTTTTCTAAGCGACACTATTCTAGTTTGCTTAAATAGAGGCACCAGCAGCAACAATGGTCTTTGTAACTGGCCCGATCTGTTAGACTGACGGCAGATGTATGCCACGAGCCTTGCTCGCTCGGGCAGGCTTGATCTCGAGAGCGCCTCGCTCCTCGGCCGCTTCAGACAGCTGTTCTGTCTTCCCTCCCATTGTTTCTCAGACCACGCCGTCTGGGTCGCTGCATGTTCAGACTAGTAATAATGTGAACCCCAGCACGCTGGCCTGTGCATCCTGCCTGTTGACTGCTTCCTCTCTGGGGCCTGGAAGATGAATCCTGTCTGGGAAAAAAACTGTTTGATGGCAATAGGCATGCAATGTAGTCTCCAACTATATATAAATAGCTTCAGCTTCCTCTAATACAGTTGGCTTCATAAACTGTGCTCTGGAGGGGAAGAAGATGCCCTTTCCCTTGTACAATTTAATAGCCCAGCTGGCTAATGAGAAAGTTTCATAGATGTTAGGGGCTGGAAGGGATCTGATCATCGGGTCCAGCCCCCTGCACCAAGCAGAAAAGATAACTGGGGGTCAAGTGAGCCCAGCAAGGTAGCTTTCCAGCATTGATGTGTGAATACCTTATTGCCTTGGGCAGAGGATCCATTTGACTCTAAACCACATCAGGTTCTTAAATCCACTCTGAACTAGGCTAGGTTTGGCCCAGGTTCACTTGTCACAGGCAGCTAAAAAGGTGGCTGGCCCTTTTTTTCAAGTCCCTAGTGTAAATGGGGTGACCCCATTTCAAGAGGGAGTAAAATGCAGATCAGACAGCATAGAGGCTTTACTCTGCTGGCAGCAGAGTGGTGTATGGTGAGGATCTGCCCAACTTCAGTGTAGCTAATCCTTTCTCTGCAATAGAAGCCCATCTACATGGCTGCTTCGAACACCTTCCTTGCATGGTATCTGAGCTCTGGAGGGTGCCACAATAATATTTCACTGTAGTACGGCATTGTTTGTCAGTGGATTTCAAACTGTTTTACCAAGTAAATAGGATAATAGGATTTTGCAGATGGGGAAACTAAGGCAGAGAAGGCAAAGTGGGTTGCAGAAGGTCACCCAGCAGCACAGCTGGCAGTAGAAGAGTCTGCATCCCACCGCAGCATCTTCTACGTGGTGCTGCCTCAATATGTCCAGTACTAGGACTTCCCCAGGTGAATGAGAGTGGAGCATATGGAGTAGGGGTATGAAGAGCTGAGTGAACATGGTCTTGTTGTAGTCTTCATCCATTACCTAGCATATTTTTCTAAATCTACCTCCAAGCTGGAGGAGAGGCTGGGAACTTGCCTCATCTTATGCAGAAACACTTACTGTTGGGTCATGCTATAGCTTTCTGCAAAGAGTTAAACTGGCAATGTGCTGCTGCTGGTTAGAAGTACTATAAGTATTTAAAAAGCCACAAAAACCTCACAACCCCCCCCCCCCCCAATCATACAGTAGCAAGATATTAGATGACATGCAGAAAGTCAGCAGCTTGGTGTTACGACTTCAACAACAAGGTGAGTCGACATTTAATTTATGGGTGTCACCCAGTATTGAGTGTGACATTACAGACTTATCACACCTCCAAAATGATTGGTTTTGTTGACCTTTTGGTACCTGTCCAGTTCATACACATGCATGGCTTGCTTGTTGAGATGTTTTATTTGCATACTTTCTGGTACCACTAGCAAGTTTCGTTGCTTTTTTTTTTTTTAATATAGCTTGTCTTGTGTGATCAGACATCAGGTAGAGCTCTGAGAATACTTGTCTTGGGGCTCCAATGTGTACTATGTCAAATATTATTATCTTTAGGGACCTGCCAAGCTCACAGTGGAAGTGGGCTGCACAGCAGCCCCCTTAATCTTGCAGGTTCCCCCACATGCCCCCCACCCTGCTGATGGGTAGAGGAGCCCCACTGCTTGCTCCTGATCAGCAGGGAGGCAAACAAATGTGACTTGTTCAAATATGGGGTGGGTGCAGGTTTCCTGTCCTTGCAAAAATATAAACAATTGCAATTGTGTGTGTACATTTGACACAATACACATTGGGGTAATTGCAGTTATATATTTTTGCAAGGACAGGAAACCCTAAGCTGTGTGTGTTTTGTGTTTGTGTTTTTTCTTGTTTGTTTGCAGTTACCCAATGTGTATCATGTCAAATGTTAACACGCATGCATGTGTGCGGTGGAGCTTCTCTGCCAGTCAGTAGGGTGGGGGGTGCACTGGGGAACATGCAAAATTTGTGTGTGTATAATAGCTGTAATAGCTAATCCAAGCCAATAAAATATTTTTATACACATGCATGCATGCATGCATGCATATGTATAAAGTACATATACATGTATTTTATATACACAAAGTACACACACAGAGCTGTATCTATTTGCATGTAACTTTTCTAATTCAGTGTCTATTTTAGTCCTGTAGAACCAATAATAGATCTCCAGGAAACCACTTCTGACAAAGGGCCTGCTCAGAGACTTGCCTCTCTTTACCCAACAGTGTCTGAAATTTCAAAGTACACACAATGCTTATTGTCTTCCGTTAAACCGGAAAGGCTGGGGTGTAGCTTGCTTTCCTCCGTGCCCCTTCCCTCTTTGGAGCCCAGTGCTCCTTGTTCAGATTCTTGCCCCATTTCCTTCCCCTTTGCTTAGGTGTGGCTCTAGTTTATTCTAGGTATGCAGTGGCCAATGTACAGTCTTCTTGATTTATAAGAGAATCCAAATGCAGAATAGACCGCTGTTCACTAACAATGAAGCTGTTCATAGAAGATTTCTAACAAAAGCAAGTCTTTGGTTGCAAACTGAGGTCATATTTATGGGTACACACTTGTTCCCAGGTCAAAGTGCAGGCATGTCTCTCATCCTGGGATAAATGCAAAAAAATAAATAATTCCCAGATGAGAGACAGTAACAGTTTATCCTGGGTTATTGCAAAGTGTGTCTGTGTGGTTACCCCAGGACTGCGTTATTAAATCAGTAGCAGAAAAGCAGCCCTACCTTCAGCCACTCACTAAACCCTGATTAGAAGGGCATTCATTGTGTGCCAGTCCTAGGATATTTTTGTTCCAGGACGAGCACAGGCAAAACGTTTATCCTGGGACAAATGTGACCTCTTCCTAGCCTGAGAGTCATACGTCCTGCCAGTGGATGGCAGTTCTCCTCTCCTCCCTGCTTTGGAAGCTGAGTAGACCTTACCAGGTTAATCTAGAGAGAGGTACCTTGTTCCTAATGAGTTTGCCAGATTTGCAGCTGGGAAGTCTCTTGTTCAAGTGAAAGAAAACTAGTCTCTTCTGCGGTCACTCTTAACACTGTTCCAGTATCTGGCTGGCAATGGATTTAAATGGTCCCTCCTCCCTTCTTTTCCTTTGGGTACCTATACAACTTAAATTCCCCTTGGAAAATATATACATCTCCAGCTGGTTGGTTGGTCAGTCGGTCGGTCTGTCTGTCTAATTTTTTTTGTGGGTTCGTGATCAGCAGTCCCTGGATATGAGGATGACGGTCTTCCAGGAAATGGGGAAATCAGTGAGTCTGTAGCTGCCTGGGGAGACCAGCTGGAGATCACACATTCAACTGCAGATACAGCAAAGTTTGAGGGGCAAGGGGGTGCATGTGTGATTTGTCCACCTCCATTGTGGGATGGGTTTGCTTGAGTTGATGGATGCCACTGGGGGCCAGAAGGCACTGTGGTGTATGATTCAGTGCTTGAGTAGTGACCTGGGTATTGATGCCAATGTTGTGTTACGCAAGGCCTTGGATCTCTTTGGCCTGGTAACCACTGGTTAGTTGGGAGTATAGGCTTTGTTTTGGGAGCCAGTCAGCAGGCATCCTTATGACCTAGGGATCCTGGTTTTCTCTGATTTGGATTTTTTTTAATTAAAATCCAATTTGAAGAAAACCCCAAATCCACACTTTTCCATGATTAAAACGAAACACCGCTAAGATAGATGGATAATATCAGTTGAACAAAATGTTTGATTGATAGATTTGCAATTTTAAAGCACTTTGGAAGCCTACCAGTGCCTCAGTCAAAATAAATTCTAAATGCCTATGTATTTTGGTGTTTGGCTTTCTCATGGACAATCGAAGCTCCCTTCGCTCGCCAGGATGTGGGTCGGGCTGCGGCTGTCCCTGCCCTCCACTGCTTTGTGGCACTGAGCAGCCCTGATCTGCCAGTGTCCCTCACTCCTGACCTGCACCCCCTATTCCCCTCCACCCCAGCCCCACCAGAGGAGGCAGGTACTGATGCCAATACTTTATGCCAAAGGCTGCAGGAGGCAAAGTGTGTCTGAGCCAGCCCTGGCTGGATTCCCAGGCCCTGCCCTGTCCCCTCCATCCCCCTCCCCCATGGGACAGGGTTTGGTGTTTCCTGCCCTTCTTGCAAACGGCTCCTTGCAGGCTGGCAGAGCTCCAGCCCGTGAAGGCAGTTTGCAAAAGGGGGAACAAGTAGTTTCCTACTTTAAAGGGGGAAATCCACATTTTTCCACATGAAACAGAAAACCTGGATCCCTGTGTATGCCATGTCTTGTCTTGTCCAATGGAGCTGGTACTGTATAAACATGCTGGTGGTGTCTGCTCGAGCCAGAAGACTGGCGTTTGTGTTTAACCCACAAACACTGCTCCTTGAAAAATAGAGCATAGACGAGTTTGAGCCATGAAGTTAGGATTCAGATGGAGATCTCTGATTGGCCTCGCCTTTGCCAACCTGGTTTACAGTATCTGAAGGCTGGGTTTAAACAGCAAAGACTGAGATGGGCTAATCAAGTTTTTAGCAGTGCAGTCTACAGTTAGCTTAAAGAGGGGGAGGAGAGAGGTTGTGGTTTTTGGTGGGGGGGAGAGGGGGGCTGGATTTTTTTTATTTATTTATTTTTTTTAAAGTCTGAGGTCTACAACCAGCTCAAAAGATTTGATATGAATTTAAAAAATCCAGGTGTTTGAGCCAGATGTTTGGGATGTGCAAGCAAGAGAGTTTTCTAAAGGTCCTTCTTTTGACAGTCCTGCTACTAAAGAATGAAAAGCCCTAATATACAATAACACAAGACTTTAATGCCTGCATTACATTACCCCATTACTGATGCTAAAATGGCCATTAAGCGGTGTATAAATAGTGATCCTGAAACAGCCGTTCAGGTTTGAACTTGGGTCTCTTGAATTCAAAAAGCATGAGCCTCTGCTTGTCCAAGGTAAAGCACTGGCTTCTTTGCTCAAAAGTTATGGAAATCTGTTCGCCCGGTCTCCCTGTTTAATGAAGCTTCATGGAGAGACTTTTTTCTTTTCTTTTCTTTTATATGTAATGTTGCATTGTGGTCAGCTTTGCTAGCCATGTGCTTAACTTGGTTGTAAGCACTCTGATGCAATCACCTTCATGTTTCTTTGTCCTGTAAAACTACTAGCAGGCATCCTAGCACTGCAAAGGAAACCAATAGTTCCCTCGTCTCCATGTTCTCAAGGTTTCCAAAATAAAGGACTAGCCAAGATGAAATAAGCTTGTTGAACTTGTTGAGTCCTTGCCCATTGGGTTCTAATGTCGCATGTTTGTACAGCTCCAGGCAGCTGAACAAACAGTTTTTTCTGGGTTAAGGTCAAGCATGATTGATGTGTCCTGAAAGAATGGCTTGTTTCAGTCTTATAAGCAAATAAAATCATTAGGAGGGAAGTCCGAAATTTACCTTGATTTCTAGGGTTCACAAAACCATGCTATAACAACTTGACCTTGTGAACACCTGTTGAAAAGTGGCCTGAATCCAAATTCTGGTCTCCAAAATGCACTTAATGAAATACCACCTGACTGGGTTATTTATAGTGCTGTGATCACATGCAGTATTATGTGCATATGCGCATACCGACCCTTCTTGCACCACAGGTTGCATTCAAGTGAACGAGGGTGGGAAGAATCGTAGAAAATGAGGGTTGGAAGGGACCTTGGGTTATCTAGTCCAACCCCCTACTTAAAGCAGGACCATGACCAACTACTTCATCTCAGCCAAGGCTTTCTCTAGCCTGGTCTTAAACTGCAAAGGATGGAGATCCCACAACCGCTCTGGGTAGCCTGTTCTAGGGCTTTACTACCTCCTAGGGAGACTGTTTTCTTTTTTACTGATATCTAACCTGAACTTCTCTTGTTGCAACTTGTTCAGTCGCCTGCCAGCACTGAGAAGAGTGAAGGCTGCTACAAAGAAGATGCAGCTAGAACTACCTGAAGAATGGTTATTAAATCCCCCATCTTTTCTCCAGACTAAATAACCCCAGTTCCCTCAGCCTCTCCTCATAAGCCATGTGCCCTAGCCCCCTAACCATTTCTGTTGCCCTGTGCTAGACTCCCTCCAAGTTGTCCACATCCTTTCTGTAATGGGGGGCCCAAAGCTGGACACAGGACTCCAGATGAGGCTTTACCAATGCCAAATAGAAGAGAATAATCACCTCCCTTGATCTGCTGGCAACGCTCCTACTAATGTAGCCCAGTATGCCGTTAGCCTTCTTCCCAACAAGGGCACGCACACTGTTGCCTCATTCAGTTTGTCCACTGTAGCGCCCAAGTCCTTTTCTGAAAAGCCGCTGTTCAGCACATCAGTCCCCAGTCTGTCGAGGTGCATGGGATTGTTCTGCCTTAAGTGCAGGACTTTGTACTTTGTCTTTATTGAACTTCATGAGACTTTTTGGCCCAATCCTCCAATTTCTCCAGGTGTCTCTGAATCCTAGCCCTGTCCTCCAGTGTAACTACTACTCCCCCCAGTTTGGTGTCACCTTCAGTCTTGCTGAGGGTGCGCTCTATCTCATTTTCCAGATGGCTAATGAAAAATTGAACAAAACCCTCCTCACCCCAGACCAGTAAGGGACCCACACTTTCCTTGATCTTCCTCTTGTTGCTGACATACTTGTAGAAA
This sequence comes from Alligator mississippiensis, assembly GCF_030867095.1. Taxonomy (NCBI): domain Eukaryota; kingdom Metazoa; phylum Chordata; order Crocodylia; family Alligatoridae; genus Alligator; species Alligator mississippiensis. The sequence continues at coordinate 10,432,290 of NC_081827.1, forward strand.
CCTTTCTTGTTATCCTTTACGTCCCTTGCTAACTGCAACTCCAGTTGCGCTGTGGCCTTTCCAGCTTTATCCCTGCATGCCCAAACAATGCTCTTATACTCTTCCCTGGATGTCTGTCCAAACTTCCACTTCTTGTAAGCTTCCTTTTTTTGTGTTTTAGCTCATTGAAGCGTTCCCTGCTAAGCCAAGCTGGTCTTCTGCTATACTTGCTAGTCTTCCTGCACATCAGGATGGCTCATTCCTGCACCCTTAAATTGTTTTTTGTGGGATGTTTTTTCTTTGAAGTACAGGCAACTTTCCTGGACTCCTCTCCCCCTCAGACTGGCCTCCCAGGGGATCCCATCCACGAGTTCCCTGAGCAAGCTGAAGTCTGCTTTTCTGAGATCCAGGGTCCTTACTCTGCTGCTCTCCTTCCTTTCTCTCAGGATCCTGAACTCGACTTCTCGTGGTCACTTCTGCCCACATTGCCATCCACTATACTACATTCCCCACCAATTTATTCTTCCCTGTTGATCATCAGGTCAAAAAGAGCATGGCCCCTAGTTGGCTGCTCCAGCACTTGCACCACAAAGTTGTCCCTAGCACTCTCCAAAAACTTCCTGGACTGCCTGTGCACTGCTGTATTGCCCTCCCAGCAGATGTCAAGGTGACTGAAGTCCCCCCCACCATGAGAACCAGATCCTGTGACCTTGACATTTACGGTAGCTGTTTGGAAAAAGCCTCGTCCTCCTGGTCTGGTGGTCTAGCAGATCCCCACCACAGCATCACCCTTGTTGCTCTCCCCTCTGACCTGAATTCAGAGACTTTCAGCAGATCCATCTCCAGTTTTGTACTGGGGATCTGAGCAATCGTACAGCTCTTGCATTTAAAGCACAACTCTTCCTCCTGTTCTTTGTGAACCATTTGCATCCATCCGTGACGGTCCTCCAGTCATGTGAGCTATCTTACTCCAGTTGCATTGCAGTTTTGTGACTGTGCAAGGACTTCTAGTTCTTCTTGCCTGTTTGCCTCAGATGCACAGAGCCCAGGAATTAGCCTGTTGCCTTACTTTCTCAGGAAGAATGAGAAGGCCTCTTCTGTTGCCCCCTGCTGCTCGCGTTTCCTCCAGTGTCCTATTTTCTAGGCTGCTTCTCGCAAAGTCTGTTGACCCCAGTACTTGTAGGGTGCATGTAATGGCTCTACTAGGCGTAAGGGTGGCCATTGTAGAGGACAGTCTGGTTGTCCTGTATTGATACAAAACCGGATGCCTTTATGTTGAAGAGAGAAATAGGGGATATAAAGGCGTCCAGTTCTGTATCAATAGAGGACAACTGGACTGCCCTCTATGATGGCCATCCTACTTAACGTATTCAAGGCCCCTCTACTCTACTTCTGTCTGTAGCCACTGGAAGTCTCTTGCAGGAGCTGTACTCCCAAAGCAGAAAAAGATCCCCTTTTTGAAGAGTTTATCAGCTCCCTGTAGCTTTCATCTCTCCAAAGAACCCAGTCGCTTTAATGTGGATTTTGCATTGCCCCTAACCTCTTGGGTCAAAGCTACTGAACTATTCCACTGCCTGTATAAGCCCTGGTAATCTTGGCTGGCTTTTTAGTTGAAATCTTGGACAGCCTGCCACAGCGCCGCACAGTAAATGCCCTATTAAGCAGTTAATTATTTCTCTATAATACTAGCTTTTATCTTTAATACAACAGTTTTACTGTCTCTGATAATTACACCGTCTCAGATAACTCTCTTAAATCTAATGAGGCATGACAAGCCTTGCTCAACAAGGCAGCACTCCATTAACTTCTTACCTCTTATTTGTCATCTTATCGCGCTGAATTACTGTATTCCTAACCGGAGCAGCTCGGGATGCACAACGTGTCACTTTCCATTAGGCCAACAATGAAAATCATCGCCGGAGCTCCTGCTGCCAGGTTAATGGTCACCGAGCGAAGATGGCTCATTGGTCCACCGGTGCTGCTCAACAGCTACTCCCTATGGCTTGATAAATTTCTCTGCGCTGTAACCTGAACAGGCTCGTGCAGTTTAAGTACCTTTCACCCGCTGAATGGTCTTGTCAGCTCGTACGTCTTTCTCTTGTTCCCCAGGCGGAGACAAGGTGCACGTAGCCCTTGGAAATTAATCTCTTTGTGCAGAAGGTTGTCTGCTCAAGGGTAGCATGTGTGCAATAAAGGGCAGTTGCCACAAAACCCAAGAGGAGATGAAGGTTTGATTTGCTGGGATCCTTATGAGCTAGGCTAGGAGCAGAGCTATGAGATGTCTCTTGCTTGGTAATGAGGCTTTCATGCAAGAAAGAAGGACTGTCTAATCCAGTAGGCTCTTTTGGGGCAGGGGGGCTCCCCATCTCTGAGGCCTAGAATAATGATGAAGCTTACGGCTTACAAATCGGTTCAAAATGAGTAACTCAAATTCTCGTGGAGAGAGAAGATCCCAGTAGAGTGACCCTAGAGTTTAAATTCAGCATCCTGTTAGTTGGCTTTAGATTATGCTGCTAAATTCTGCTCGGCTTCTATGAAGATGCTAAGATTTCTTTTAAAGTGCAAGGTAGTAAGCAGAGATGCTCCTTTCTACATACTACTTCCATCTCTGTTATTGTCCAACCCAGAGGTGGCCAAGCTATGGCACAGGCAGCCTTTTTGTGCATATAGGGCAGGGAGCAGAAAGCAAAGTAGCGGATCGGACAGGGATCACAGGGCTGGGAGCAGGAAGCAGAGCAGCAGATTGGTCAGGGGAAGAGGACTGAAGTAGCACTTGGGGGGTAAAGGGCCAAATTGTGGCATGCTGCCCCATATTGGTCTAGCCCACAAGCAAAGTGGGTATAAGTCTAGGGGGTGTCAAGATGCACTTCTGTAAGCTGGCATGTTGCCTTCTGTTGCCCAGTGTATCCCACTGATTGCAGCCAGGATGTGGGGAAAGGAGTGGAGGATGCAACCCTGCAGGTAACTAGCCTTATGCTTTGAAAATAACTCCTAATTAACCTAATATTTAGCAGGCAGCCAAGGCAGGCGCATGATGGGTTCTTATAAAAACAAAAGTATTATGCTAGGAGCTAAAACATTCAGGTAATTCAGCTAACTGGCTTTGACTCTCGCTTGTAGTCTGTAATGTGAGTGTGACCGCTGCAGAAACGACTGTTGCAAAATCTACATTGCAAAAGTGGAGTTGCAGCTGTGCAGCTCATGAGCGAGCGAGGAACCTTCTCTGGTAAGGATATATTCTGAGCCTCCGGGAGCCGTTGGACCTGGAGCAGAAACCCAACGCGGCAGTATTGTGGCAGTCTTCTCCGGCTAGAAAAAAACCTATAGTTACTGGTCAGGAAAGACACTAACTGGGTTGTGATCAGGACACACAGATGGTTGGTGCCTAAGCCAATGGAATAGGAAGGGCTGATTAGGGTAAAATTGGAGACCTCCTCGTTATGCAGGCATAAAAAGGAGCAAGCTTGACTTCCTTTTCTGGTTTTGAAGTCTCGTTGTTGGTCTTAGGACCTGTGCGGCATCCGGTGGTAGAGTTTAGTAGGATAAAAAATGTAACCCTTCTGTGGATAATTCCTCTGAAATGCATAGCAATCGCTTTCTCTGAGGCTGCGTGTTAAGTCAGCCAGAAAAGTAACCCTTTTTGCCAAGGGTAGGTTCTCTGTCTTATCAAGCAGGTAGCTAAATTTTGTGGTCTGCACGTGTAAGCCAGGCAGCAGCCAGTGTTTGCCATAACCTTGTGGTTACCATCAACAAGTGCTTGAAGCTGGCATCATCTGCATGTGCCGGCACTGAAGTGTAAAGTGCAGATTATTCTCTGCTTTGGAGTTTTCTACCCTTGGTCCAAACTGAACCCACTGATCTCCAGGGCATACTGCTGGAAAAATCTGATGCCGATTCCTGCAGAAAACCCTTAGCTGCGGCTTGGGCTTTGCTCTGTTTGCACAAGGGGTAGTTGCATTGTTTCTTTCTGAACTGGTCAAATGTCCAGAGCAGCCAGTAGAGCTAGGCCAGGGCTCATGGGAAGTGTTGTCAATGCAACCCATTAATGCTGCTCATGGCTACAGCAAATACTTCTGCAATTCCTAGATGCACATCTCTTTAGGTTGATGGGAATAGTTGTTGCCCACAATAGGTTTGCTCCATATTGCTCAACCATAGACCTGGAGAAGTAGAGGATCGTGAAAAATGGGGCTTGGCTTACAAACTCATAGAGAGACCTTTCTATTTCTCTGGCACACTACTATAGGAGGCTTTCTACCTCTACAGTCAGAGTACAACTGTTTTAACTCCATTAAGCTTTTAAACTCTTTTGTCTTGATATTAAACCTGTGGACATCCAGTTTCAAGCTCCTTGCAAGTACCAGGGCTAGAAATTTTTTACCAAACTCCTGAACGTAGTGAGTTGGTCATATGACTGTTGTGGGTGTGCTTTTGAGGGGGGGGCGGTGTTTTGAAGTGACCCCAAGGCTACAAGACTGGGGCTGGGAGAAGAGCCTTTGGCTTCTAGTCATAAGCCAGTAGCTTAGTGATGGGTTTTAGGCTAATGTTAACAACTATTTACAGACACCTTGAAAAAGCCAGCACTAAACATATTACTTTTTCTTTGTGGGGATGGCTGGTGTGATCAGCATTATACTCTTTGTTCATGTTGGCACCTGCTCTCTGTTAAGGAAAGGTACAGAGGCAAAGCATGGGTCAGTAATTCAGAGCTAAGCTAGGGCAAGAAGTAACCGGTCACTAATTACTTGTTTTGGCGTGCCAATACAAGTTGCAGTGCTTCTGTTCACAGGCCTTGTCAGGCTCTGCATAACTTGCTGATGTTCCTGCACCTGTTTTACAGACTGGTGAAGAGAAGTGCTCTGTCCCCCTCCCCTTGGTGGTGAGTTTTTAAGCTGTTTCAGTGTTTGTAGAGTGCTTAGGAGAATCTCAGGTTCATGGGACCTGGGAAAGGGAACAGAAATACTCGAGTATTGCTCTCTCCGTTCCCTTCTGCAGCTGCCCCACCTTCAGATCTTCACCATTGTGGTAGCACCTGGGAGCCCGGATGTCAATTTAAATGCAGGACTGTGCCAAGAGCAGTGTAGCTATATTAAAAACATGGTTCTTGCATGTCTTTTTAAATAAATAAAGACCAGGGTCAACAAGTGAATACCCAGATGGCGAGGTGCCAGGAAACAGTGGGCCCACCCAAGGGTACTTCCATCGTCTCCTCTTGAAGGGCTTGCCTGCAGCCCCCCCTCTCTCCTCCCTGCACCAGTAGCATTGCCAGTAGTGCAAGCTGTTCTGTATTCATTGCAAGGCCAGCGTTGGCAGCTAAGGAGAAGAGGCAGCTGGCCAGGTGGTCCTACCCTTCCCATCTGGCTGTGGCACCTGTTGGAGGTGGGGCTTGTCTTACACGGCCTTCACTTCCCCCAGGAAGGGACTCTGAGGTGGGCTGCTTGGGGCCCAAGGCTATTGCTGTGGGATGGCACCCCTCTTTTTCCATGGCAAGTATGGCACAAGTCTGCCAGCACAGCTTATTAGACTGAGCCATGCCTGCAGGAAAACTGCAACGGTGGGAGCTGTCAAATTGATGCGGCTCCCTGGGCCTGTCTTTTCATCCGTCCCTGATGACCGACAGTGGCCTTGGCACACATCTCCTGGATACCTTTTTTCTTTTAGGGGAAGTGGATTACAAAGCTGAAACGCAGTGGCTGAAAGGTGTGCTGAGAAGCTACCTGAAGAGGCCTTCAAAATCCTCTGTCCTCAGCTTAGTGACTACTTGAGCATTGCTAATACTAACAAATGAACGTGCCTTGTAACTTCACCTGGCGTGCCAAATCCTTATAAATGTACTAGGCTATTAGTTTACAGCATATACCCCAGGGACATCTTTTTGTAATGGGATTATACATCACACTTACTCATGCTTCTGTATTTTGCTATGATGCATGTTTAATGCTAGGATCACAGCTTCCCGCTAGATGGCACTCGCTGTCAGTCTTTTTCTAAACTTCCCCAGACCCAGGAGCAACTGCACGGAAAGAATGCAATTTATTTTTTTTAACCCTAATATTCTTTTTATAGTTCAAAAAATATATTGGGCTTTAAATAACAGACTTGAGTCCACTCCAGATTGGAAACATTTTTTTTAAGCCTGCTCCATCAATCTTCTGTGGTTGTCTCAGGTTAATTCATTACCTCTTGCTAGTGCTGGCTTTGTGACCAATTACCAGGGATTTTAAATGTTTTGAGTTTGAGACTGTATCTGGCTCCTAGTATGTTAGTGCTAAAAGACTGTTGTGCTAAAAATCATGTAATGCAGAATATGGCTGTTGCAAAAAAATTCATGGGGACCATTCAGCATCACTCTTTTTAATGACAGAGCCACTCTTCCACACTGTATTTGCTTTATCCTTGGGTCATCCAACTTCTGGGCCCCTGGGGACTGCCCCATGAGCTCCCCCCTGCCACATGCAGCTTGGCTCACCACCTCCCCTTCCAACCTGCCCATGCAGGCCGCCCAGGTGCCCCTTACTATGCAAGTTACCCAAGCAGCCCATGTACAGCACACACAATGGGCAGCTTGGCCACCTCCTCTGCTGAGCATGCAGTGTCTGCAGCCCAGCTCCCTGCCCTGTGCACAGCATGGGCAACCCGGCCCCCAGAAGCTGCAAGAGCAATGGGCATAGAGATAGCCAGGTGGGAGTCCATAGGCCATATGCTAACCCATGCAGTTGGACAACCCTGCTTTCTCCTATTACCTGTGAAAGACAGGCACCAAGCAGACCCCCCCAAAAAATCAAACTAACCAAAACCCTGTGGTTGTTAAAAATGATGCAACAACTACAACTCTTCCTCCTCCTCTTCCTCCTCCTCCACTGCCCTGAAATTCAGGGACCTTTTCGTTACTTCGTGATCAGGGAAAGCACCGAGTGGCTGCCTTCAATGGTTCTTGTGAAAAGATGCTCTACTTTGGGATACCCTAGTGTAAATCTAATACAAGGCACTGCCTGCAGGCAGCTGAAAATCCTAGTTTGTCTTGCACTCCAAGGTGCTTCAGGAACACACACGTGTGCCTCTTGTATTTGGACATGAGTGACTGTGGCTACAGATGACTTGAATTGCAACAACTCTTCTCCATTTCAAGATTGGGATGGTCAGTGCAGTGCAAGCCCACTTTCAATTTACACACTGAGAATGAATGAAGAGGTGTAAGGTGCCTGGGTCTGCCCAGATCAATGCTCCTGTGGTTGCTCGGTGCTGCTCCCCTATGCTTACTCTAACTTTCTTTCCAGGAGAAGCCCAAATAGGCATCTGAATAACTGAGGCTTTGCTTATCCATGAGGGAGGGAGTATTACTAGACCCCCCAGGATCTTGATCTCTGCTTTTTTGTACGACCCTTGGTGAGCTGCTGAAACTCTGGCTTCATTTCTGAAGCAGGTTAGAGATTCTTCCCTTGAGGATTGATGGAAGTAACAGAGCATGCTTTGGCTTCCTTGGATGGAGGTAATCTGTAGCATCAGATGAATGAAATGAAAACAAGATCTTCATAGGAACTGGCAGGCTGACTCGAGTGGTCTTTGCCCATTCTTGCATTAGCTAGTGCTAAGCCTCCTCATTTTCTGCTTCTACCATGCTTCAGACCCCTCCTAATACTAGTCCCCACTGACCTTTTTTTTTTCCTCTGAGCAGGTCTTACCTGTTGCTGAATAGGGCTTATTAATAGAGTTATAGTCATTGCATCATTTGGAGACCTATATAACATCTCCAAAATGACAGGAGTACAAGACAACTTTTGCAATAGTCAATGGACTATTAATAAGCCTAATCAGCAACAGGTAAGTTCTGCTCAGGAAAGTCAGATGCGACTGGTATTAACCGGGGCGTCTAAAGCAGAGTGCGTGTCCCGTCCTTCCCATTAGATAAAATTTGCAGACTTCTTTGGAAAGGGGTCTTGGCCTTTGCGTATGGGCTAGGCAAGCTGCGAGCATCTCTACAACATCAACATCATTTTGCAAAAATTTTGTTAGTCTAATAAAAGATGTCATCTCTATTATGAGTCCTGATTGCCTTTCTACAACATCCATGCACTTTGCCTAGTTTCTGGATCTCTGTGGGGCTTAGTTTGGGAGCCAGGTGCTTATCTTCTCAAATCTGGGTTACGCACACAATGCAAGCCCAGGTGCTAACTAACAGGAGTTTTCAGGTCAAATGGCAATGTGACAGATGAGCGGAGGTGTCTCTCTGGGGTGGGGTGATGACTGTGTAGAAGATTTATTTAGGACATAAGCCCTTCAAGTCTGCCCCAGGCCTCTTCAATCTAACCTCTGCATACTAACCTGATCCTACTGCCTGTGTGGGCTGCTTCCCCTAAAGTACGTGTGGATTTTTTTTACATGGTAATAAATACTGTTGACAAGAGTCTGCAATTCCAAGGCTATTAAGGAGCTAGCAAGTGGCCAAGCCAGTATGGGCTAGACAAGCCTGGCAGCACCTGAATGTCTGGCTCTTGACAGTGGCAGAGACCGCCAAGCTTGTAAGACTGCCTTTAGTGTTAACTTTCTGGTGGCTGCAACAATCCTTGGGGATCTTGGACTAAAACGCATCTTAGCTGTCATCTTGGCTAGAGAATTAAGGCTCTCCTCCGCGTGACCAGTCCAGCACAGACTTCCTCATCGACTAGCCCACACATCTTAATATTTTCTGATGAACCATTTATCCCACTTGAGGAGAGGCCAGGAGGTGTTTTGGGACTGAAAAGAACAGGGAAAGCACATTTTGGAGAAATGTCAAAGTCCTCTTGTTAATTCTGCTGCCTCCTAATCTTGCTGCTTATTCCAGTAGGCGCTCATCCCCTCTCCTAATTGTGACCTTTCCGTTCTCTTGCAGTAAAACGATTTAGGGAGCCCAAAGAAGAGAGGCGTCCCTGGATGATATGGTGAGACTTTCCCAAAGCTCTGAATTAAGATTTTTGAGACCATCTTATTCTGCTTATGGTAGCAGGCCTCTAGATCCTGTTTCTAAATACTGAGCACATGGTTAATGGAGTGATGTTACCTTTCCCTGTAAAAGTTTCCAAGATGCAACAGATAATCCTGGCTGCTACATAGCATGGCAGGTTAAGAGTGGTGGCCCCGTGTGGTATGTTAGTTGAGAAGTCCCTCTAACCATTACTAGTAAATGGTTTGGTTACTAATACTAGACAGCCATGTGCAGCTTCTAAAATGGTTCCTGTTGTAACAAAGCAAACTAATTCGGGAATGGGACGTGTAGATGGGATTACTATGAGGACACCAGGAGGTTTAGAAAGCTGTTTAAATGCCAGTCAAAATCCCCCACCCGCAATCTGTCAAGACTCTTGTAGCTGGTACAGAGCTGGCAGCTTGGTTCTGTTCCCCCTGGAAAAAGTGCCACAAGTATTATCACAGTTGGTATGAATCCTGTCCTGCCATCTCCCTCTCCTTGTTGATATCCTCTGCTAGGAGACTGAGGGCTGAACAGGTCTAAGTAGGCTCCAGAACTGCACTAAAAACTTCTGGTTTACCTGCAGCAAATTGGCAGTCATGTCAGACAGCAGCCCACAAAGCCACATCCACACAAGCGTGGACAGTTCTTAACCTGAGGGCAAGAAGCAGCGGCACACCTTGTCCCCAGATAATGCCTGTGCCATGTGCCCTCTGGCACGTGGCAGGTTACCCTGGGTGGGGTAGCACTGGGCTGGCCCCAGCAGCCTTACCTGGGAGCCTGCTGGGGCTTCAGCAGAGGTGATCCTGCTGCTCGGCGCCTGGCTGGCAGCTGGAGTGGAGCCAGGCTCCAGTTCTGGGTGGTGTGTGCTGCCCTTACAGGCACTGCATCACTCTGCTCTTTTTTTGCACACACATATTATTTTTTTTTTTACTCTGGGATCTCCTGAGCTTGTGTATTTTTCTCTAATGCTGCTACTGAACAGCTCTGTCTCGTTGCATCAGGTTTTATGACACCTCCAAGCAAGCCATAGGTGCCCTCTTCATCCATTTTGCCAATGTTTTCCTATCTGATCTTACTGAAGAAGACCCCTGCTCTCTGTAAGTATAGCAGTGTGTATGCATGTATGTCCTTCTTGTGACAGGAGGAAACTATATCATTTGCAGCTATAGAAGGCATGGCATATGCATGGTGGAAACAGACACTGACTTAGATGATCTTCAGTGTGAAATGATAGTGCTACACTTGAGCTGCTAGAGCTAGGTTTTTACCTCCAGTAGTATGGGAAGTGTAAGACTGCACATTAAGTGGTTTCATAGACATTAGGGCTGGAAGGGACCTCAAGATTGAGTCCAGCTGCCCACCCAAAGGGCAGGAAGTCAGCTGGGGTCATAGGATCCCAGCAAGATAAGCATCCAGTTTGCTCTTGAAGGTGTTCAATGTAGGTGCTTGAACCACCTCTGACAGCAGGCCGTTTCAGACCTTGGGGGTTCGGACAGTAAAGAAATTCTTCCTTGCGTCCAGCCTGAAACGGTCTTGCAGTAGCTTATAACCGTTCGACTTCGTCATCCCTTGGGGCTCTCTAGTGAACAAACATTCCCCCAGATACTGGTGGTCACCCCTGAAACTTAGGTTGCCACCAGATCACCCCTGAGCCTGCGCTTTTCCAGGCTAAAGAGCCCCCAGGGCTCTCAGCCTGTCATCGTAAGGTCTGTTTTCATGACCTCTGATCATGCACGTGGCTCTTCTCTGCACTCTCAAGCTTCTCCACATCCGTTTTGAATTGCGGGGCCCAAAACTGGACACAGTACTCCAGCTGCGGCCTCACCAAGGCCAAGTATAATGGGAGAATGACGTCCCAGGATTTGCTTGAGAAGCATCTATGGATGCAAGCCAGCGTTTTGGTTGTTTTACTAGCAGCAGCATCGTGCTGCAGGCTTATGTTTGTCTTGTGGTCAGCGATGACCCCCAAGTCCCTTTCATCCGTAGTGCTAGCCAGTGTAGCACTGCTGAGCCTAGAAGGACGCTGCAGGTTTTTCCTCCCAAGGTGGAGAACTTTGCATTTTTCAGTGTTAAGCACCATCAGATTCTCATCTACCCATTTGCTGAGCCTGTCCAGGTCAGCCTGGATCGCCCTCCTGTCCTCGTGTGGATGCTTTGCCCCAAAGTTTGGTGTCATCGGCGAACTTGGCCAGTCTGCTTCTGACTCCAATGTCCACATCATTAATGAAGATGTTGAACAACATGGGTCCAAGGACAGAGCCTTGGGGGACCCCATTGGTCATAGGGCACCACGATGCTTGACTTCTGTCAACCACCACCCTCTGGGTCCGACCACGGAGCCAATTGCCCAGTTTCCCAGGTGTCTGCACCTGCGCAGTTTGGACAGAGCATTGCTTCCCAAGTACCTTGAGTTTGCAGCTCCTGTTGACTGTCATAGACTTGCTGCATAATGCTGCCCAGGCTGCTGCTTTCCTTTACAGGTCCCCAGTTTAGAGGGCAGGTACCTGGAAAACACATGAGGGTCTGCAAACAGCAGAAGGACTAGTGATAGCATTGCTGAACAGAATGGCAATTTGTGTATTTAGACAAAAATATGCACGTCTCTTGCCTGTCTGATTTCTAAAATCCAGATTTGTTCAGATTTGTCTCTGGTTTCAAAGGAAACGTATCTAAAATGCCTTTTTCTACTATGACCTCAGTCATTAGTTTTGGGAGCACCTTTTACTATATGTTTTGTGTTTTTTTTTTTCTGCCTCTACCAGCACTAGCTTTTGGGTTTATAGTGCTAGAGAAGAACTCTTGGTTAGTTTAAAAAACTCCAAAACCAAAAATAAAAACAAACCCAGTAACTCCTCAAAGTAATTCACTAATTCAGATTTCCTGCTGCTCTTACTTAACGCCCCCCCCCCCCTTTTTTTAAATTGCATATCTCATTTACAGCTTTGCTGGCTTTAATTTGGTACATTTTGCAGACACTACTGAAGCTTTTTTTTTTTTATGGTTGGATCCATATATAACCTATTCCTTTTTTTTTTTTTTTTTTTTTATAGGCTTCAACACAAAGTCCATGCAGCTTCCTCTTAAAATAGACAAAGCTCAGCTGTATCTTTTTCACCTACATAGTTCCCATCTTTTAATTCTGAACAAGGTCCTTCAGCATCACAATGCATCATCTATCTTTCTGGTGGGAGATGGGTCTCAACCCTTCAGAAACACAAGCTCGTGGTATAATTTTGTATGAAAATAACATCCCTCAAAATTGCTCATCTCTAGGAAGGGTGAGAATGGCAGAGATCTCTCCTGTTTTGGGGAGTGAATTTGGCTTGGAGCCATGTCAAAGGTCCTTTTCAATTGATGGTCATACGTTAGGTGGTCTGGACACCATAGTAGACCCATCACTTGCTTGTATGTGCTGTGGGCTACATAAACCAACAAGACTTAACCAGGCTAGTTCGGTGGAGTGAGTCTATGGAGCGAGGTGAAGGAGACTTACTAGTTAAGACTCTTATTTCAGCAGGGGCTTTAAGGATACCACAGCTAAAATTTGTGGTACAATGGGAGTAGAGCTCAGCTGAACATGCATTACGAGGTGTGTTCTCTATTTTTATTTTATTTTTTTAGCTATTTAATAAACTTCATCCTTGATGCCACCCTGGGGATGCTGCTGATCTGGCTTGGGGTGAAGGTTGTGTCCTGGTTTGTGGAGCGTCAACAGTACAACTACCTCATCTTTGGAGAGTATGGTAAGTGGAGGACAACTGTTCTTCCCCCTACCCCCAATATGTGGGGGGTTTTCAAATCAATACACAAGATGAGCTTATGCTCACAGTTCACGTTGGAAGGTGCAGGGTAATCGAACCTGGATTAAATGAGTCCAAGAGTTTCTGTAGCAGATAACTAACTTCTCAGAGGTGCCTATCAAAAGTGCTGTGGTCACTAAAAGGCTTTTGAAATCACTTAAGTTGCAAATAGCTCTGCATCTATAAACCCTTCCCAACTCTTTGCAAGTAAAACTCTCCCTCACCAACACACTGGCCAGCCCGCTTCTCCAAGTGAATAGGTAAGCTAAGCTTTGCAACCCCTTCTGAAGATCAGCTAATTCAGCCTGCCTCCATAGCTGGGCTGAAATGTTTCAGGCCAGGATGAGCAACTCAATACCAAATCACTTGCCTCATCCATGTTGGATGGCATACAAGTAGAATCGAGTACAAGAATGCGATTGCCAAACTTGAATACCTTCTGATAGCAAACTTTTAATTTGCCAAGTAATTTCACTTTATGCTTTCTGATAAAGGTCTGGCTTAACTGCTATCCTTTTTTTGTCTGTCCTCTATTTTGGAACCTGGGAACCTGGTTTTCCTCTTCTCGTACAGCCCCACTAGAGGGTAGCACTTCTCCTTGTAAAAATAAAGTTAAGCAAATACAGTACTGCCAGTTGGCAAAGTATTTGCCTTCCTGTGTTTGGGGGTGGCTTTTTTTTTTGTATTTTAGTCTAAACAGTCACTGAAACCTCCATGGCTCTGTGGTTCATAGCCAGTCCTGCTGGAAAAGTGATGTTCTCCTTTTCCCACTGCACATACTTACTGTGGGGGCTAACAGACTTACTAGAATTAGCAAGGGAAAATGAGTATTGTGGTTTGTTTTGTTTTTTTCATTCAAAGTAGCTGAGGCTTGCCGCAAAGTGAACTCAATATAAAGAGTTCATTGGTTCAAAAGATAGCATTTCTAGTTTGGTGCTTATTTTCACAGCTTCAGGGTTGTTGGTTGTAGCTGTGTTGGTCTAAGGACATAAGCCTTGTCTGCCTATTTTCATAGCGACCTTCTAGAAGTTCGAAATGGGGAGACCTGACTTCTAGAAGCCAGGTCAGTCTGCCTGATTTTTGCCGGAGCTTTTAAGTGGGTAGCTGGCTAGTCGGGTATCCATGTCCAAGTTGTAGCCATATTGGTCTAGAGACGAAAGGAATCGCAATTCATGGTAGAGGCTTTTTTTTTTTTTTTTTTTTTTTTTTTTTTTTTTTTTTTATTAGACCAGTTAAATTTTTGCAAAAAAAAAAAATTATTTAATTGCAAGCTTTCGGGCACAAGCACCTTTCTTCAGGCATGGGAGAAAAGGTTAACTGGTTAGAGGCACTGGCATGTGTAGGTAGAAAGGATGCAATGTAGAAATGTTTTTCACAGAGAAACCTAGGAAATAAGATGGGGCAACTGGGCAAAACTTCTCTCTGTATATGTGAAGGCTTCTACATGTTTAAGATCTGTTAAGACTAGAGTCATTCTATTGATTATTGGCTTGTCATTGCATCAGTACAACACCGCACAGCTTAACTCCCACATTTATTATGGAAACAACAGTTGGAGACTATCCCATATGCATGCCTTAACTACAGAAAGCCTTGTGGACAAGGAAGTCCTGCCTTTATGGGGGATTTGAATGGGTGATGGCAGGGGCCAGTACTGCGGATGTGCTCAGGCAAAGAACTTGATCCCTTCAGGAGAGGGACTTGCCATGGTGGGGACCTAGACCAGATGACCAGGAAGTAGCATCCAGACGTATGTCCCAGTAGCATGGAAGAAGGTACAGCATCCCCCCCTTTCTAACAGTTTGTCTGAAGAAGGAAGGGCCTTGAGGAAAAGAAGCTTTAACTTCCTTCCTGATGCAGTAAAGAAACGTCTTCATGAAGCAATGGCAGCTTTTGAGACGTGGTTTCAAGCGAGGCAGGTAGGAGGTTGGAGGACCAGAAGAGAAGTGGCTGCAGTTCTTGGGTGGGGAGAGGTGACCCTGGGTGGCTATAGGTGTTGAGCTGGAGGAGGGTGCATATTGCATGCAAATGGAGAAAGTGCCCATGCTTTACCATGGGTTAGATGGATGTGATGAAGAAGCAGAATGACAGTATCTTTTTATACATGAGTACTTGTTATTTTATACCTTCTCCCATGACTGAAGCTGTATGCGAACTTCTGTTCAGGGCATTTCCATTTGTAATCTTCAGGTGAAGCCCTTGAGGCTGGCATGGCGGTTTGATTAGTAGAGAATAAATCCATCTGTCACAACCTCTGCCCCAAAGTGACCAGAATTACTATAAATTCCCATGTGCACGGCTGGTTAACAGTAGCAACACCAGGATGTCATTGCCTTCCTTTTGACCCTGCCAGTGTGAGATCTTGGGCACATCCCTTTGTCTCTACCAAATGTTGCTGTATCATGCCCATCCCTTAGTGAGAAAACTTGACTTAGATGGGAATTGGGATTTGAGTGGATATTCATGACTCTCCTGGAAATCTTGGCACAGCATGGTTTCAAAACTGGAAGCACTCAGTTTTGAAACACCCCTAAACTTCTCTTGTGCTGAGAAACTTATACTTAAACCAGCCTTCTGGATAGCATGAGGGCAAGTGATGGATGATGCCATTTTAATCTGCAAGGTTAATTAACACTTTGTCAATAGAAGTGAATGCTTCCCTGTGTCTCTGTTCCACTGCGGCAGTGGAAGCTGTGCTTTTTAGTATTAAGCCCAGCTGCAATATGTCACGCTCTTCCAAAGAAGGGAGAAATGCCAACTGGCTGGCTAAAGAAATGATTTAAATACTCTTTTTGTCTGGCTTGAGCAGTTATTTTTGTTGAGGAGCAAAGGCAGAGCATGCAAGTCACCTATTCTTTGGAAATGACCTGTTTGGGGAAATACCAGATCTTTACAGGGAGGTTCTTAAGACCCAACTTTTACAAAGCCTTGGCTGGGATGATCTAGTTGAGGCTGGTCCTGCTTTGGGCAGGGGGTTGGACTAGATATGACCTCCTGAAGTCCCTTCCGACCCTCATTTTCTGTGATTTTTATGGCTAAATCACTTGGGTGGGTGGGGGAACCCAAGTTTCTTAACTCCTGTAGTTCAGTTAATAAAGGTAGGAACCCAGTTGAGATTCGGACCGTAAAGGTGGGTTCCTTTTAAATCCTAAAAATGTGACTTGGGACACTTGGAGCTAGATCTGGTTAAAGTTTTGATGTTTTGAAACTCCTTGAGGAAAGTAGGCAAATGCTGAAGGGAGGGTTGCTGTGCCAGGCTGCAGCCTGGATCAGTTAGCCAGCCAGCAATGAGCCACCTGCATAAGGGGCTTCGCCAGGCAGTTAGCTATAATGGGGGGAAGTGACTGGCTAACTGGGAATAAAAGAACAGGAAGAAGTCAATGAGGGCAGGGGGGAGTTAGAGGTGGGGAAATGGTTGGATGGGCTGGGAGGTCTCCTCCTCGAAGGAAGACAACGGGGGGAGAGATGACCCATCCCGGGCATGCTAACTTTGGATTGTTTGACCTTTGCAACTGAACCCGGTGGTGCAGATCAACCCTGGGGTTTTGAAGCCTGTGTTGCTGGGACCAGACTAAGGGCATGTTCATTTGAATTGTTACTTGCTTTTGGCCAAGCCCTAGGAAGCGGAGGAACCAGGGGCATTGCAGCCTGTGGTTTTTGGGCCCAGAAAAAGACTGTTACTGGGACCAGGGACTAATTTAAGCTGGCCACCCACTACAATTGTCTGGGTGTCTTGCACTTTTTTTTGTGTCAGGAGTTTGCGAGTAATTCAATGTTCGGAGCACCGCTAGGTAGGTTTGGATACAAATCCAGAGCGTTGCCTGCAGTGAGAAACATGCAAGCAAAGGATTAGGGAAAGGGAACAACCAAAGTGTGTAGTGATCAAAGTGCAGCCTAATGCATTGCTTATCAGCTTCACTTGAAAATATTTGTTTTAAACCCCTCCTTTCTCCTCCCCTTCTCCTGGAAAGATGGGGGACAGTCTTTTTTTTTTATTATTAAACGCATTGGGGCTACAAGCCTGTAGCTCCAGTGATTCTTCTGTACAAATCGAATAGGATGCTTCCATTAAATCCCTGGCTGGATATACAGAAGCAAGCTGGTTGGGTTGGGTTTTTCTTTTTAAACACCGTTTAGCAACCTACTGAACTTGGCCTGTCTAACTGAGTTGTAGGAGAGCATGCTCCATGCCAGCTCATGGGTTTAACTGCGGTCCTGTGTGGGATGCATTTTTGGCCCTGTGATTATGATTAGACAACATTTCCATAACAAATATTCCCACGTCCAGGGGCAGTCGGGAAGTTGTCTGCTAATGCTTAAGCAACATGTCTTAAGTGACCCAAGTGCCTGCCTTTCCTCTGTGCAAGGAGAGAGATGCTCATCAGTTTTCACAATCTTGCTCTTTGTGCTTGTCTCTTGACTTGGACTAGGCATGTGTGAATTTTGTGTTCGTGGGTAATGGATGCCTAAATATAAATGCCTCTAAGGAGTAAAAGCACTGGAGAATGGGCATCATTTTAACTTTTAACTAGAGCAACAGTTCTCAACCAGGGTGCTGTGGCATCCTGGGTTGCCTTGATCACTTCAGGGGTGCTGCAGGGTACCATACAATGCTAACACTGTTAAGTCTGCAAGCATTATTCACAAGATTTAAACCCAGAGATTTCCTATAGGAAGCCATAGCATTAGACGGACCACAACAGGGCAGAATGTTTTTGGGTTGTTTGCAACAGAAGAATTGCTGTGTTATCTTTCTGTAGTTGAAAATCAAGTGAACTAAAAGCTGGGCACTTTCAGAAAGATGGCTTGAATCTAACAAGGTTGAAAACCACTGAACTAAAGGGACTAATGATTTCAGTTGTAAATCCATGGAAATGCAAGTTTGCATTTGGTAGGTAGGTATTTGGACTAGAAGGGGATCTCTTGAGCCGTAGGCTGGTCCAGCTCTTCCAAATGGGTATCCATTTATATGCTGCCTCTCCTCTTTGAAGTGCTTGTCCATATTTTGGTCCTGTAGGGGTGCTTATGTGCCTCAAACACTTGAGCTCCAACTTCTTGCCCTGCTGATACCTGTATAGCAGGCCTTGCTGCTTCTGTTCTGCTAAGGATACTTCTTGTTCCTCAATTCTCAACTAGCATCTATAGTGTTCAGCTTGCAACCTTTCCAAAAGCCACCTGCTTGTTTTTTAACTTGATCCTTGCATAGAAAGCATGAAGTAGGGCTGGAAGAGACCTCCAAAGGTAATGTAGTTCAGCTCCCTGTCTGAGGCAGGATCGTCCCTATCCAAATCATCCTATATAAAGCCATAATCTAAACTCTACTGTTGGCTCAGGCACAACGCAAGACCTAACGCCCTAACCTGCCACAGGTAAAGCAAGGGAACCACCGTAGCCAGTGTCCTGCTTCTAAAAAGTGGTGTTAATATATGCTTAAGAGATGTGAGGTAGAGGGCCATGCTCCCTGCTGCAGAGGAAGGTGGAAACCCCCAGAGTCCATACCAGTCTAACCATGGGGTAAAATTCCTTTCTGCTGACCCCAAATGTGATGCTTGGTGTGACCCTGAGCACAATGGCAAGACCTAGCCAGGAACCTCTGGCTTTGGAGCAATGGCACACCCCAGTTGACATCCCCAACCTTGGCTGCAGCTAACACCCAATTCCTCTAAGGAAAGCTTAAATGCCCTGAGACATAGCAGAAAAGGGGTAGAGGGGGAAACCAGAAATGTGGCAAATACCCATGATAGAGCATAGGCATGGTTATACCTACATCATCCTCAACCGGTAGCTGTCCAACCTCTCCTTGAACACCTGCAGTGATGGAGGATGGCCCATAACTTCCCTTGGCACCTATTCCACTGCTGCACTGTCCTAAACAGTGAAGCATTTTTTTTTTCCAGATATCCAACCTAAATCAACTTTGCAACTTCAGCTCATGAGTCCGTGTCCTCCTCTGTTCCCATCTTTTGAGAGCCTTGCTTAGAAAGGGCTGAACGGACAAGGAAACCAGTGTCCCAGGCAAGCTTTTGGCCTGCTCCGATGTCCAGTGAAGTCTGTCCTTTGACCGTACCCATGGGTCAAGACAGGCAGTCTTAAGTTTCAAAGGCTATCTTTTCTTGGGGGGGTGGAAAAAATCTCCAACAAGTGGCTTCTGCACTTCAGATCCATCTTGTACCCATTCCTTCCACCCAACAGTTGGTCCATGGCCAACCAAAAGGTTTTGCTTCTCCAGAGCTAAGCTGACCCTTGTCCCTGGCATCGCATATGGCAATTCTCTTTCAATGGGAGTAAGTTTGGATTGAAACTTTTTACCTGCTGCTGTAGAGGAGTCAAACCATCACACTTTCTCAGCTTGTTGCCCTCTGGTTTCTGTATTGTTTCTGGTCTGCATCCAGACCTTTGTATACCACTGTTTAGTGTACATGTAGCTTCATAAAGGCAGCGAGTAAAGCTACCTGGTGGTAACAAATGCAGCTTGCAGGCAGCTCAGTGCATTAAGGAAGCATGGATTTAAAAAAACCCAACTTTAATTTGTGGGGAGAACAACTTGGAGTAGAGAAAGCAGTGCTGCTTGTGAGAGACTAAAGGCTCATGCCATATCCAGCACCGCTGAAGTACGTGCAGTGAGGCCTTGGGACAAAACTGTTCTTTCCTTGGGTGGATCCACTTTATTCTCTGGGGAAGAAAGATGGTGATGAATCTGTCTGAAGCCCTTGTGCAGTCACTTGACATACCGTATTGAAGTCTTGCTGGGCCACTGACACTGTTTATTTTGCACAATCCTTGCTGTCAAAATCCAAGTACAGGTATGGGGTGGAGGCCATGGTTTTATCACCATTTCCCTACTATGAGACCTGGGTTTTCTGGTTTAATACACATACTGGCATCTGCATGTTTCTTAGCAGGACAGAAATGTGTAATAGGGACAAGCTTGACCAGGATAAGATGAACATAAGAGTGAGGGAGCTCAAGATAAGCATGTGTCCTGTTGGCTTGCAATCAGCCTTGGCCACATCCTTTGGAGCCTGAGGTCCTAATGGATCCATTGCTTCTCCTATAGAGGTAACAACTATGAGATGTGCATTTTTTTTTTTTTCTCCACTCCTCTTCCAGCGGCTGTATTGGTCCCATGGCCTAAGATCTCAAGGCTTGATGTTAACATCTGTGTCAAAGGAGGTAGGCTAGCAGCTAGAACAGGCAGCAGGTAAAGTCTGCCTATACAGTATTGGGCTCCAGCACAGTCCTGAACAACCTGATGTTTGGTCATCTGAGAGGGGTGATGTCCTTCTGTAAGCCAGAACTTGATCTGGGAGACCCTTTAGTGTCTTAAAGGCAGGCTCCTTCTGAAATGGACAGTGTCTACACTGCGAGTAGCAAGCGTTGTGGGGCTGCTGGAGATGCATGCTTCAAGGCATTTAGAAGCTGTAGCTTGGAGGAGGGAGACTTCTCTTCTCCTTCCTTTTGGTGAGCACAGGAGTCCGAGCCCACGTGGATACCTGTTAATGGTAAATCCTGTGACACTGGCATTCATCCAGGCTGAGTTGGATGCTGGTTAATTCTTCTCGCCTAGTAGCCCAGTGGCTAGCAGACTTGACTTCTCTGCCCAGGTAAGGAGTTAGCTGAACTTCCCGCTGGAAGTGATGCAGCTGATGTCCCCAGCAGCTAGATGGCTCCTGTAGAAAATAGAGGCTTGACCTTCATCCCAAGTTGGCTTGGCACTGGACAGCTTCTTGTTTCCAGGAAACCAAAATTAGCAAAATATAACTGCAAAACAGCCACTGACCCTTTGGTCAGGGGGCAAAAAAACAAGCCCACATCTAATCCAGATTCCTGCCTTGTGCTTTAGAATAGATTATCTGGTATGAAAACAGTTTTTTATTTTCAGAGATCTGAAAATAAAACCAAAAACAGGAGGATAGGGCAGATCAGATGCAAGAACATCTGGGAAACCCTAAGCCAGGCCTCTGTTATGCAGATACTTGACAGATTTTTTTCCAATGACCTGTCTGCTGTAATATCCAAGGCTGCTTGTAGGCAACTACCCTTTGCAAGAGTTCCCCGGGGATTTCAGTGAAATGTTTCTGCAGAACTAGAGGACTTTCAAGCACTGAAACATTTCACTGAATTCATCATGCAGAACCTATGGGCACTTGCACACATGGGGAGAATCTGCTCCATGCTGGAAATCAAGTGCAGCGGAGCAGACTCGATTAACCTGGGAGATCTGTCGATTTTTAATCGAGTTTACTCGAGCATGTAAACTGATGCACACTGGCAGTCTTGTGCATCGTGTGCATTAGTGACCCAGAGCATGGCAGTGCTGCGCTTTGAACTAAAACGTGCTTGGTGCGCTTTGAATTAAAACGCATTGAATGTGTTTTAGTGCAAAGTGCAGCACCACAACCCTTTTCTCAGTGCCGATATGCACTGTATCAGGAGTACATGTAAAAATGCCCTATGAGACTCCATCTGCAACCAATGTGAGCTAGGCTAATTGGAGAGCTCTGGACCAATTCCCCATGTTGTAACACTGATAAATTAAATAGGTTGTTCTCCCAGCTCCAATATGACAGCTGGGTCTTGCTCTTAGACGAGGCTCTGTCTGAATGTGGGCAAGTGACTTCCCTCTCTCTTTTTGTTTCTTCCCCCATCCTTTTTTTGCTTTTCACTTACTAGGTCTTGGAGATGCAGTATCCAACTTAGTTGGTGGTGTGTCAAAGTGGTACAAAGCTGATTTTCAGTTCCCATCTTCAGAACTGAGACTTTGAACTTCTCCTAGGAATGGAGATATGCGCTAAATCAGCAATCTGTAAAATGTTGGTATTGTCCAACCTCCTGCAGTGTTGGAGGAGGGATCATTTTGAGGCAATGTAGATGAAAGGTAGTAAAAAAAATTGGATAGGTTTGGAAAGATGGATTTTTTTAACAGGATATTTAACTTCAAATTAAAGCCTAATAAAAATGTTTGAGGCACATGTTTGCTGTTTCAAATTATCCAAGTTAGTTGTATGGGGAAAGTTGCTGGCTGAGCTCTTGGAAGCAGAGTTTGAAGTGCTAACATTGAGAGAGAGCCATCTATATATCGATAGGTGGATGTTAGCACTTCATAGAGAGAGAGATAGCTCTCTCTCAATGTTAGCACTTCAAACTCTGGTTCCAAGAGCTCAGCCAGCAACTTTCCCATCCAGTTAACTTTGATATTTCGAGCAGCAAATGTGCCACAAATGTTTTCATGAGGCTTTAATTTTTAAATAGTTTTAATTTTCTGAAAGTGGCTACTGAGGGCCCTACAAGTTCATCCCCTGCCTCCCCCAAAATTGAACTAGAAAACTTGGGTGCATCTTAAATTTCAAAGATCTCTTATTTGAAAGAAC
This sequence comes from Alligator mississippiensis, assembly GCF_030867095.1. Taxonomy (NCBI): domain Eukaryota; kingdom Metazoa; phylum Chordata; order Crocodylia; family Alligatoridae; genus Alligator; species Alligator mississippiensis. Next base: position 10,454,390 of record NC_081827.1, read on the forward strand.
ACAGTGATTTGGTCAAATTTTAAGATACTACTGTAGGAGTTGAAAACAAGATTTGCTGCTCCCCCCCCTCCCCCCCATGTGCACGGATTAAAAACTACCCGTGAGAAGGTAAGACTCATTCTGAAATCTTTTACATTTGTTATTAGAAACGCACTCAGTTCAGATTGAACTGTTTCTAGATTCAAATCTGTCTTGTCACTGTATGTATTGCATACTTAACTTTTAAAAGCTGTGTTAATCCACTTTTTTTTTTAAAACTCTTCTTGCCCCCCTCTTAACTTGAACCAGGGTTTTCGTGTTGGTTTTTTTTTTTTCTTCTGTAATCCTCTATTTGGAAGGAAACTGAAACATGCCATTGCTCACTCATTTACAGTAAAACTTAAGCAATATTGTTTAACTTACTCTTCAATGTGTAGAGGAACAATGAAGCTTACACTTGATTGTGCTTGTGTACAAGGAAGCTGCAAGTTGCCTTGTTTTTTTTTGAGGCTAGTTCCCTTTAAAAAGTTGTCTTTTTTTAAAAGTTTCCTAGAGTCTCACTCTGCCTTTGTGTTTTAATTAATACCTGAAATGGATTTTATTAGTTGATTTAAAATCTCCTTGGCTTTGTCCTATAGCAACGAGACCACCGGTATACAACTGCAAGGCTTACAGACGAACCTATACCAATCCAACTTGGTCAGCACAGGCCTGTCTGTGCTGCTGTGGAAGCAATTTCTCAAGCTTCCTTCCCCCCAGATTCATAGACCCCACTTATCTGTGCTGCTGAAATCTGTTTTGATCTCTTATTCTTGCCTAGGGAGGGAATGGCCTGCTGACTGGAAAATAACATATTTTTCTTGTCTTGCAAAGCCTAATTATAACCCAGAAAAAACAACTTGCTTGATCTCTCGCAAACTAAATGTGAGGGGGGAGGAAGAAAAAGCTTTGAAACCAGGAAAAGGTTGGCATTGGATTGGAGCTTTCAAGTCTGAGATCCTTTCTTTCTTCAGCTGTGCTACTCCATCCGTGGTAGTAAAGATGAACTATTTGGACATGATAAAGCTATCTGGCATGCACCGTACAAAGCCCAAGAGCCATTGCTGTTGGGATGATAACAGCTGGAGGTGTTCTGCAGACTTTGCAGAGCCTTGGTGGGCCCAAGACAGCAGATCAATTATTAACCATGGTCACATAGGCTGAAGTCTCATTTCTTCTCTTTGGATGGACTTGGGTTGCATCTGGAAACATTCAGCCACTGCAGCTTCCACTGGGAAGCCTAACAGCAGAGCATCTGGGGATGTGCGGAGGATGCTGTGGTTTTGGAGACCGGCCTCTCTACAGGGGTCAGAGCACACCAGCTGAGCACGCAGTGACCCAAAGGGAAGCCAGAACTCGAGCCCAAAAAGGAAACGCAGTGGCTTTTGTTTTCTCTTGTTGGGGTTGGGACTAGAATAGCACCAGGAATGGGGGATTGGAAGGGGCCACTGAGGACAGTCCCTGCATTAGCAGGCAATCCAGGTCCATGGTTTCAAGGAAATCCTTGCATCAAACTGTCTTGCACAATGCTGCAGATTACCAACACCCCCCTAGACCACCTGTAGGTGAAAGGAAGGGCAACCAGGGCACTGCCAGTGCCATATCCTTGCCTGCTGGACTTGTAACAACCAAGAATGTGTATGGGAGGGGATCAGATGTTGGCACGTGGAGAGAAATCCACCTCTTGGTTTGACAAGTGCATCGGGGTGGCGGCACTCTTCTTCCGGATGAAGGAAACCACTCGCTCTCCCAGCACTTTCTCCCCTGCAGACAACCTTCTCCCTTCCACTCCGTCATGCAGCTCTGTGCTAGTGTGAGTGCAGGATAAGAGCCCAGCCCCCAGAAGCTGCACAGCTCATGTCTAGCCTCAGTGGTTTGGTTCCCTCCTTTTTTTTTTCTTTCCTCTTCACCTCCCCTATACCCAAGCTGTCCTGCTGCTTGCTCCCTTCTGCTCTTGCTGTTCCCGTAATCACCCTTTCAGCTTCTCGTCTGCCTTCCACCTGCATCCGGCTCCCAGCTTTTCTTCCTTTTTCCAAAATCATAGAATTAAAAAAAAATTGTGTTAACACTTCAAGTTCTTAAGGTCTACGCCTGAACTCCCAAGTTTCTATCCTAACCTCTGATTGCACCCACCTTGTATTGTACAAAGGAGGGCTAGGTTGAAAGCAATTAGAGCTACAGGATTTTTATTTTTTTTCTGGCTAATTAAAATTGCAGTGCTAGAGCTAAACTTCTGCTTGCTGAACTAGAAGCCTGGCGAAGGCCCAGCCCTTAATGATCACAGGCATATTTCCTTTGGACTTGAAGATCCAGAACTTCAATACTGAACTTCTTTTGTTCATGCCCCTGGGAGGTTTTGCTTGACGGGTTTCTTCGTGTGCAGCATTAGGAGTGGCAAAGCACTTTCTTCTTTTAGTGCCCAATTTATCTTGGCTGCAAACTCGGTGTGCAATAATATGAGAATCTGTCTGGAGGGACAGAGGTGCAAGGACTTCTTAAACAACCAGAGTTATGATACAGAAAGAGAGACCCTCTGAATGCAAGTTGCTGCTGGAGCCAGGTCTGATTTTGCTCAGCTGCTTTACAAATTCTTGTTGCATCTGCTTCCCGTGCACACTAAAGGCTATATTGGACTCGAGTAGCAAAAGGAAATGTCACTTGTGTCTCGAGAGCCTGTTGCCAGAAACTGCAACCCAGTTTTGCAGACCCGAGATCCCAGGGAGCCTGGAAGGGAAGCTACTGCATGTAACTGATATGACTCCACTTATAGTTGCTAACAATAAATACACTTTTAGTTATCGCTACACAAGTACTAGTATCATTCATATTTAGCTAGCTTTTTATTTTTATTTATTTTTTTTTATTTTTTTCTGGGTTTTTTCCTTACTCAAAATGAGGCTGATTTGAGAACCTGTCTCAGTCTAAGGCCATGAGTATCATAATCCCTGACTCTTTGCTCTCATCAGCAACAGATCCCTTACATCTGCACTGTGTAAGAGGGGAGTTATGTCAGTACATGGGTTCAGTCGCATAGTAAAAGCAATGCCTGCTGAGGGGCTAATCTTAAGGGTCAAGAACTCCTCCATCAGAGAGAACCTGGCAGTGATACTGGATGTGGCTCAAGACCCTTCTGGCACCTAAAATTCCCCTGGAGGTCTCATTTGGGTGCAATACTCTTTGCTTGCTGTTTGCTGCTGTACTTGGCATATAATTCAGCTTGCAGCAGAGGGGCAGTACTTCAAAATTGTATGAAAATTCAAGGAATTATGATCATGAATCTAACTTTAAATATGTATTCGGAGTCTGTATTAATATGCATGTAGAAGATAATAAGCCTGAGAAATGGCCAACCTTGGTTTGATACTATTCTACACAAATTCATTGAATGTCACTTTTTGAAGTGTGACTGGCCTTGTGGGTAATAGGGAAGCAGGAGATGGCCTCTTGCTTTTTTTTTTTTTGTCTTTTTTGATGCTATCCCATGTGGCATTTTTTCTCATAAGCAGACTATGGGGAAATGTGATCTAAATGCACCCACTCTGGTGACTTTGAGCTAATCATAGAAAATTTGGGTTGGCAGGGACCTCAGGAGGTCATCTAGTCCAACCCCCTACTCAAAACTGGACCATCCCCAACTACATCATCCCAGCTGAGGCTTTGTCTATAGCATCGTAGAAACTGTGACTTTCACCTGGTTGAAAAATGGCTCTGAAACCATGATTGCCCTGCTACCAAACAGGCAGAGCAATTTACTGTATTCACACTGGAATAATGTCTGTCTATGAAATTTTAAATAAAGCAGCTTAACAAGTAAAGTTGGGGAGGGGAGTCTATTGAAAGCTTGGTTCTAGTTGGGATTTTCAGTAACCGAGCAGAACCCTTTCTGTACCTATCCTGTTCTCTCAGGTGATCCTCCACAAGCTGCTGCTTGGATCGGCCAGTGCATCCTCTACTTGCTGATAATGGTCTTTGAGAAGACTGTGATCAGCCTTGTCCTGCTCATCCCTGGTTGGACAAAGGCAAGTTCTCAGTTTGTTTTTGTACCCAAGGGAGTTGTGCCGCTGCATTATACACCTTCAGTGCTTTAAGTCATACCTCACAGGGAACCTTCTGAGATGCATGAGCAAGAACCTGCATTTGGGGGAGCATTTATTGGCTGAAAAATGATACTAGAAGTAGACCATTAAAGACCCTTAAGTAGAACTGTTCAGCCTGTCCAAAGCCAAGAGCTTGTCTTTATGGCACTAGTCTGAAACGCTAAGACTTGGATGGAGAGAGCACAAGTCTCCCAGCTCTTCTGCACTGTGACCTTGGGAAGATGTCAGCCTAGGCACAGCTGAAGGGACACCATGCATCAGGGTACAGGCTGGCTCTGGAGACTGCTGTGCTTTCTGGGTGCTTGCTTCCTAGCTTTCTTTTTTTGCAGTGTTCAGAAGTAGTCTGGGCAGGTGGACCTCAAGGCCAGTTGTCTCTACTAGTAAGCAATCCCACAATGGCAGGTTCTGGCCATCTGGTCCTTCTCTACCCCACTTCTTCCATAAGTAGAGATGGGGTGAAGGAAGATGTAGCCCACCCATTTCTAAAGTGGCCTCTGGTTTACAAATGGCAGCATAGTCAGCTGTAACGTGAGCTGTAAGACATGATAGAGATGGCAGATCACGTGGTTTGAATTGGCCTAGGCTGGCACTTAACACATCCATTAAATGTGCCATTTACTTCTGCTTGTTGCTGTAAGTAAAATTGCAGACTTTGGGTAACCACTAGCATTCAGTGTCCTAATCTGTTCCCACCACTAATTGTTACTGGTACAAAAAAAAATTAATTCTGCGCCTGCTGAAAGAGTGCAGCTTACCCTCTGCATGTGGCTACAGAGAACAAGCAACTTGGGGTGTTTTCTCAAGGATCAGTACTGCAACCAGCTTCCTTCGTAGAAGAGACCGTGATGTCAAATTTGACCGATGTAACACAGGCTGTGAAAATTTATCCAGTTACTCGGGCACGGAGTCTGTATACAGTTGATTCCTGGGAATGAATATGAACTTGCTGGTGAGACAACTGTTGATGTTGAGTTATAGCATGTCTCCACTGCGATCCAGTTGGTACCTGCCTGCTGACACACAGTAAAGAATGCTTTGCCTAGGGATAACGAGCTAGGTTTTGCATTGACCTATATGAGAGTAGAGGAAGCTTAAACAGTAAGTCTGGATCAGGCTGTGTGTTTCTGGATTCCTTTCAGCACACCTCATGCAAGGCGGTTGTCCTTTTTTGCAACCAAGAAAAGAAGCCAAGGGAAATCCCACCAGTTGCTTTTTAAAGACCTGCACAGCTTATGCTTCACGAACGAATAAACATCTGCTTAGCATTCGGGTTGTCAGGAAGTATCTGGAGGGAGTGCTGTAGCTTGTTACTCTGGCTCATGTAGAGAAGCAAGATGAAGGCTGATGCAGCCTCTGTTACAGCTCATGGCTAATATCTCCTAATAGAAATAACGGTTTAATAGCCTGTTTAACTTTTGTTTCCATTGCAGCTTCAGGAGCTTTTGCTGGATTACATCCCAGACCCTCAGCTGGAACTTGTCCTGGTGATGCTCGTTGTGCCTTTTATTGTCAACGTAAGTGGAGCCGGAGGACCTTCCTGAAAACAGTCTGCATCGTTTATGCTTCAGCATCCTGAACGGAGATCGCTGCCCACGTAATAGGAGGCAGTTCTTTCCAACCTGACCTTTGTGGGTAAAATCAGACAAAAGACAGGAGGAAGCAAAGGCGATGTGACCAGTGTCACAACAGGCCAGTTCAGGCTAGGGTTAGTTACCCCCCTCTCCTAGGGCAGCCAGTCAATTAAGCTAAAATATCTGCTGCCTACCAAACTGCTGCACATGCATAGCAACTGCTGTGCTGCCAACACTTTATCTGATTTACTTTCCAGCATCATTAACTGGAGGAACTTGACTTTGTAACTAAACCCCTCACTTCATACTTCGTGGGAGCTCTGTAGAGGCTGGCAGCTTACTCCATATAAGTTGTACTGTAATTGCACAGACTGAAAACAGATTCCCTACCTGGAAAAATCTACTCGGGTTGTAAAATGAGGCCAACGATTGTTTAGATAATGTAAAGGTGAGGATAGCAAAGAGCCTCGAGTTGTTTGGGGGGGACTCGAGGGCAAGTTTTGTCCTCAAGTCAGTTGCTTAATAGATTGTGGCAATCTCAAGGGGTCATTTGACAGCGATTGTCTTGCTGCAGTGATGGGAATTTCATTTCATTGTGAAGCATCTGGATTTCCTTTCCAGCAGGTCAAGAGGTCCCAGGCATTCAAAGTGTTAGTTGTTGCCGATCATGAACTCTGGTTTTGCTGGGTGAAGATTTTTTTTTTTTTTTTTTTCCTCCCCATGGGACTGTAGTTTGCACGTCTGTGTCTCCAAACTAAATACAAATTACAGACCCTTTCTCCACTTCTGCACCCTCTGAGCTAACACTGCAGGATGAGCACATTAGATTCAAAGTAGATTCATACCATCATTGTATCAATGGAAAATTAAGTGTATAGTGCTATGAAATCTGGCCACGGGGAAATGCTGGATGCTGTTGTCAGATCTTCTGTTTGTGGAGATCTTGGAAATGGAAACTTTGGCAAAGTTGAGAAGCTGCCTAATGTCAAAACTGGGAAGAATCTGCTACAAGTCAGACCGTAAAGCTCCAATTTACTTTAAAATTACTTGGGTGGAGGGGGTGTAGAAAGGATGAATGGAAGCCAAGAAGTATGCATGTAAATAGGATAATTTAGGATCATCCTGTATGATGTCAGTCTTCTTGCTAAAAAGGATTTTTTTTTTAAATGGGACCTCCTTGAATTCCAGCTGGGTGTTTTTAGTAGGTGTTCTCCCTCCCAAAGGGCTGATATTCCTGAGTGAGATTTTTCTAAACTATTTTTCCCCTACCAAAACTGCTGCTAGTTTAGAAAATATCACTTGGAAATAAGTCTCAAATCCTTTCGTTAGGTTTCCATGATCCAAAGTGGGTGGGACCAGAAATGCTCCGGTTGGTGAAATGGAAAGTCATAGTGCAGTGTGGTTTGACATGGCTATAGTGATGGAGGTCCTGTGCACAGCCTGCTGGGAGTTGAAAAGTTTTCTATCCGCCTTAACTTGGGATGTATAGAGTTTTCCTCGAACTTTGTGCTTGTTCCACTCGATGTCGCATGCATCCTAGCAAGTGTATTAGTGTCTTACGTAGGTGGTAGTTCATCCCAGAAGCTGTAGAGCCACCCCTTTGGTCATGCCAGGTCAGTCTCCTTACACTGTATAAGGCTGCCCTTTTAGAAATAACTTTTTTCCTCCTTTTTTTTTTTTTTCTTTCTTCAAGGCCCTCATGTTCTGGGTTGTAGACAGTTTGATCATGAGGAAACACAAGCAGAAGGACAGCCTTGACCTCAGCGGGTCCATAGAAACCCCTCAGACTGTGATGACTGAAGAATCCCAGGTAAGAGCAAAGAATGCGCTGTGCAGATATGCCTGTGACAAACCCTCCTTAGGGCTGCTTCTTGGATTTCAGATTGATCTGGGCAATGTGCCGTATCCCTGCGATGGAGCTCCAGACCCTCCCCACAGCTGTGCAACACCACGCTTCCTTATACCTTGAGAGGAGTTACGAGCCATGTTGCAAAAATGTAGGTGTCGGGGCTTAAGGGTAGGAGTCCCTTCTCAGTTGCCCCTTGTACACATTTTAGTCTGACACTTGCAAGCTCTTCAGTCCAAAGGGCAAACATTAATCAGTGACCAATTGGTTTGTTCCCATTATTTGCTTATACAAAAGTTCACTGGACATGTATAGCGTCCATACCTCTGACGGGGTTTTCGGTCAAGGCCACAAGCCAAGCTGCTGCATCTAATCCTTTCCTTCCTCCTGACCTCCAGCCCCGCTTCATAAGTGCTGCGCATACAACTTCTAACTTCCTGCTGTGCATTGGTAAGATCAGTGAAAACCTGTAAAAGGAGTGAAGCTGGCATCTAAACTTGGCTTCTGCTGGTAGATTTAAATTCCTCTGGAGGTGGACCTGTGCAAGGAGTGCATTTTTCTTTTTTTGTCCGTTGGACCCACTAAGTTTACTTGCACTTTTGGCATTTAGCGCTGAGACTAAATCTGATAATGGCTTATACATGGAAGCATACGATGAGCTGGCAAGTGTTGGTGCAATGTAGGCAAGAATTTTAGCCTGGAAATGTGCTGCTGTGTGTATCAGATAAGCTCGGTTTTCAAGGGTATGTGGCATGGGAGAGCAGTGGTTTTCAGCCTTTTTGGACTCGGTGCCCCCTCCCATAACTTGTGAATTGAGTGGCACCTGATTTCAAAAAACTACTCTATGTATTACAGTGCATCCCTCCTTTATGCAGGGGCTTGGCAGTAAGGGTTTGGGATTGTCTAGGCAGGGACAAGCCTGAACCTGGCTTTACTACTTATCCCCTCACTCCTCCCAGCACCTTTTTAAAAAGCCTGGTGGCACCCCAGGGTGTCTTGGCAGCCTGGCTGAGAATTGCTGTATTGAACTTTTTTGTATGGAAAAGTGGCAGAAAAGTGTTTTTTAAACTTATCAGGCAAAGGAATGGCGCACGCCTGGCCTGCGTACCTCCTTGGATGAAAGCTGAGTTGCTCCCCAAGAACACAACTGGGTGGGGAACCCATCCTTTCACAGGAGTTAAAGCAAAGCAGGTTTGATCTGGCTGCTTGTTTTACTTTAGCTCTTAGTTCAAAGTGTGACTCTTATGCTAATCTTTTTAAAAGATCTGTATGGACACGCCTATGTTTAAAAAAAAAAAAATGCCAGAACTAATTAATCATCTTGAACCAACTAGACAAATACTTTGTTCAGATTGAAGCATACTTCTGATCTCTGACCTGTGGCTGCTGCTGTTCACACTTTCTTTCCATTGTAGTTGGTAGAGTTGGCTTTGGAAGGCTCTTTTAGGGGATTTAAATCAGTCCATGCTTGTCATGGTGGATGGACACCTGAACACTACTTTTCTTGCTCTTGCAAGTTGAAAGCCTTGTTTTAAACAAGTGTAAAGTTGTTCTAATTTTTTAACTTCTCTGGAGTTGAGGCCTGACCTCCTTCCCCTCCCCAGTTCTCAGGCTAGAAAGATCTGATTGTAAATTACCAACTTGTGGCACAGCTAATCCCTCTTATTTTGTAGCAGATAAGAGTCCCTAACCTAAGAGTGGCTGAAAATGGAGGTATGATGGTGCTATAGCCGTTCCAGGGTGGAGGGCTGCTGTTCTCCAACACTGCTGGTGCTGCCAGTCACATCTGGAAACCAACCATGACTGTGGTAGTGAAGAAACTCTACTTGAGGCTGTCCATATCTAGGGAATCATGCTTTTGTGGAAACTATGAAACCTGGTGTTTCCTGCAAAATCTGCAGGGTGGGTATGGGGAAAGAGAACTTTTTTTTTTTTTTTTTTTTTTTTTTTAAAGCTTTTTATTTCTTCCCCTTCCTGGATGGGTCTTGTCCTGCCAACTGGGTGCCTTTCCCTCCCAGGTGGGCTGCATCATGAAGAAGGTACCAGTCAAGGCATTCAGCAGTCAAGATGGCAACTATCTCCTTGTCCCTCTGCCAATTGGCACCAAGGAGCAGAGCCTTGCCACCCATCAATGCAGAGGAGCAGGGCCACTACAAAATGCCTGCAAAATGGGCTCTTTGTGCTGAAACAAAGCTGTGAAAACGGCCATCATGCCGCGAGTTAAGTAGATCCCTACCCATATCCCAGCTATTGCAGGGTTTCTCCTTGCAGTGCATTTTCCAATAACCAAGTAATAGCTTCTGTGGTGGGGTGGTTTTTTTTTTTTTCCTCTTTGAAATGGTCACAGCTGAATAAATCTTGCTGTAGGGAAGGCTTTGCAGTTGCTTCCTTTCCAACTTCTCATCTTACTGTGGCTTTTATAGGTTTCAAGTACATGACTCCACCCCACCCCCCGCTCATCTCCTTCTCCCCCCTCTTTTTACATGTTCAGAAACATTAGCTCCGACTCAAAGGAAAGACTAAGCTGACCTCTAACATCCAAATAACTTCTGTTGGCTTGACTTGTAACCTTCCTGCTCTACTCTCTCTGGTGTTGCAGCTAGCTAGGAAGTGGCTTTAACTTGGCATTTTGAGTATTGTCTTACTAGAGCTCTGCCAGGCTTGCTGCCTTCATTTTGACCTTGCTCCTTCACATACAGCACAAAATTGCACAAGCTGTCTGCTGGTCAACTGGCTGCACCAGTATTCGTGCCCAAATGGGCAAATAGTGTAAATGTAATGATCTTCAAGACCTCGGACTTCTGTCTCTGGGGACAGAAATTGCACACAAACTGGTATAAGTGATTGGAAACCAGTTTAAATCTGGAACCCATCTCCAACAGAAGTTCGGTGCGCAAACTGCTTCCAAAATGTCCGAACCCGGTTTAAGGTATCAACCTAGATGGGATGTAGTATCAGACTTAACCGATTTAAGTTAAATCGGTTTATTGGACTTCTGTTCCAGCTGCCTTCCAGATTCAAGTTAACTCGGTCACCCTGTCTCCCAGGATGCTCTACACCTTCCCCCACAAACCCACCCTTGCAGGTTGGGCAAACTAGCCTTGGTCCAAGCTGTCTGCTCCAGATGAGCAGGGAGGTGTGCTCTAGCGCCCCCCAGCTTCTGGCCTGGGCCACTGCAAGCCTGTGGCTGCATTTCTGGACTCAAATGTGAATGTCTGTTCGCTTGCTTATTGGTTCGGTGTGTGCAGCTTAGACTAACCTGCGAAGTCTGAATCAATTCAGCCTCAGGCTTTTTAACTGCCTGTACTTGGCTTTGATGTTCTCCATTAAACTTCTTCAAAGCCTTGTGTCTGGTGATATTGTGGAAATACAGCATTGCAAGCAGTTCCCTTAACTTTTTAAATTGGCCATCTGAGTTATCTCTTTAATGTGTCCAAGGCCCATAGTTGCAGTGGCTAGTGGGTATCTTGTATCCAGACTTTTGGAGCTAGGATTTGGTTGGGATTTCTCCCCCTGTATGGATAGTCAGTGGTGCATGTGTTCTGCTTGTTTGACCAAGATAATTCCTTCCCTGGCTGCTGGTAGCTAATTGAGGAGGGGGAGGGGGATGCTGAGTATTGCAGGCCAGCTCTGCCAAGTACAAAGTGCCTGTGAGTTTATCAGCATTCATCAGGACCGTCTCGGATAAGGCGCCAACAACCCCCATTACGTGGCTTACTTGAATTTCACCCCTCTATCTCCACAATGAAGGGTTTCATTCCTGTTGCATTTGAGCTCAGAAAAGGCTTGTGTATATATAAAATGGAGCTGCTGCTCTTAACCTGCTAAGGACACTGTAGCACGGTCTCTGTGGCTGGAGCGAAAGCACCTAAACCATCTAAAGGGCTAACATCACTGCTTGCAAAGCCCCAACCAGCAATCCTGCTACTGAAGTAATGACTGGAAAAGGGCTAACGTGGTCCCCATTTTCAAAAAGGGGAGGAAGGAGGACCCGGGCAACTATAGGCCGGTCAGTCTCGCCTCCATCCTTGGTAAAGTCTTTGAAAAAATTATCAAGGCTCACATTTGCGAGAGCCCGGCAGGGCAAATTATGCTGAGGGGAAACCAGCATGGGTTTGTGGCGGGCAGATCGTGCCTGACCAACCTAGTCTCTTTCTATGACCAGGTTACAAAACGCCTGGACACAGGAGGAGGGGTGGATGTCGTATACTTAGACTTCAGGAAGGCCTTCGATATGGTATCCCACCCCATACTGGTGAACAAGTTAAGAGGCTGTGACGTGGATGACTGCACAGTCCAGTGGGTGGTGAATAGGCTAGAGGGTCGCACCCAAAGAGTCGTGGTAGATGGGTCGGTCTCGACCTGGAAGGGTGTGGGCAGTGGGGTCCCGCAGGGTTCGGTCCTTGGACCGATACTCTTTAATGTCTTCATCAGCGACTTGGACGAGGGAGTCAAATGTTCTCTGTCCAACTTTGCAGATGACACAAAGCTATGGGGAGAAGTGGACACGCCGGAGGGCAGGGAACAGCTGCAGGCAGACCTGGACGGGTTGGACAAGTGGGCAGAAAACAACAGGATGCAGTTCAACAAGGAGAAATGCAAAGTGCTGCACCTAGGGAGGAAAAATGTCCAGCACACCTACAGCCTAGGGAATGACCTGCTGGGTGGCGCAGAGGTGGAAAGGGATGTTGGAGTCCTAGTGGACTCCAAGATGAACATGAGCCGGCAGTGTGACGAAGCCATCAGAAAAGCCAATGGCACTTTATCGTGCATCAGCAGATGCATGACGAATAGGTCCAAGGAGGTGATACTTCCCCTCTATCAGGCGCTGGTCAGACCGCAGTTGGAGTACTGCGTGCAATTCTGGGCGCCACACTTCAAGAAGGATGCGGATAACCTGGAGAGGGTCCATAGATTCATAGATGTTAGGGTCGGAAGGGACCTCAATAGATCATCAAGTCCGACCCCCTGCATAAGCAGGAAAGAGTGCTGGGTCTAGATGACCCCAGCTAGATACTCGTCTAACCTCCTCTTGAAGACCCCCAGGGTAGGGGAGAGCACCACCTCCCTTGGGAGCCCGTTCCAGACCTTGGCCACTCGAACTGTGAAGAAATTCTTCCTAATGTCCAGTCTAAATCTGCTCTCTGCTAGCTTGTGGCCATTGTTTCGTGTAACCCCCGGGAGCGCCTTGGTGAATAAATCCTCACCAATTCCCTTCTGTGCCCCCGTGATGAACTTATAGGCAGCCACAAGGTCGCCTCTCAACCTTCTCTTGCGGACGCTGAAAAGGTCCATGTTCTCTAGTCTCTCCTCACAGGGCTTGGTCTGCAGGCCCTTGACCATACGAGTTGCCCTTCTCTGTACCCTCTCCAGGTTATCTGCATCCTTCTTGAAGTGCAGCGCCCAGAATTGCACGCAGTACTCCAACTGCGGTCTGACCAGCGCCCTATAGAGGGGAAGTATCACCTCCCTGGACCTATTCGTCATGCATCTGCTGATGCACGATAAAGTGCCATTGGCTTTTCTGATGGCTTCGTCACACTGCCGGCTCATGTTCATCTTGGAGTCCACTAGGACTCCAAGATCCCTTTCCACCTCTGTGCCACCCAGCAGGTCATTCCCTAGGCAGTAGGTGTGCTGGACATTTTTCCTCCCTAGGTGCAGCACTTTGCATTTCTCCTTGTTGAACTGCATCCTGTTGTTTTCTGCCCACTTGTGCAACCTATCCAGGTCTGCCTGCAGCTGTTCCCTGCCCTCCGGCATGTCCACTTCTCCCCATAGCTTTGTGTCATCTGCAAACGTGGACAGAGTACATTTGACTCCCTCGTCCAAGTCGCTGATGAAGACATTAAAGAGTATCGGTCCAAGGACCGAACCCTGCGGGACCCCACTGCCCACACCCTTCCAGGTCGAGACCGACCCATCTACCACGACTCTTTGGGTGTGACCCTCTAGCCAATTTGCCACCCACTGGACCGTGCAGTCATCCACATCACAGCCTCTTAACTTGTTCACCAGTATGGGGTGGGATACCGTATCGAAGGCCTTCCTGAAGTCTAAGTATACGACATCCACCCCTCCTCCTGTGTCCAGGCGTTTCGTAACCTGGTCATAGAAAGAGACTAGGTTGGTCAGGCACGATCTGCCCGCCACAAACCCATGCTGGTTTCCCCTCAGCATAATTTGCCCTGCCGGGCTCTCACAAATGTGAGCCTTGATAATTTTTTCAAAGACTTTACCAAGGATGGAGGTGAGACTGACTGGCCTATAATTGCCCGGGTCCTCCTTCCTCCCCTTTTTGAAAATGGGGACCACGTTAGCCCTTTTCCAGTCTTCTGGGATTTGGCCCGTGCGCCACGAGCGTTCGAATATTCCCGCCAGTGGCTCTACAATGACGTCGGCCAGTGCCTTCAGCACCCTGGGATGGAGCCCATCCGGGCCTGCCAACTTAAAGGCATCCAGTTCTTCCAAGTGACTCTGCACCATCTCAGGATCTACGTATGGAAGTCTGGCGCCTTGCTGCTGCCTCTCTACAACCCCAGTGAGACACTTATCGTGCCCCTCGCTAAGGAACACTGAGGCAAAGAACTCGTTGAGGAGTTCAGCCTTGTCCCCCGTCTGTCACCAATTGTTTCTGTCCAGAGAAGGGCAACTCGTATGGTCAAGGGCCTGCAGACCAAGCCCTACGAGGAGAGACTAGAGAACCTGGACCTTTTCAGCCTCCACAAGAGAAGGTTGAGAGGTGACCTTGTGGCTGCCTATAAGTTCATCACGGGGGCACAGAAGGGAATTGGTGAGTATTTATTCACCAAGGCGCCCCCGGGGGTTACAAAAAACAATGGCCACAAGCTAGCAGAGAGCAGATTCAGATTGGACATTAGGAAGAACTTCTTCGCAGTTCGAGTGGCCAAGGTCTGGAACGGGCTCCCAAGGGAGGTGGTGCTCTCCCCTACCCTGGGGGTCTTCAAGAGGAGGTTAGACGAGTATCTAGCTGGGGTCATCTAGACCCAGCACTCTTTCCTGCTTATGCAGGGGGTCAGACTTGATGATCTATTGAGGTCCCTTCCGACCCTAGCATCTATGAATCTATGAAGTGGAAGCAGTGACTTGCTGGAAGATCCCGAGTCCTGCTGTCCAGTAGGTCTGTGAGCCACCCCTGTGCCTGTCCAGGTCTTCTCTACTGCTGAGCTATAGAAATGGTGTGTGGGGCTGTGAAGAGGAGCAAGGGTTGCATTATAGCCTCGAACACTTCCAGGAGTGACTTTTGTCCTCTGGTATGAATTGAATTTTCTTTCTGTGCTGTTTTGTCTTTTTAAATTCAAAAAGCTTCCAACTGGGAAGGGCTTCCAGCAGGCTCTTTCCTTCAGTCCCTTGTGAAGTTCCTTCCCCTCCCGTCTGAACACGCTGTGCTGTGTGCCGGTGCCTTGCATATGTTGAATTGCAGAAGACTTGAGGGACATGCAGACTTGAATGAAGGATTCCTGTATTCCAGCCTCGACTAATATCTCCCTGCCGCCTCCTATGCAAGTGCCAGTAAACCATATCAATGGCATCATTGTTCTCTTTTCATTGGAAAAAAAAAAAAAAAAAAGTTGGATTTTTTTTTTTTTTTTTTTTTTAAAGCCCTTTAATGTTCATTTGATCTCGCTGGGTTGGTGGCTGTACCCAAGGGCACATGGCAGACTAAAGAGCTAAGCTGAAAGTACACCCATCTGACCTTGCTTTTGCACTCTTTTTCAAATTGTCTGTGCAGGAAGTCTTTTCTCAAATGACCCTTGAATGTGCCTCTGGATGTTGTTTCATTGGTTAATGTTGGGACTGATGAGGGATCATGCCATGAGTCTAATGGACCATGTGGCTATCACGACACTTCTGGTTTGTGCGTCTGAACCAGTCCCGTCACCCCTCCCAGCCTCCATAGCTTTCCATGTACTGACTTATGCCAGGTTTCTATTAATAACACAGAGTTGGGGTCCTAATGAACTTCACAAGAGTATTTCAGATACAACTGGGATGGAGAGAGGGAGATTGAATGAATGAGCTGCTAGTTTTTCACAAGTGCTAACTTCACTTGATACAAAAGAAGGGCTAACTGGGCTGACAGACTAGAGAACAAAACTTAAGGTAGCTGTTTTTATTTGCATCGTGGTATAAATAACCTCTCGGCTATATTCTGATTATTGATGGCCCATGTTACACCTTATATTCTCCATTCTTGTGACAGTGATCTATTTAAGGCATGGTTCTTGGCTTGGGATCCAGCCTGCTGATGGAAATCAAAGGGCCTGGGGGAGTACTGGGGTGGTGCTATTGCCCTGTGTTCTAGGTCTGTTATTATAAGTCTTCTGCTGCACCTAATCGGTTCATCCTGTTCATGATGGACACCTCCTGTTCTTGACCCATCCTGATGGGTGACAAGGTCCCTTTGAGCCCTAAACTCCTGTGAATCTGTACTATCCATCCTCCTCTTAAATCTCCTCCAGTAGAGGAGCTAATGCAGCTCTTTACATGTACCGTGTGTGTTTGGGGACCTATCCCATGGCTCTTGGCACCGTGATGCTCCAGGATTTTCAGTGGTGGGAGAAAGTTGCCTTTCCAGGAGTCTGCCAAAGGGAATGTCTTGGCACAGGTGTCTGTCTGAAACCTTGCTGCAGAGTAGATGGGTTGGGGACTTCAAGCCTAGGCTAGCTTGAGCCCTCTGGGTGCAGGCCAGCAGCCCTGTGAGGTAGATGTCAAGATGCTGCAATTACAGCAGTGAAGTTCCCAAAACCAGGCTGGGATGCTAGTTCAGAGGGTCCTCGCCATCCTAAGCAGTAAAGCAGGATGCCTGGAGAGTCTTGGGGCTGGCCTCCAACATACCTGTCTAGGCTGTGTGCAAATTGATGCTTTTACCTCCGGAAAGGGACAGCTTTTTGTGACAAATGACACCTGGCCTAGCCAGCTGTTTGCTTTCAAGTTCCATAGCCCCCAGCCATGCCACACTTCACCTTGCAACACAGCAAGGGAGACTTGTCCCCACTGAAATGTTGTATTATAAAACACTCTTTCCATACTTTTCCAATGCATAGTGGGGTTTTTACCATGCTTCCCACTGCTGTACCTTTCTCATGTTTATGGGACACGGTTAGCTTTGCTTTAGTTTGCAAAATCAATCGAGGGAGTCCAGGGCAGGCTGTGCAAGGGAGCCCTCTCCCTCCAGCCCCTCCGTCACTTTTGAAAGATAGTGATTCATTGCAGTTTTCTGTGTATTTTCCTGTTTAGTCTTCCTGTTGCCATGGTTGTTGGCCCTGAGTTGCAGCCTGTATGGTTGCAAATGAACACGCCTTACATCTGCCATGTGTGTGCACTGGAATATCTACAGCCAGAGACCCACACCCTCCCTCCCCTCCCCCATCATAGCTGATATCCAGGACTAGGAAGAAGCCTTATTCCTCAACTATCAGGCAGCATGTTTAACCGTGTCTCAAAACACAGCAATACAGGCAAGACCTCCTTTGGCTTTGATACTTGGGAGAAAGCATGTCAGAATTGGATGCATCGTGTTGGGATTCCTAATGATGAAGTACCGTAACTCTCATATACAATATACCTCTGAATATAATATGCACCTTTTTTTTAAAAGGCTGAATGAAGAAAAAGATTTCTTCCATAATGGAGTTACGGTGGCATAGAGCAGGGGTAGAGCCTAGCCTTCAGATGATTTGCCGTCTCTGAAGCCTTCGCTGCTGCTAAAGATTGGTTCCCATGAGTGGATCTCCGATTTGCTAAAGAGTCTCTAAAGCTGTGAAATAAGAGATGGATCAGGAGATGTTAGCACACAGCTAAAAGAAAGGCATGCTTGATGAGTGGAACAGCAAGACCATTAGAAAAGGTAGACAATTGTTAGCACATCTGGAA